>NC_091319.1:39462236-39769736 GCF_038502225.1 Cherax quadricarinatus
ATTTAGCTATAACAGGAACATATTCATCTGAGTGTAAATCCTAACCTGGCATGTGGTAGTCTATGCAACCACAGTCTTTCAGCAGTTTAGTAATTCGGTGGTCAATGACACACGTTTCGTGCGAGTACGAACCCTTGAAATTTTCTAACTTGCGTTCCGAGGTCAGGTAACACCTGGTATGGATAAGGAAATGTGGTATTACTAAATTAAATATACATTTTTTTTTTTTTTTTTTTTTTATTTTTTTTTTATTTATAATTTGAGCACACTTACAGAGGTACAAAAAAAAAATATTAAATATTAAATATTAAATATTTCATTAGTATTAGTCAGCTTTTACTCAGGAAGATACTAGCGAAGTTCCAGAAATAATAAATTATGTAGAACAGGACCATAATAAACTATGCACGATTGAGGTAACTAGTGACATGGTCCTCAGACAAATAGAGAAGTTAAAACCTAACAAACCCCCAGGCCCTGATGAATTATTTGCAAGGGTTTTAAAGGAATGTAAAGAGAAACTTAGCAAACCTTTGGCTAATCTTTTCAATATATCATTTCAAACTGGCATAGTGCAAGACAAATGGAAAATGGCAAATGTAATACCTATTTACAAGGCAGGTGACAGGTCCTTAGCTTCGAACTACAGACCTGTAAGCCTTACCTGCATAGTGGGAAAATTTATGGAATCAATGACTGCCGAGGCAATTCGTAGCCATCTTGACAGGCAAAAATTGATTAATGAATCTCAGCAAGGTTTTACAAAACGCGTTTCTGTCTTACGAATTTACTAACTTTCTTCACTAAGGTATCTGAAGAGGTAGATCATGGTATTGAATATGATACTGTGTACATGGACTTCAGTAAGGTTTTCAATAGAGTTCCACATCAGAGGCTATTGAGGAAATTTAAGACACGCGGAATAGGAGGAGAATTTTTTTCCTGGGTAGGGGTATGGTTGACAAATAGGCAGCAGATTGTTTGCATAAATGAGGAGAAATCAGAATAGGGGCACCTCACAAGCGGTGTTCCGCAGGGGACAGTGTTGGGCCCCTTGTTGTTCACGATTTACATAAACGATATAGCTGAGGGAATAAATAGCGACATAAGCAATTTTCTGATGACACCAAAATAGGCCGTCCAATTCATTCTAATGAGGACATTAGAGCACTCCAGGAAGATTTGAATAGATTGATGCAGTGGTCGGAGAAGTGGCAGATGCAGTTTAATATAGTCAAATGCAAAGTCTAAATGCTGGACAGGAAAATAAGAATGCCACATATAAAAGAAATAATGTAAATTTTAATATTATTGACTACAAAAAGGATTTAGTAGTTCTGGTTAGCAGTATTCTGAAACTAAGACAACAGTGCATAAAGGTAACAGAATCCTTGGCTTCATATCAAGAAGTATAAAGAATAGAAGTCCTCAGGTTGTTCTTCAACTCTATATATCCTTGGTTAGGCCTCATTTAGATTATGCTGCTCAGTTCTGGTCACCGTATTAAAGAATGGATATAAATGCTCTGGAAAACGTACAGAGGAGGATGACAAAGCTAATCCCATGTATCAGAAATCTTCCCTATGAGGATAGACTGAGGGCCCTGAATCTGCACTATCTAGAAAGGCGTAGAATTAGGGGAATTAATAAAGAGGTTGTAAATAGCACGCTAAAAATATCTAGCATAGACAAGACTTGCAGCAACGATTTTAAGTTGGATAAATTCAGATTCAGGAAGGATATAGGAAAGCACTGGTTTGGTAATAGAGTTGTGGATGAGTGGAACAAACTCCCGAGTACCCTCATGGAAGCTACAGCGTTGAGTAGTTTTAAAAATAGGTTAGATAAATACATGAGTGTGTGGGAAGGTGTGAGTTGGATCTGACTAGCTTGTGCTTCTAAGTCAATGTGACCTGACTAGATTATGGCATTGTCTTAAGCAAGTAGGAGAATTGGACCTGCCTCGCATGGGCCAGTAGACCTGCTGCTGTGCTCCTTCTGACATCGGGTGAGTTACATTTGATTCAGAATTAGAATGGATATAACTGTGCTAGTGTTCAGAGGTAAAGTAAAATATAAATAAGAATAAAGAATGAAGAATATTTTTTTTCCAACTTAAACGAGTCTGAACAAGAATAGGATACAGAAATTGTGTCACATGTATCAGCTAAAGAATATTCTTGGAAATGTAGGAATAGAAAGATGATAAAGCCCTTCAGTGGTCTCCGCTCTGAGAAAATTGAGCCCATCAAGAGGAACATTAGTAAAGAGAGACTGAACATCTTACAGATCAGATGTGGCTGTACACGTGGGATGAAATCTTAAGAATGACGGAGGTGAAAAAGTTTAAAACGAAAATCCCAGAAAATAAGTGAGAGATTTGACCAACCAGGTGTTTACACTCAAAGAATAAACAACTCATTTTTTTTTTTGCACAAAAAGAATAGTTACCTCATATATATTCTTGCGCACCCTCAAAACACCTCACATTAATAACTTACACATTTTTTTTAGTTTTATTGGTTTTTAAGTAAAATTACTTAGGGTCTCATCGCCCCTCTAGATACATTGACTTAATTCACAATAAAGACTTTATTTCTCGTCCAAATTTTCCAAAATGACATCATTCCACAACCTTCAGTGACCCCCATAGACAGACTACACTTTACACACCTTCAGTGACCCCCATAGGCAGACTACACTTTACACACCTTCAGTGACCCCCATAGACACACTACACTTTACACTCCTCCTTCAGTGACCCCTATAGGCAGACTACGCTTTACACTCCTCCTTCAGTGACCCCTATAGGCAGACTACGCTTTACACACCTACATCAGTGACCCCCATAGGCAGACTACACTTTACACACCTACATCAGTGACCCCCATAGGCAGACTACACTTTACACATCCTTCAGTGACCCCCAAAAACAGACTTCACTTTACACACATCGTTCAGTGACCCCCATAGGCAGACTACACTTTAAACACCTACTTCAGTGTCCCCCATAGGCAGATTACACTTTACACACCTCCTTCAGTGATCCCCATAGACAGACTACACTTTACTCGTCTCCTTCAGTACTCTGAGGTCAGTGATCCAGTAAGCTGAGGTCAGTGGTCACCTGCGGTCATTCCTGCCTAAGCTCTAGGGAGTTAGCGTGGGTTGTTACCAAGCACCATGGCTTGTTGTAGTGTTTTAGAATCTCAGGTTCAAGTGTTGAAGAAGGAGATTCTACTTCTTCAGGAGGAAAATAGGAAGCTGAAGCTTCGCATAGATGAGTTTGGGAGCGAGTGTGAGAAGGATTTAGCTGGTAAGGAAGGAATGGTCACTAGCAGTGATAGTGGCAGCCGCTTTAAGTGGCAAGTGGTTCACAGTTCAGGAAGAAGGAAGATGAGGAGAGTTGATAGAGAAGACATGAAGGTAGGAAGTCGATTCTCTGTTCTCCAAGATGAGTGTACTTCAGTGGTTAGTGAGGTTGAAGGTACCACTGATTCCCCTGCTAATCAAGGTAAGAATATTTTAATAGGCGATTCTCAGGTAAGATATATGGACTGTGCATTTTGTAACAGAGACAGAAAGGTCAGACAGAGAGTGTGCTTTCGTGGAGTTGGTGTTGGTGACATAGTCAGCAGGTTGGATAATATTATGGCAGGTAATGGGAACAAGCCCATTATCTGTCTTAGTGCTGGGGGTAATGACATTGAGAAAGGCAGGAGAGAGGAGCCGCTGAATAAGTACAGGTCAGCCATAGAAGTAGTTAGGTCTAAGGGAGGGATCCCAGTCATATGTAGCATCTTGCCTGAAAGGGAGTGGGCAATGAATGGATGTCTTGGGCAATTGGTATAAATTGCTGGCTAGACAGGTACTGCAAGGAACTTCCAATCCCATTCATTGATAACTGGGACCTCTTCTTTGGCAAACGTGATATGTATGCAAGGGATTGGGTTCATCTCTCTAGGGTTGGAGTGGTTGCATTAGCAAATTAAATTGAGAGGGTAATTGATGAGTTGTCTAGGAATTTAAACTGATAGATTACAGAGGTATGGGTGTTTGTGGGAAACAATCAGGCTGCAGCATTAGGGTTAAAAACAGTAGTTATTACTGGGATACCTCAGGGATATGTTTAAAAGGCAATTTTCAAAATGAAGTTGCTAGTAATGGCAAATCAATTGATCAACAAACAAAGAGAGTTAGTAGAGGGCAACGAGTGACTAGCTCCCTTAAGGTTTACTATACAAATAGTAGGAGTCTAAGAAATAAGATAGATGAGCTAAGATTACTTGCAAGTGTAGGTAATATAGATATTATTTTCATAACAGAGACCTGGTTCAACCTGAAAGATAGAGAAATGCCTCCTGAATGTAACATACAGGGTTATAAACTATTCCACACTGATAGGGTCAACAGGAAGGGTGGTGTGTTGTTAGGTAAGACACATATGCAACAGTTAGGTATCTTTATTTCGAAACGTTTCGCCTACACAGTAGGCTTCTTCAGTCGAGTACAGAAAAGTTGGTAGAAGCAGAAGATACTTGAAGACGATGTAATCAGTCCATCACCCTTAAAGTTTTGAGGTGGTCAGTCCCTCAGTCTGGAGAAGAGTATTGTTCCATAGAATGAAACAATATTGTTTCATACCATGGAACAATGCTCTTCTCCAGACTGAGGGACTGACCACCTCAAAACTTTAAGGGTGATGGACTGATTACATCGTCTTCAAGTATCTTCTGCTTCTATCAACTTTTCTGTACTCGACTGAAGAAGCCTACTGTGTAGGCGAAACGTTTCGAAATAAAGATACCTAACTGTTGCATATGTGTCTTACCTAACAACCTGTCTGTATTTTATACCATTTTAATGTTCAGGAAGGGTGGTGCTGTAGCGATGTATGTCAGAGAAAATTTAAATTGTTGTCTTAGACATGATATAAGATTAGAAACATCGAACACAGAATCTGTTTGGCTACAATTTCTCGAGGGACGTGACAAATTAATTTTGGGTGTGATTTATAGGCCCCCAAATCTTGATAGGGAGTGCAGTAAGCTGTTATGGGACGAAGTTCATAAGGCATCTAGATATGAAACTGTTGTGATAATGGGAGATTTTAACTTTAGACAAATTGATTGGAACAATATGACAGGAAATCTTGAGTCTAGTGACTTTCTTGATACGGTTCAGGATTGCTTTTTAGAACAGGCTGTGACAGAACCAACTAGAGGAAACAATCTGCTTGACTTGGTTCTTGCCAACAAAGATTCACTAATTAATAATCTTGAGGTTAATGATGAGCTTGGGGAAAGTGATCACAAATCACTTAGTTTCAATATATCATGGAATTACCCAGATAACTGCGATCAAATTTCTGTCCCAAATTTTCGCTTGGCCGTCTTCATGGAACTGAAAATTTACCTGGGTGGGCTAAATTGGGATGTCCTGACTATGGGTCAGGTAGGTGATATTGGTTGCCAATATGACGTTTTTCAGAGCATAGTTCTAGCTGCCCAGACAACTTTTGTTCCGAATAGGGAAATTAGATCTATCAAAAATGATCCCAAATGGATGAACAATAGACTAAAACATCTCATTGGTCAAAAGAGAGGCATATATAGGCATATCAAAAGAGGGGATGGGCGGTTAAGAAATCAATATATTCAATTAAAGAGACAAATAAAGAAAAGAATAAGAAAAGCAAAAAGGGATTATGAGGCTAAGGTCGGAAGAGATTCAAAGACTAACCCAAAAGGGTTCTTTCAAGTATACAGAAGTAAGATTAGGGACAAGATTGGCCTACTTAAGAGTAACTCTGGTCAGATCACTGAGAGTGATAAGGTTATGTGTGAAATTCTCAATACCTACTTCCTCTCAGTTTTCACCCAGGAAAATAATAGCGATATTCCTGAAATAATAGATTATGTAGAACAGGATGTTAATAAACTATGTACAATTGCGGTAACTAGTGACATGGTCCTCAGACAAATAGAGAAACTATAACCTAACAAATCCCCAGGCCCTGATGAACTGTTTGCAAGGGTGTTAAAGGACTGTAAGAGGAACTTAGCATACCTTTGGCTAATCTTTTTAACATATCACTACAAACTGGCATAGTGCCTGATAAGTGGAAAATGGAAATGTAATACCTATTTACAAGGCAGGTGACAGGTCCTTGGCTTCGAACTATAGACCAGTAAGTCTTACCTCCATAGTGGGAAAATTTATGGAATCAATAATTGCCGAAGCAATTCGTAGACATCTTGACAGGCACAGATTGATTATTGAATCTCAACACGGTTTTATAAAGGCGCGTTCCTGCCTTACGAATTTACTAACTTTTTTCACTAAGGTGTTTGAGGAGGTAGATCATGGTAATGAATATGATATTATGTATTGAGGAAACTTAAGGCACACGGAATAGGAGGAGAAATTTTTTCCTGGGTAGAGGCATGGCTGACAAATAGACAGCAGAGAGTTTGCATAAATGGGGAGAAATCAGAATGGGGGCACGTCAAAAGCGGTGTTCCTCAGGGGTCAGTGTTGGACGCGTTGTTGTTCACAATTTACATAAACGACATAGATGGGGAAATAAATAGCGACATAAGCAAATTTGCTGATGACACCGAAATAGGCCGTCCAATTCATTCTAATGAGGCCAATAGACCACTTCAGGATGATTTGAATAGACTGATGCAATGGTCGGAGAAGTGGCAGATGCAGTTTAAAATTGACAAATGAAAAGTTCTAAATGTTGGACAGTTAAATAACCATGCCACATATAAGCTAAATAATGTAGATCTTAATACTACTGATTGCAAAAGGATTTAGGAGTTCTGGTTAGCAGTAATCAAAAACCAAGACAACAGTGCATTAGTGTTAGCAATAAAGCTAACAGAATTCTTGGCATCACATCTAGAAGTATAAATAATAGAAGTCCTCAGGTTGTTCTTCAACTCTATATATCCTTGGTTAGGCCTCATTTAGACTATGCAGCTCAGTTCTGGTCACTGTATTACAGAATGGATATAAATGCTCTGGAAAACGTACAGAGGAGGATGACAAAGATGATCCCATTTATCAGAAATCTTCCCTATGAGGATAAACTGAGGGCCCTGAATCTGCACTCTCTCGAAAGGCGTAGAATTAGAGGGGATATGATCTTGGTGAATAAATGGAAAACAGGAATAAATAAATGGGATGTAAATAGTGTGCTGAAAATTTCCAGCCAAGACAGGACTCGCAGCAATGATTTCAAGTTGGAAAAATTCAGATTCAGGAAGGATATAGGAAAGCACTGGTTTGGTAATAGAGTTGTGGATGAGTGGAACAAACTCCCGAGTACAGTTATTCAGAATAAAACGTTGTGTAGTTTTAAAAATAGGTTAGATAAATACACGAGTGGGTGTGTGTGGGTGTGAGTTGGACATGACTAGCTTGTGCTGCTGGGTCTGGTGCAGTGCTCCATATTTGAGTGGAGGTGACCAGACTGGGTGGGTCATTGGGCTTATCCAGGGGGAGGGTCATTGGTCTAATCCGGGGGGTGGGCATGGACTTGCTCCGCATGGGTCAGTTGGCCTATTGCAGTGTTCCTTCTTTCTTATGATCTTATGTTCAGTGATCCCCATAGACAGACTACACTTTACTCACATCCTTTAGTGATCCCCATAGACAGACTACACTTTACTCACCTCCTTCAGTGATCCCCCCATAGACAGGCTACACTTTACACTCCTCCTTCATAGACCCCCATAGACAGGCTACACTTTACACTCCTCCTTCATAGACCCCCATAGACAGACTACACTTTACACACCTCCTTCAGTGACCCCCATAGACAGACTACACTTTACTCACCTCCTTTAGTGATCCCCATAGACAGACTACACTTTACTCACCTCCTTTAGTGATCCCCAAAGACAGACTACACTTTACTCACCTCCTTCAGTGATCCCCCCATAGACAGACTACACTTTACTCACCTCCTTTAGTGACCCCCATAGACAGACTACACTTTACTCACCTCCTTCAGTGATCCCCCCATAGACAGACTACACTTTACACACCTCCTTCAGTGACCCCCCATAGACAGACTACACTTTACTCACCTCCTTTAGTGATCCCGATAGACAGACTACACTTTACTCACCTCCTTCAGTGATCCCCCCATAGACAGACTACACTTTACTCACCTCCTATAGTGACCCCCATAGACAGACTACACTTTACACACCTCCTTCAGTGATTCCCATAGACAGACTACACTTTACTCACCTTCTTCAGTGACCTCCATAGGCAGACTACACTTTACTCACCTCCTTTAGTGATCCCCCAAAACTGACTACACTTTACACACATCTTTCAGTAACCCTCCATAGACAGACTACACTTTACACAAATCTTTCAGTGATCCCCATAGGCAGACTACACTTTACTCACCTCCTTTAGTGATCCCCATAGACAGACTACACTTTACTCACCTCCTTTAGTGACCCCCATAGACAGACTACACTTTACACACCTCCTTCAGTGAACCCCCATAGACAGACTACACTTTACACACCTCCTTCAGTGAACCCCCATAGACAGACTACACTTTACTCATCTCCTTCAGTGAACCCCCATAGACAGACTACACTTTACTCATCTCCTTCAGTGAACCCCCATAGACAGACTACACTTTACACACCTCCTTCAGTGAACCCCCATAGACAGACTACACTTTACACACCTCCTTCAGTGAACCCCCATAGACAGACTACACTTTACACATCTCCTTCAGTGAACCCCCATAGACATACTACACTTTACTCACCTTCTTCAGTGATTCCCATAGACAGACTAGACACTACATATCTCTTTCAGTGACTCCCCATAGGCAGGCTAGACTTTATATATCTCTTATACCGACATGTTTTTATTAATCTGTCATCAGCTTATTTTTTGCCGAGTTGCTCTGCTAAACAATCCCCGGTGTATAATCCTTAATTCTATATTAAAAATTAGATACAGCTGAAGGTTAATACAATCTTTTTAAATACTCCCCTGAAAATCCAAAGTTCACTTTTTTACCTCTTTGAAAAAAAAATATTTAAAAAGTGAACTGTAGAAAATTTTGTAACACAAACTGACTATATGATCTACCTGGAGTTTACCTGGAGAGAGTTTCGGGGATCAGCGCCCTCGCGGCCCGGTCTGTGACCAGCCTTTTGATGGATCAGAGCCTGAACAACTAGGATGTTACTACTGGCAGCACGTAAACCGACGTACAAACCACAGCTCGGTTGGTTAGGTACTGACTTTAGGTGCCTGTCCAGTGCCTTCTTGAAGACTGCCTAGGGTCTATTGGTAATCCCTTTTATATAAGCTAGGAGGCAGTTGAACAGTCTTGGGACACTGACACTTATTGTGTTGTCTCTTAGTGTATTCGTGGCGCCCTTGTTTTTCATTGGAGACATGTTGCATCTCCTGCCCAGTCCATTGTTTTCGTAAGGAGTGTTTTTTGTTTGCAAATTTGGTACTAATCCCTCTAGGATTTTCCAAGTGTATATTATTATGTATCAAAGGACTGTAAACTTTCAACTGTGCTTTATCGTACTTATGTGTGCCGTGAAAATTCTCTGTATATTCTCCAGGTCAACGATTACACCAGCCTTGAAACGGGCGGTTAGTGTACATCATTATTTCAGCTTAGAGAGAACAAGCTGTTTGAAGAGAATCATCATGGACTTGGCATCCCTAGTTTTGAAAGTTCTCATTATTCATCCTATCATTTTCCTATCAGATGTGGCAGATACATTGTTGTGGGCTTTGTAAGTCAGATTCTCTGATATTATCAATTCATAGCCATCTTGAACAGCATAAATTTATTAAAGAATCTCAGTACGGCTTAACGAATTTACTATCTTTTTTCACTAAGGTATTTGAGAAGGTAGATCATGGTAATGAAAATGATATTGTGTATATGGACCTCAGTAAAGCTTTTCTTAAAGTTCCACATCAGAGGCTACTGAGGAAAATTAAGGCACACGGAACAGGAGAATTTATTTCCTTGGTAAAGGCGTGGTTAATAGATAGGCAGCAGAAAGTTTGCATCAGTGGGGAGAAATCAGAGTGGAGGCACGTCATGATTAGTGTTCTTCAGGGATCAGTATTGGGCCCTTTGTTGTTCGCAATTTATTTGAATGATTTAGATGAGGGAATAAAGAGTGACATATGGAAGTTTGCTGATGACACTAAAATAGGTAGCCTAATTCATTCTAATGAGGACATTAGAACACTCCAGGAAGATTTGAAAAGACTGATGCAGTGGACGGAGAAGTAGCAGGTGTAGTTTAATATAGACAAATGCAAAGTCCTAAATACTGACCAAGAAAATACCCATGCCACATATAAACTAAATAATATAGATCTTAATATTACTGATTACGAAAAGGATTTGGGAGTTCTGGTTAGCAGTAATCTAAAACCAAGACAACAGTGTATAAGATTTCGCTACTAAGCGAGCAGAATCCTTGGCTTCATATCTAGAAGTATAAATAATAGAAGTCCTCAGGTTGTTCTTCAACTCTAATTATCCTTGGTTAGGCCTCATATTATGCTGCTCAGTTCTGGTCACCGTATTACAGAATGGATATAAATACTCTGGAAAACGTACAAAAGAGGATGACAAAGTTGATCCCGTTTATCAGAAATCTTCCCTATGAGGGTAGACTGAGGACCCTGAATTTGCACTATCTAGAAAGGCGTAGAATTAATCGGATATGATTGAGGTGTATAAATGGAAAACAGGAATAGGTAAAGATAATTTATATACCGTGCTAAAAATATCTAGATATGGCAGGACACACAGCTCTAAGTTGGAAAAAATCAGATATAGGAAAGCACTGGTTAGGTAATAGAGTTGTGGATGAGTGGAACAAACTCCCGAGTGCCGTCATAGAAGCTAAGACGTTGTGTAGTTTTAATGATTGGTTGGAGTGTGGGTGAGTGTGAGTTGTACTAATAGGTTTGATACCGTGCTTCTTCCTTAATTGGATGTGACCCGACTTGACCAGGTGGGTCATTGGTTTAAGCTAGAAGGTGACTTTGACCTGCCTCGTATGGCCCAGTAGGCCTACTGCACTCTTTCCTTATGTTCTCTTCACTCCCGGTCCTTCGCATTAGATATCCACTCTAATATGTAGTTAGAATTTGTTTTATACTCTGATACAGTTTTAATTTCCTCGAGTTTTCTATAACGGAGTAATTGAAACTTCTATTTATTGAACTTCATATTGTAAAGTAAAAGGACACAAGTGCAACTAATGTGACATTTATTGTGGCAACGTTTCGCTCTCCAGGAGCTTTATCAAGCCATTACCGTAATGGCTTGATAAAGCTCCTGGAGAGCGAAACGTTGCCACAATAAATGTCACATTAGTTGCACTTGTGTCCTTTTACTTTACATATTGTCGGTAATTCTACCAACTTTATTACGAACTTCATATTGTTTTCTGCGGAACCTTCCTGGACATATATTTTCATCCCAGTTTTAAATATCTTAATTTTCTTTCGTAGTACTTTCCTCCATGATTTTTTAAAAAATAATCCTTCAGTGGTACATTGGCAAAATGATTTTGTATAATACTTTCTGAAGAAAGTATTTTTTTCAGGAGTATTTTCAGAAAAGGTTATCCAAGGAATATTCGTTGAAAAGTATTCATTTGTGAATACCTGACCAGCCGGGCCGTGGTTCGTACGTTGGGTTGCGTGCGGTCAACAGTAACAGCCTGGCGGATCAGGCCCTGGTCCACCATGAGGCATGGTCACAAATCGGGCCCCGGGGGCGTTGACCCCCGAAACCCTCTCCAGGTATACTGTGGGTAGAATGTAAAGTGGATAAAGCAGCTGGGATTGACAGGATCGAGACAAAATTTTTAAAAGTAGGACGGGATATAGTTTTGGAGTGGTTGGTGCTAATATTTAATGAATGTATGGAAGAAGGTAAGGTACCTAGAGATTGGCAGAGAGCATGCATAGTTCCTTTGTATACAGGCAAAGAGAACAAAAGAAAGTAAGAATTATTGGAAAATAAGCCTGTTTTGTATACCTGATAAAGTGTATGGTAGAATTATTATTGAAAGAATTAAGAGGAAGACGAAGAGCAGGATGGTAGATGAACAAGGAGGCTCTAGGACGGGAAGGGGTGTGTGGACCAAGCATTCACAGTGAAGCATGTAAGTGAACAGTATTTAGAAAAGAGTAAAGAGGTTCTCGTGACATTTATGGATTCTGAAAAGGCGTATGATAATGTGGACAGAGGAGCAATATGTAAGATATTGCAAGTGTATGGAATAGGTGGTAGATTACTGAAAGCAATGGAGAGTTACAACGAGGAAAGTCAGGCGAGATTATTTCCCAGTAAAAGTAGGCCTTAGAAAGAGATACGTGATGTCATCATGTTTGTTCAATATATTTATGAAAGGGGTTTGCTGTAAGAGAAGTGAATACTCGGGTGTTGGCAAGAGGTGTGGAATTGAGAGATAAAGAATCTAACACAAAGTGGAAGTTGTCACAGTTGCTATTATTTGCTGGAGACACTGTGCTTTTGGGAGATTCTGAAGAGAGGTTGCAGAAGTTGGTGGAAGAATCTGGGAGGTTATGTAAAACAAGGAAATTAAAAGTGAATATAGGAAGAGCAAGATGAAGAGGATTACAAAAAAATAGGTAATGAGATTGGATAACTAACTGGAGGGAGGGAATATACAGGAATTGAATGTTTTCAGATATTTGGGAGTGGACTTGTAAGCAGATGGGTCTATTAAAGACAAGATGAATCATACAATTGATGAGGGGAAAAAAGGTGAGGGTGAGTGGTGCAGAAGAGTCTGTAGAGACCATGAAAGTTATTTATGGAAACGAAGTGGGGAATGTGTGAGAGTATAGTTATACCAATGCTTTTATATGAGTGTGAAGCATAGGTGGTGAATGTTGCAACAAGGAGAAGGCTGGAGGCAGTAGAGATGTCGTGTTTAAGGGCAGGGTTTCTAAAAAGTATTATACAGAGGGCTGGGAAAGGGTTGTTTAGATGTTTCGTGACATTTAGAGAAGATGGACCGAAATAGAATGACTTTGAGGGTGTATAAATCTGTAGCAGAATTAAGGCGGGAGTAGGGGTCGTTGTAAGAAAAGTTGGAGGGGTGGTCTAAAGGAGGTTTTGTGTGCGAGGGCGTGAGCATGTTAGAGAAGAGAGAGAGAGAGGGGAGGGGAGGCAAATGGTATTTATGACTTGACGTGCTGTTGAAGCGTGAGCAAAGTAACATTTATGAAGGAATTCAGGGAAAACAGCTAGCCGGACTTGAGTCCTGGAGGTGGGAAGCACAGTGGCTGCACTCAGAGGGAGGGGTGTAAATGTGTTGCAGTTTTTGTTAACTGTAGTGACAGCACGCCTCTGGCAGCAGTGATGGGGTGAGTGATGACGTAGGTGCTTCTTCTCTTTTGGGTCACCCTGCCTCGGTGGGAAACGGTTGATGTCTTGACGATTAATGACTATAGCAGTTGATCGACGGTAAATCATTTAACCTTACCAAATCATCCTTGACGCCTACTGTCTCCAACCCAGTAAGTTACCATAGACTCACTTCCTCTGGTCCGGGTGAAGCTTAAGAGCGGCTTCACTGGTGTAAATGGAGTGAGCTTGTATGGGTATGAAGGCTTCTTTTCCTGGGGAAACCACTACACCTTCATGGTTCAAACCTGCAGTTCCAGTTGGCTCTTGAAGATGCATCTATGGATGAGAGAGTGAATAAAGTTTACGTCTAATGAAATATCTTTTCATTTACTTTTGCAAATTAAATTTCGTACGAAATACAAATTCTAAATAAATTCTCCGTAATTTTATTAATTAATAACTATGCAAACCCTGATATGTATTTTAAGGACTGAATAATCACTTTCAATTTCGTCAGTCTATTAGCAAAATCTGAAAAAAAAATTGCCAAGTTATAATTTGAAATACACTTTATTAATGTTTATAATGACACACATACTGAAATTAATAATGACACATATACTGAAATGACTGATAAATAATGAAAAATGTTGTTCAATAAAGTTTGATATATATACTGTCATCATCACGAGTTACCAGATGCTGCTAACACTGTCAGCATCACATGTTACCAGATGCTGCTAACACTGTCAGCATCACGAGTGAAATATTGAAATCCCAGTACGACTCTGTGTTTAGTGAACCACTAATCGGTCTGAGGATCGACGACCCAAATGATTTCTTCATGAATGAGCCTCAAAACTCCATAAATGTATGCCAGATTTCCGACATTACCCTAACTCCGATAGATTTCGAAAAAGCCATTGACAACATGCCTATGCACTCAGCCCCGGGCCCAGACTCGTGGAACTCTGCTTTCATTAAGAACTGCAAGAAACCCCTCTCGCGTGCCCTAAGTACACTATGGAGGAGGAGCTTGGACATGGGTGAGATTCCACAGTCACTTAAAACAACGGATATAGCCCCGCTCCATAAAGGTGGCAGCAAAGCATTAGCTAAGAACTATAGACCAATAGCTCTGACGTCCCACATCATAAAAATCTTTGAAAGAGTGCTAAGAAGCAGGATTGCAAATCACCTGGATTCCCAAAATCTGCACAATCCAGGGCAACATGGGTTCAGGGCAGGTCGCTCCTGCCTCTCACAACTACTGGATCACTATGACATGGCCTTGGATGCACTGGAAGAAAATCAGAATGCAGATGTAATATACACAGACTTTGCAAAAGCATTTGACAAATGCGATCATGGTGTAATAGCCCATAAAATACGTGCTAAAGGAATAACTGGGAAAGTGGGGAAATGGATCTTCAACTTCCTAACAAATCGAACACAAAGAGTAGTGGTCAACAGAGTTAAATCGGAGGCTGCCATAGTGAAGAGCTCTGTTCCACAAGGCACAGTACTCGCCCCCATCTTATTCCTTATCCTCATATCAGACATAAACAGAGATATACACCACAGCACCGTATCATCCTTTGCGGATGATACTAGGATCTGCATGAGGCTGTCATCTGCTGAGGACGCGGTTAACCTCCAAGAAGATATAAACAAAGTTTTCCAGTGGGCCACGGTAAACAATATGATGTTCAATGAGGACAAATTCCAACTACTCCGTTATGGAAAACTGGAGGAGATAATAACTAGAACAGAGTATACTACTGACTCCGGCCATACAATAGAGCGGAAAAATAATGTAAGGGACCTGGGAGTAGTAATGTCTGAGGATCTCACTTTCAAGGATCACAACAGTGCCACGATCGCACGTGCAAAGAAAATGATAGGATGGATAATGAGAACTTTCAAAACGAGAGATGCCAAGCCCATGATGATCCTTTTCAAATCTCTTGTTCTCTCTAGGCTGGAATACTGCTGTACATTAACATCTCCATACAAAGCAGGTGAAATCGCAGATCTAGAGAGTGTACAGAGATCCTTTACTGCACGTATAAGTTCTGTCAAGCACCTTAACTACTGGGAACGCTTGAAAGCACTTGACTTGTACTCGTTGGAACGCAGGAGGGAGAGATATATCATAATCTACACTTGGAAAATCTTGGAAGGAATGGTCCCAAATCTGCACACAGAAATCACTCCCTACGAAAGTAAAAGACTGGGCAGGCGATGCAAAATGCCGCCAATAAAAAGTAGGGGCGCCATTGGTACACTAAGAGAAAACACCATAAGTGTCCGGGGCCCAAAACTGTTCAACAGCCTCCCATCAAGCATTAGGGGAATTGCCAATAAACCCCTGGCTGCCTTCAAGAGAGAGCTGGACAGATACCTAAAGTCAGTGCCGGATCAGCCGGGCTGTGGCTCGTACGTCGGACTGTGTGCGGCCAGCAGTAACAGCCTAGTTGATCAGGCCCTGATCCATCGGGAGGCCTGGTCGTGGACCGGGCCGCGGGGGCGTTGATCCCCGGAATAACCTCCAGGTAACCTCCAGGTAACCAGATGCTGCTAACACTGTCAGCATCACATGTTACCAGATGCTGCTAACTCTGTCAGCATCACATGTTACCAGATGCTGCTAACACTGTCAGCATCACATGTTACAAGATGCTGCTAACACTGTCAGCATCACATGTTACCAGATGCTGCTAACTCTGTCAGCATCACATGTTACCAGATGCTGCTAACACTGTCAGCATCACATGTTACCAGATGCTGCTAACACTGTCATCATCACATGTTACCAGATGCTGCTAACACTGTCATCATCACATGTTACCAGATGCTGCTAACACTGTCAGCATCACATGTTACCAGATGCTGCTAACACTGTCAGCATCACATGTTACCAGATGCTGCTAACACTGTCAGCATCACATGTTACCAGATGCTGCTAACACTGTCAGCATCACATGTTACCAGATGCTGCTAACACTGTCAGTGTCACATGTTACCAGATGCTGCTAGCACTGTCAGCATCACATGTTACCAGATGCTGCTAACACTGTCATCATCACATGTTACCAGATGCTGCTAACACTGTCATCATCACATGTTACCAGATGCTGCTAACACTGTCAGCATCACATGTTACCAGATGTTGCTAACACTGTCAGCATCACATGTTACCAGATGCTGCTAACACTGTCAGCATCACATGTTACCAGATGCTGCTAACACTGTCAGCATCACATGTTACCAGATGCTGCTAACACTGTCAGCATCACATGTTACCAGATGCTGCTAACACTGTCAGCATCACATGTTACCAGATGCTGCTAACACTGTCAGCATCACATGTTACTTGTCACTGCTAGCTCTGTCAGCATCACGTGTTACAAGAAACTGCTAGCACTGTCATCATCACGTATTACTAGAAACTGCTAGCACTGTCATCATCACGTGTTACTAGAAACTGCTAGCACTGTCAGCATCACATGTTACTAGAAACTGCTAGCACTGTCATCATCACGTGTTACAAGAAACTGCTAGCACTGTCATCATCACGTATTACTAGAAACTGCTAGCACTGTCATCATCACGTGTTACTAGACTCTGCTAGCACTGTCATCATCACGTGTTACTAGAAACTGCTAGCACTGTCATCATCACGTGTTACTAGACTCTGCTAACACTGTCATCATCACGTGTTACTTGTCACTGCTAGCACTGTCAGCTTCACGTGTTACTAGACAATACTAACACTCTCAGTATCACGTGTTAATAGACACTGCTAGCACTGTCAGCATCACGTGCTAATAGACACTGCTAGCACTGTCAGTGTCACATGTTACCAGATGCTGCTAACTCTGTCATCATCACATGTTACTGGACACTGCTAGCACTGTCATCATCACATGTTACTAGACACTGCTAACACTGTCAGTATCACGTGTTAATAGACACTGCTAGCACTGTCAGCTTCACGTGTTACTAGACAATGCTAGCACTCTCAGTATCACGTGTTAATAGACACTGCTAGCACTGTCAGCATCACGTGTTATTGGACACTGCTAGCACTGTCATCATCACATGTTACTGGACACTGCTAGCACTGTCATCATCACAGGTTACTGGACACTGCTAGCACTGTCATCATCACATGTTACTAGACACTGCTAACACTGTCAGCTTCACGTGTTACTAGACAATGCTAGCACTCTCAGTATCACGTGTTAATAGACACTCCTAGCACTGTCAGCATCACGTGCTAATAGACACTGCTAGCACTGTCAGCACCACCTGTTACCAGACAATACTAACACTCTCAGTATCACGTGTTAATAGACACTCCTAGCACTGTCAGCATCACGTGCTAATAGACACTGCTAGCACTGTCAGCACCACCTGTTACCAGACAATACTAACACTCTCAGTATCACGTGTTAATAGACACTGCTAGCACTGTCAGCATCACGTGCTAATAGACACTGCTAGCACTGTCAGCATCACATGTTACTAGTCACTGCTAGCTCTGTCAGCATGACATGTTGCTAGACAATGCTAGCACTGCCAGCATTATGTGTTACTAGACATTGCTAGCACTGTCAGCATCACGTGTTGCTAGACACTGCTAGCACTGTCATCGTCACGTGCTGCTAGACACTGCTAGCACTGGCAACTGCAGTGGAGGGAGCAGTTAGGACTTTAAACTAGGAATAGTTAGTGGTATGGGTTTTGGCAGGAAAACAGTGAAGTCCCAGTGTAGTAATATTACGAGTTCTAGGGGAACTAGTAATAATAAGAACGAGATAGATATTGAAAAGCCAGGGACCTTGGGTGATAAAGACGGTAATAGGTTTAGTAGAAAAATAGAAATGAGCAGGAAGGGTAAAGAGAAAGGAGAGTCTTTCAATGTTTATTATGCTAATTGCCGTAGTGCTAGGAATAAGATGGACGAGTTGAGATTAGTTGCTAGTGTAGGTAACATTGATGTATTTGCCTTAACTGAGACGTGGTTTAATTCAAAAAGTCGGGACATGCCTGCGGAATGTCATATTCAGGGTTTTAAATTGTTCCAAGAAGATAGAAGTATTGGGAGGGGGGGTGGGGTGGCATTGTACGTCCGAGATCGCTTGAACTGTTGCATAAAAACGGGTATTAAGTCTGAAGTAACACATACAGAGTCTGTTTGGATAGAATTTTCAGAGGGGCATGAAAAACTGATTTTAGGAGTGATATACCGTCCCCCTAACTTAGATAGGGACCAAGGGAAACTACTATGGGAGGAAATTGTTAAGGCCACAAGGCACGATAATGTAGTAATTCTAGGAGACTTTAACTTTAGTCATGTTGATTGGAATTTCTTGACTGGGAATTTAGAATCGTACGACTTCTTAGAAGTATTTCAGGATTGTTTTTTGAAGCAGTTTGTGACAGAACCTACAAGGGGAAATAACCTGCTTGACTTAGTTATGGCAAACAATGAATCCCTTGTTAATAATTTAGAAATTTCAGAGGAACTGGGTGCTAGCGACCACAAATCAATTACATTTAGCATTGAATGGAAGTACGATAGTAGCGATAACTCAGTAACAGTCCCAGATTTTCGCTTAGCAGATTACGATGGGCTTAAAGAACACTTATCATCTGTTGACTGGGGTAACGAAGAGAGCTATCAATATGACAGTTTTCTGAACACTATACATGCTGCTCAAAGAGCGTTTATCCCATATAAAGAAATTAGATCAAATAGAAATGACCCAAAATGGATGAATAATAGGCTCAAATATCTACTAGGGCATAAGAAAGGAATTTATAGGCGTATCAAAAGAGGTGAGGGTCATCTTATGAATCAGTATATTGACATTAAGAGGGACATTAAAAAGGGGATAAGAAAAGCTAAAAGGGACTATGAAATTAAAGTTGCTAGGGATTCTAAAACTAACCCAAAAAGTTTTTTCCAGGTCTATAGAACAAAAGTTAGAGATAAGATAGGTCCCCTTAAAAATAACTATGGGCACCTTACTGACAATGAGAATGAAATGTGCTTGATTTTAAATAATTATTTTCTCTCAGTTTTTACACAGGAAGACACTAACAATATTCCAGTAATTAATTTTTACAGTGGGCTAGAAGAAGATAAATTATGTAACATCACAGTCACTAGTGAGATGGTTGTGAGGCAGATAGACAGACTGAAGCAAAATAAGTCGCCGGGTCCTGATGAGGTTTTTTCAAGGGTTCTTAAGGAATGCAAAATGGAACTCTGTGAACCATTAACTAATATTTTTAATTTATCTCTTCAAACAGGTGTAGTGTCTGATATGTGGAAGATGGCTAATGTAACTCCTATTTTTAAAACAGGGGACAAGTCGTTACCGTCAAATTACCGCCCAATAAGCCTGACCTCAATTGTAGGCAAATTACTAGAGTCAATTATAGCTGAGATTATAAGAAGCCATCTCGATAAGCATAGCTTGATTAATGATACTCAGCATGGATTCACAAGAGGCCGGTCTTGTCTAACTAATTTATTAACTTTCTTCAGTAAAGCTTTTGAGGCTGTTGACCACAATAAAGAATTTGATATTATTTACTTAGATTTTAGTAAGGCTTTTGATAGAGTTCCGCACCATAGACTGTTAAAGAAAGTGGCAGCCCATGGCATTGGGGGAAAAGTGCTCTCGTGGATCGAGTCATGGCTCACTGACAGGAAGCAGAGAGTGTCCATAAATGGGGTTAAATCCGAGTGGGGATCTGTAACAAGTGGCGTTCCACAGGGATCAGTCTTGGGCCCGTTGTTGTTTATAATATATATCAATGATCTTGATGAGGGAATTACTAGTGATATGAGCAAATTCGCCGATGACACAAAGATAGGTAGGATAATTGATTCAAACGTAGATGTTAGGGAACTTCAGGAGGATTTAAACAAACTCTATTCTTGGTCAGAAAAGTGGCAGATGCAGTTCAATGTAGATAAGTGCAAGGTTCTGAAGCTTGGGAGTGCCCATAACCCTAGTACTTATAAATTAAATGATGTAGAACTTAGCCATACAGATTGCGAAAAGGACTTGGGGGTTATGGTGAGCAGCAACCTTAAACCAAGACAGCAATGCCTAAGCGTACGTAATAAGGCAAATAGATTACTGGGATTTATATCAAGAAGTGTAAGCAACAGAAGTCCAGAGGTCATACTGCAGCTTTATACATCATTAGTAAGGCCTCACCTTGATTATGCAGCTCAGTTCTGGTCTCCGTATTACAAAATGGACATAAATTCGTTAGAAAACATTCAGCGTAGGATGACTAAATTAATACATAGCATCAGAAATCTTCCTTATGAAGAAAGATTGAAGACTCTTAAGTTACATTCACTTGTTAGACGAAGAATGAGGGGAGACCTGATCGAAGTGTATAAGTGGAAGATAGGTATTAATAAAGGGGATATTAATAAGGTCTTGAGGATGTCTCTCCAAGAGAGAACCCGCAGTAATGGATTTAAATTAGATAAGTTTAGATTTAGAAAGGACATAGGAAAGTATTGGTTTGGAAATAGGGTAGTTGATGAGTGGAACAGTCTACCTAGTTGGGTTATTGAGGCTAGGACTTTGGGTAGTTTCAAATCTAGGTTGGATAAGTACATGAGTGGGAAGGGTTGGATTTGAGTGGGACTTTCACATCAGAGCTTATTTCTTGGGTAGCATTGAAAATCGGGTTGGGTAAATGTTTTGTTAGTGGGATGAATTGTAAAGGACCTGCCTAGTATGGGCCAGCAGGCCTCCTGCAGTGTTCCTCCTTTCTTATGTTCTTATGTTCTTATGTTCACTGTCATCATCGCATGTTACTAGCCACTGCTAGCTCTGTCAGCATCACATGTTGCTAGACACTGCTAGCACTGTCATCATCACGCGTTACTAGATACTGCTAGCACTGTCCTTATCACATCTTACTAGACACTGCTAACACTGTCAGTACCACGTGCTAATAGACACTGCTAGCACTGTCATCATCTCGTGTTACTAGACATTGTTAATACTGTCATCATCACGGGTTACTAGACACTGCTAGCACTGTCAGCATCACATGTTACTAAACTGTCAGCATCAAATGTTACCAGATGCTGCTAACACTGTCAGCATCACATGTTACTAGTCACTGCTAGCTCTGCCAGCATCACAAGTTACTGGTCACTGCTAGCACTGTCACCATAACATGTTGCTAGACACTGCTAACACTGTCATCATCGCGTTTCACTAGACACTGCTAACACTATCAGTATCACGTGTTAATAGACACTGCTAGCATTGTCAGCATCACGTGTTACTAGACACTGTCATCGTCACGTGTTACTAGACACTGCTAGCACTGTCAGCATCATATGTTTCCAGATGCTGCTAACACTGTCAGTATCACATGTTACTTGCCACTGCTAGCTTTGTCAGCATTATATGATAATAGACACTTATGACAAGGTTTCGTTCCGATTTTTACCATTTTAGCTAGTTACAATAATCCTACGTGACTAGTTGATGGTCTTAGTTAGTCGGTCAGAACCGTCTTCGTCGGCTTCATTCTGTAATGTTTCCTTCACGGTACTGTGCCTTTTTATTCTGAATGAAGGTGGGTATTACAACGAAGAGAATCATGTCACCGACCTTGAAACCAACGGAATGGTAAGTTTTGTAGGAATACTCGTAGACCTGAGCGTCTAGCAGCAGCGTGAGGCCCTGGCTGATGCCAGCACCACTCACAACTATGCTTGGGATGCTTTCATTCACTCTGGTGACATTGTTGTGGTTGGCAGCAAGCTTGTTCCTCGGACACACTTCAGCTACCTGTGCTTCAGCTTCCCTTCAAAATGAAGTAGAGAAAATTATTTTTTCCAACTAACCCATAGTGTTTGTTGTACGCTGTGCATGACATTTACAAATTATTCACACAAGGTTTATTGTAAATATTTTAACTCGTAATTTACAGCTCACAGGTAAGAAAACTTAATGAATCCCATAAAACTACAGTTTTTTTCTGAACTCTTCGGATATAACCAAAGTATTAATTCTTTATAATGCTTTTAAAAAATAAATATGGAACATTCATTAATCATATATTCGGTAAAAATTGCTAAAAAAAATTATTTAAACGAATATAATTTCTTTCACTTAATAAAACGTTGTGTTCTTTCCAGAAAACGATAATTAAGGATAATTCGTGTTAATCGTTCGAGTATAACTTCGTGTGATAATTGTCCAAGAATCTTGATAAACAACCAGTAAAATACACAATATATTTACGATTATTTTTTATTGAACTGTACAGAGGAGACATTGTATTATATTTAAATTAAGAGAGATCCTGCGTAGTTAAGGATTCTGCCAGTGAAGGCAAGTGAGATCTTTCGTAGTTAAAGGATCCTGCCAGTGAAGGCAAGTGAGATCTTTCGTAGTTAAAGGATCCTGCCAGTGAAGGCAAGTGAGATCCTTCGTAGTTAAGGATCCTGCCAGTTAAGGTAAGTCAGATCCTTCGTAGTAAAGGATCCTGACAGTGAAGGCAAGTGAGATCCTTCGTAGTTAAGGATCCTGCCAGTGAAGGCAAGTGAGATCCTTCGTAGTTAAGGATCCTGCCAGTGAAGGTAAGTGAGATCCTTCGTAGTTAAGGATCCTGCCAGTGAAAGCAAGTGAGATCCTTCGTAGTTAAGGATCCTGCCAGTGAAGGCAAGTGAGATCCTTCGTAGTTAAGGATCCTGCCAGTGAAGGCAAGTGAGATCCTTCGTAGTTAAGAATCCTGCTAGTGAAGGCAAGTGAAATCCTTCGTATTTAAGGATCCTGCCAGTGAAGACAAGCGAGATCCTGCGTAGTTAAGGAACATGCCAGTGAAGGTAAATGAGATCCTTCGTATTTAAGGATCCTGCCAGTGAAGGCAAGCGAGATCCTTCGTAGTAAAGGATCCTGCCAGTGAAGGCAAGTGAGATCCTTCGTAGTTAAGGATCCTGCCAGTGAAGGTAAGCGAGATCCTTCGCAGTTAAGGATTCTGCCAGTGAAGGTAAGTGAGATTCTTCGTAGTTAAGGATCCTGCCAGTGAAGGCAAGTGAGATCCTTCGTAGTTAAGGACCCTGCCAGTGAAGGCAAGTGAGATCTTTCGTAGTTAAAGGATCGTGCCAGTGAAGGCAAGTGAGATCCTTCGTAGTTAAGAACATAAGAACATAAGAACGAAGGAACACTGCAGAAGGCCTACTGGCCCATGCGAGGCAGGTCCAAGTCTCCTACCAGCTTAAGCCAATGCACCCAACCTAGTCAGGTCAGGTCACATTGACTTAAGGGAGGAACACGGCAACCGACCTGGAAGCAAAAGCTATCAGGTCCAACTCACACCCACCCACATCCACTCATGTATTTATCCAACCTATTTTTAAAGCTACACAACGTTCTGGCCTCTGTAACTGTACTTGGGAGTTTGTTCCACTCATCCACAACTCTATTACCAAACCAGTACTTTCCTATATCCTTCCTGAATCTGAATTTTTCCAACTTGAAACCATTGCTGCGAGTCCTGTTTAGGCTAGATATTTTCAGCACACTATTTACATCCACTTTATTTATTCCTGTCTTCCATTTATACACCTCAGTCATATCCCCCCTAATTCTACGTCTTTCTAGAGAGTGCAGATTCAGGGCCCTCAGTCTATCCTCATAGGGAAGGTTTCTGATACATGGGATCAACTTTGTCATCCACCTTTGTACATTTTCCAGAGCATTTATATCCATTCTATAATACGGTGACCAAAACTGTGCAGCATAATCTAAATGAGGCCTAACCAAGGATGTATAGAGTTGAAGAACAACCTGAGGACTCCTATTATTTATGCTTCTTGATATGAAGCCAAGGATTCTATTAGCTTTATTGCGAACACTTATGCACTGTTGTCTTGGTTTCAGATTACTGCTAACGAGAACTCCTAAATCTTTTTCGCAATCCGTAATATTAAGATCTACATTATTTAGTTTATATGTGGCATGGTTATTGTCCTGTCCAACATTTAGAACTTTGCATTTGTCTATATTAAACTGCATCTGCCACTTCTCCGACCACTGCATCAGTCTATTCAAATCTTCCTGGAGTGCTCGAATGTCCTCGTCAGAATGAATTCGACGGCCTATTTTGGTGTCATCGGCAAACTTGCCGATGTCGCTCTTTATGCCCTCATCTATGTCGTTTATGTAGATTGTGAACAGCAGGGGGCCCAACGCTGACCCCTGTGGAACACCGCTCATGACGCTTCCCCACTCTGATTTCTCCCCATTTATGCAAACTCTCTGCTGCCTATTTATCAACCATGCCTCTATCCAGGAAAAAATTTCTCCTCCTATTCCATGTGCCTTAATTTTCCTCAATAGTCTCTGATGTGGGACCCTGTCAAAAGCCTTACTGAAGTCCATATACACAATATCATATTCATTACCATGATCTACCTCCTCAAATACCTTAGTGAAAAAAGTTAATAAATTCGTAAGGCAGGAACGCCCCTTTGTAAAACCATGCTGAGATTCGTTGATTAATTTATGCTTTTCAAGGTGGCTACGAACTGCCTCGGCAATTATTGATTCCATAAATTTTCCCACTATGGAGGTTAGGCTTATTGGTCTATAGTTCGAAGCTAAGGACCTGTCACTTGCTTTAAAAATAGGTATCACATTTGCCATTTTCCACTTATCTGGCACCAAGCCAGTTTGTAGTGATATGTTGAAAAGATTAGCCAAAGGTTTGCTAAGCTCCTCTTTACATTCCTTTAGAACCCTTGCGTACAGTTCATCAGGGCCTGGGGATTTGTTAAGTTTTAATTTATCTATTTGCCTAAGGACCATGTCACTTGTGACCCTAATCGTGCACAGTTTATTATCGTCCTGTTCTACATAATTTATCATTACTGGAATATCGCTGGTATCCTCCTGTGTAAAAACTGAGAGGAAGTATGTGTTAAAAATTCTACACATTTCCTTATCACCGTCAGTGAGCTGACCCGAGGAACTTTTGAGTGGGCCTATCTTGACCCTGACCTTACTTCTGTATACCTGAAAGAATCCTTTTGGGTTAGTCTTCGATTCTCTTGCAACTTTAACCACATAATCTCTTTTTGCTTTTCTAATTCCCTTTTTTATTTCTCTCTTTAACTGAATATATCGATTTCTTAACTGCCCCTCTCCTCTTTTGATTTTCCTATATATGCCTCTCTTTTGACCAATCAGATATTTTAATCTATTGTTCATTAATTTAGGATCATTTTTGTTTGATCTGATTTCCCTATTTGGAACATAATTTGACTGAGCAGCTAGAACTATGCCCTGGAAAGCATCATATCGGCAACCATCACCACCTACCTGACCCTTAGTCAGGTCATTCCAGTTCAGGCCACCTAAGTAATTTTTCAGTAGTATGAAATCAGCCAAGCGAAAGTCAGGGACGGAGACTTGATTGCCATTATTAGGGGAATTCCATGATATATTAAAACTGAGTGATTTGTGATCACTTTCCCCAAGCTCATCATTAACCTCAAGATTATTAATTAGTGTTTCCCTACTGGCAAGAACCAAGTCAAGGATGTTATTTCCCCTAGTTGGCTCTGTCACAAACTGTTTTAAAAAACAATCCTGGATCGTATCAAGAAAGTCACCTGACTCTAAATTTCCTGTCAAATTGCTCCAGTCAATCTGTCTATAGTTGAAATCTCCCATTAGCACAACATTTTCGTATGTAGATGCCTTACGAATTTCGTCCCATAGAAGTTTACTGCACTCCCTATCAAGATTTGGGGCCCTGTAAATCACACCCAAAATTAGTTTTTCTCGGCCCTCGAGAAGCTGTAACCAAACAGATTCAGTGGCTGACGCTTCTACTTTTATATCTTGTCTAACACAACAATTTAAATTGTCTCTGACATACATCGCTACTCCACCACCCTTCCTGTTGACCCTGTCAGTGTGGAATAATTTATAGCCTTGTATGTGACATTCAGAGGGCATCTCTCTATCTTTCAGATTGAGCCAGGTCTCTGTTATAGCAATAATATCCATGTTTCCTGCACTTGCAATTAATCTTAGCTCATCTATCTTATTTCTTACACTCCTGCTATTAGTATAGTAAACCTTAAGGGAGCTAGTCCCTTGCTGTCCTCTGCTGTCCCCCTTTGTTTGCTGATCTGATCTATTGTCTTTATTTATAACTTCATGCTGAATGCCTTTTATACATTTACTGTTTCCAACCCTAGTGTTGCAACCTGTTTGTTTCCCACACACGCCCATACCTCTATCTTCTATCAGTTTAAAATCATAGGCATTTCACCAATGGCCTTCTCAATTGAGTTTGCAAGTGCTACCACCCCAGCCCCAGAGAGATGTACCCCATCCCTTGCATATATATCATGCTTGCCATAAAAGTTGTTCCAGTTATCAATGAATGGGATTGCAAGTTCCTTGCAGTATTTGTCTAGCCAGCACTTTACACTAATTGCCCTAGACAACCATTCATTTCCTACTCCCCTTCTAGGCAAGATGCTACATATGATTGGGACCCCTCCCTTAGACTTAATGAAATCTATAGCTGACCTGTACTTACCTAGCAGCTCTTCTCTCCTACCCTTCCCAATATCATTTCCACCAGCACTGAGACAAATAATGGGCTTGTTCCCATTACCTGACATGATATTATCCAGCCTGTTAACTATGTCCCCAACACCAGCTCCAGGGAAGCACACTCTATCTCTCATCTTCTTATTCCTATTACAAAAAGCACGGTCAATAAATCTTACCTGAGAGTCACCAACCACAAGAATGCGCTTACCTCTGTTAGCAGGGGCAGTAGTACCCTTACCTTCACTGGCCACTGAAGTACATTCATCCTGAAGAACAGAGAAGCGATTTCCTACCTTCAGATCTTCACTCTTAACTTTCCTTATTCTGGTTCTCCTCCCATTACTGGTTACCACTCGCCACTTGTAGCAGGTGCTGGACTGCACCTCACTGCTGGTAGCCGTTGCTGCCTCCCCACCTACAGCCTCCTCACAGCGAGAGACAGACTGCCAGTGAAGGTAAGTGAGATCCTTCATAGTTAAAGGATCCTGCCAGTGAAGGCAAGTGAGATCCTTCGTAGTTAAAGGATCCTGCCAGTGAAGGCAAGTGAGATCCTTCGTAGTTAACGATCCTGCCAGTAAAGGCAAGTGAGATCTTTCGTAGTTAAAGGATCGTGCCAGTGAAGGCAAGTGAGATCCTTCGTAGTTAAGGATCCTACCAGTGAAGGCGAGTGAGATCCTTCGTAGTTAAGGATCCTGCCAGTGAAGGCAAGTTAGATCCTTCGTAGTTTAGGATCCTGCCAGAGAAGGTAAGTTAGACACTTCGTAGTTAAGGATCCTGCCGCTGAAGGTAAATGAGATCCTCCGTAGTTAAGGATCCTGCCAGTGATGGCAACTGAGATCCTTCTTAGTTACGGATCCTGCCAGTGAAGGCAAGTGAGATCCTTCGTAGTTAAGGATCCTGCCAGTGAAGGCAAGTGAGATCCTTCGTAGTTAAGAATCCTACCAGTGAAGGCAAGTGAGATCCGTCGCAGTTAAGGATCCTGCCAGTGAAGATAAGTGATATCCTTAGTAGTTAAGGATCGTGCCAGTGAAGGCAAGTGAGATCCTTCGTACTTAAATATCCTACCAGTGAAGGCAAGTGAGATCCTTCGTAGTTAAGAATCCTGCACGTGAAGGCAAGTGAGATCCTTCGTAGTTAAGGATCCTGTCAGTGAAGGTAAGTGAGATTTTTCGTAGTTAAGGATCCTGCCAGTGAAGGCAAGTGAGATCCTTCGTAGTTAAGGATCCTACCAGAGAAGGCAAGTGAGATCCTTCGTAGTTAAGGATCCTGCCAGTGAAGGTAAGTGAGATTCTTCGAAGTTAATGATTCTGCCAGTGAAGGCAAGTGAGATCCATCGTAGTTAAAGGATCGAGCCAGTGAAGGCAAGTGAGATCCTTCGTAGTTAAGGATTCTGCCAGTGAAGGTAAGTGAGATCCTTCCAAGTTAAGGATCCTGCCAGTGAAGGTAAGTGAGATCCTTCGAAGATAAGGATCCTGCCAGTGAAGGAAAGTGAGATCCTTCGCAGTTAAGGATTCTGCCAGTGAAGGTAAGTGAGATCCTTCGTAGTTAAGGATCCTGCCAGTGAAGATAAGTGAGATCCTTCGTAGTTAAGGATTCTGCCAGAGAAGGTAAGTGAGATCCTTCGTAGTTAAGGATCCTGCCAGTTAAGGTAAGTGAGATCCTTCGTAGTTGAAGGATCCTGCCAGTAAAGGTAAGTGAGATCCTTCGTAGTTAAGGAATCTGCCAGTGAAGGTAAGTGAGATCCTTCGTAGTTAAGGATTCTGCCAGTGAAGGCAAACGAGATTCATCGTAGTTATGGATCCTGCCAGTGATGGTAAGTGAGATACTTCGTAGTTAAAGGATCCTGCCAGTGAAGGCAAGTGAGATCCTTCGTAGTTAAAGGATCCTGCCAGTGAAGGCAAGTGAGATCCTTCGTAGTTAACGATCCTGCCAGTAAAGGCAAGTGAGATCTTTCGTAGTTAAAGGATCGTGCCAGTGAAGGCAAGTGAGATCCTTCGTAGTTAAGGATCCTACCAGTGAAGGCGAGTGAGATCCTTCGTAGTTAAGGATCCTGCCAGTGAAGGCAAGTTAGATCCTTCGTAGTTTAGGATCCTGCCAGAGAAGGTAAGTTAGACACTTCGTAGTTAAGGATCCTGCCACTGAAGGTAAATGAGATCCTCCGTAGTTAAGGATCCTGCCAGTGATGGCAACTGAGATCCTTCTTAGTTAAGGATCCTGCCAGTGAAGGCAAGTGAGATCCTTCGTAGTTAAGGATCCTGCCAGTGAAGGCAAGTGAGATCCTTCGTAGTTAAGAATCCTACCAGTGAAGGCAAGTGAGATCCGTCGCAGTTAAGGATCCTGCCAGTGAAGATAAGTGATATCCTTAGTAGTTAAGGATCGTGCCAGTGAAGGCAAGTGAGATCCTTCGTAGTTAAATATCCTACCAGTGAAGGCAAGTGAGATCCTTCGTAGTTAAGAATCCTGCACGTGAAGGCAAGTGAGATCCTTCGTAGTTAAGGATCCTGTCAGTGAAGGTAAGTGAGATTTTTCGTAGTTAAGGATCCTGCCAGTGAAGGCAAGTGAGATCCTTCGTAGTTAAGGATCCTACCAGAGAAGGCAAGTGAGATCCTTCGTAGTTAAGGATCCTGCCAGTGAAGGTAAGTGAGATTCTTCGAAGTTAATGATTCTGCCAGTGAAGGCAAGTGAGATCCTTCGTAGTTAAAGGATCTAGCCAGTGAAGGCAAGTGAGATCCTTCGTAGTTAAGGATTCTGCCAGTGAAGGTAAGTGAGATCCTTCCAAGTTAAGGATCCTGCCAGTGAAGGTAAGTGAGATCCTTCGAAGATAAGGATCCTGCCAGTGAAGGAAAGTGAGATCCTTCGCAGTTAAGGATTCTGCCAGTGAAGGTAAGTGAGATCCTTCGTAGTTAAGGATCCTGCCAGTGAAGGTAAGTGAGATCCTTCGTAGTTAAGGATTCTGCCAGAGAAGGTAAGTGAGATCCTTCGTAGTTAAGGATCCTGCCAGTTAAGGTAAGTGAGATCCTTCGTAGTTGAAAGATCCTGCCAGTGAAGGTAAGTGAGATCCTTCGTAGTTAAGGAATCTGCCAGTGAAGGTAAGTGAGATCCTTCGTAGTTAAGGATTCTGGAAGTGAAGGCAAACGATATTCATCGTAGTTATGGATCCTGCCAGTGATGGTAAGTGAGATACTTCGTAGATAAAGGATCCTGCCGGTGAAGGCAAGTGAGATCCTTCGTAGTTAAAGGATCCTGCCAGTGAAGGCAAGTGAGATCCTTCGTAGTTAAGGATCCTGCCAGTGAAGGCAAGTAAGATCTTTCGTAGTTAATGGATCGTCCCAGTGAAGGCAAGTGAGATCCTTCGTAGATAAGGATTCTGCCAGTGAAGGTAAGTGAGATCCTTCGTAGTTAAGGATCCTGCCAGTGAAGGCAACTGAGATCCTTCGTAGTTAAGGATCCTGCCAGTGAAGACAAGTGAGATCCTTCGTAGTTAAATATCCTGCCAGTGAAGGCAAGTGAGATCCTTCGTAGTTAAGAATCCTGCCAGTGAAGGCAAGTGAGATCCTTCGTAGTTAAGGATCCTGTCAGTGAAGGTAAGTGATATTCTTCGTAGTTAAGGATCCTGCCAGTGAAGGCAAGTGAGATCCTTCGTAGTTAAGGATCCTACCAGTGAAGGAAAGTGAGATCCTTCGTAGATAAGGATCCTACCAGTGAAGGTAAGTGAGATCCTGCGTAGTTAAGGATCCTGCCAGTGAAGGTAAGTGAGGTTCTTCGTAGTTAAGTATCCTGCCAGTGAAGGCAAGTGAGATCCTTCGTAGTTAAGGATCCTGCCAGTGAAGGTAAGTGAGATTCTTCGTAGTTAAGGATCCTGCCAATGAAGGCAAGTGAGATCCTTCCTAGTTAAGGATTCTGCCAGTGAAGGTATGTGAGATATATCGTAGTTAAGGATCCTGCCAGTGAAAGCAAGTGAGATCCTTCGTAGTTAAGGATCCTGCCAGTGAAGGCAAGTGAGATCCTTCGTAGTTAAGGATCATGCCAGTGAAGGCAAGTGAGATCTTTCGTAGTTAAGGATCCTGCCAGTAAAGGAAAGCGAGATCCTGCGTAGTTAAGGAACATGCCAGTGAAGGTAAATGAGATCCTTCGTAGTTAAGGATCCTGCCAGTGAAGGCATGCGAGATCCTTCGTAGTAAAGAATCCTGCCAGTGAAGGCAAGTGAGACCCTTCGTAGTTAAGGATCCTGTCAGTGAAGGTAAGCGAGATCCTTCGTAGTTAAGGATTCTGCCAGAGAAGGTAAGTGAGATTCTTCGTAGTTAGGGATCCTGCCAGTGAAGGCAAGTGAGATCCTTCGTAGTTAAGGATCCTTCCAGTGAAGGCAAGTGAGATCTTTCGTAGTTAAAGGATCGTGCCAGTGAAGGCAAGTGAGATCCTTCGTAGTTAAGGATTCTGCCAGTGAAGGTAAGTGAGATCCCTCCTAGTTAAGGATCCTGCCAGTGAAGGTAAATGAGATCCTTCGTAGTTAAGGATCCTGCCAGTGAAGGTAAGTGAGATCCTTCGTAGTTAAGGATTCTGCCAGTGAAGGTAAGTGAGATCCTTCGTAGTTAAGGATCCTGCCAGTGAAGGTAAGTGAGATTCTTCGTAGTTAAGGGTTCTGCCAGTGAAGGTACGTGGGATCCTTCGTAGTTAAGGATCCTGCCAGTTAAGGTAAGTGAGATCCATCGTAGCTGAAGGATCCTGCCAGTGAAGGTAAGTGAGATCCTTCGTAGTTAAGGATTCTTCCAGTGAAGGTAAGTGAGATCCTTCGTAGTTAAGGATCCTGCCAGTGAAGGCAAGCGAGATTGATCGTAGTTAAGGATCCTGCCAGTGAAGGTAAGTGAGATCCTTCGTAGTTAAAGGATCCTGCCAGTGAAGGCAAGTGAGATCCTTCGTAGTTAAAGGATCCTGCCAGTGAAAGCAAGTGAGATCCTTCGCAGTTAAAGATCCTGCCAGTGAAGGCAAGTGAGATCTTTCGTAGTTAAGGATTCTGCCAGTGAAGGTAAGTGAGATTCTTCGTAGTTAAGGATCCTGCCAGTGAAGGTTAGTGAGATCCTTCGTAGTTAAGGATTCTGCCAGTGAAGGTAAGTGAGATCCTTCGTAGTTAAGGATCCTGCCAGTGAAGGCAAGTAAGATCCGTCGTAGTTAAGGATCCTGCCAGTGTAGGCAAGTGAGATCCTTCGTAGTTAAGGATCCTGCCAGTAAAAGCAAGTGAGATCCTTCGTAGTTAAGGATCCTACCAGTGAAGGCGAGTGAGATCCTTCGTAGTTAAGGATCCTGCCAGTGAAGGCAAGTAAGATCCTTCGTAGTTAAGGATCCTGCCAGTGAAGGTAAGTTAGACCCTTCGTAGTTAAGGATCCTGCCAGTGAGGGTAAGTGAGATCCTCCGTAGTTAAGGATCCTGCCAGTGATGGCAACTGAGATCCTTCGTAGCTATGGATCCTGCCAGTGAAGGCAAGTGATATCCTTCGTAGTTAAGGATCCTGCCATAAAGGCAAGTGAGATCCTTCGTAGTTAAGGATCCTACCAGTGAAGGCAAGTGAGATCCTTCGCAGTTAAGGATCCTGCCAGTGAAGGTAAGTGATATCCTTAGTAGTTAAGGATCGTGCCAGTGAAGGCAAGTGAGATCCTTCGTAGTTAAGGATCCTGTCAGTGAAGATAAGTGAGATTCTTCGTAGTTAAGGATCCTGCCAGTGAAGGCAAGTGAGATCCGTCGTAGTTAAGCATCCTGCCAGTGAAGGCAAGTGAGATCCTTCGTAGTTAAGGATCCTGCCCGTGAAGGTAAGTGAGATTCTTCGTAGTTAAGGATCCTACCAGTGAAGGTAAGTGAGATCCTGCGTAGTTAAGGATCCTGCCAGTGAAGGTAAGTGAGGTTCTTCGTAGTTAAATATCCTGCCATTGAAGGCAAGTGAGATCCTTCGTAGCTAAGAATCCTACCAGTGAAGGCAAGTGAGATCCTTCGTAGTTAAGGATCCTGTCAGTGAAGATAAGTGAGATTCTTCGTAGTTAAGGATCCTGCCAGTGAAGGCAAATCAGATCTTTCGTAGTTAAGGATTCTACCAGTGAAGGAAAGTGAGATCCTGCGTAGTTAAGGATCCTGCCAGTGAAGGTAAGTGAGATTCTTCGTAGTTAAGGATCCTGCCAGTGACGGCAAGTGAGATCCGTCGTAGTTAAGCATCCTGCCAGTGAAGGCAAGTGAGATCCTTCGTAGTTAAGGATCCTGCCAGTGAAGGTAAGTGAGATTCTTCGTAGTTAAGGATCCTACCAGTGAAGGTAAGTGAGATCCTGCGTAGTTAAGGATTCTGCCAGTGAAGGCAAACGAGATTCATCGTAGTTATGGATCCTGCCAGTGATGGTAAGTGAGATACTTCGTAGTTAAAGGATCCTGCCAGTGAAGGCAAGTGAGATCCTTCGTAGTTAAAGGATCCTGCCAGTGAAGGCAAGTGAGATCCTTCGTAGTTAACGATCCTGCCAGTAAAGGCAAGAGAGATCTTTCGTAGTTAAAGGATCGTGCCAGTGAAGGCAAGTGAGATCCTTCGTAGTTAAGGATTCTGCCAGTGAAGGTAAGTGAGATCCTTCCAAGTTAAGGATCCTGCCAGTGAAGGTAAGTGAGATCCTTCGAAGATAAGGATCCTGCCAGTGAAGGAAAGTGAGATCCTTCGCAGTTAAGGATTCTGCCAGTGAAGGTAAGTGAGATCCTTCGTAGTTAAGGATCCTGCCAGTGAAGGTAAGTGAGATCCTTCGTAGTTAAGGATTCTGCCAGAGAAGGTAAGTGAGATCCTTCGTAGTTAAGGATCCTGCCAGTTAAGGTAAGTGAGATCCTTCGTAGTTGAAAGATCCTGCCAGTGAAGGTAAGTGAGATCCTTCGTAGTTAAGGAATCTGCCAGTGAAGGTAAGTGAGATCCTTCGTAGTTAAGGATTCTGGAAGTGAAGGCAAACGATATTCATCGTAGTTATGGATCCTGCCAGTGATGGTAAGTGAGATACTTCGTAGATAAAGGATCCTGCCGGTGAAGGCAAGTGAGATCCTTCGTAGTTAAAGGATCCTGCCAGTGAAGGCAAGTGAGATCCTTCGTAGTTAAGGATCCTGCCAGTGAAGGCAAGTGAGATCTTTCGTAGTTAATGGATCGTCCCAGTGAAGGCAAGTGAGATCCTTCGTAGATAAGGACTCTGCCAGTGAAGGTAAGTGAGATCCTTCGTAGTTAAGGATCCTGCCAGTGAAGGCAACTGAGATCCTTCGTAGTTAAGGATCCTGCCAGTGAAGACAAGTGAGATCCTTCGTAGTTAAATATCCTGCCAGTGAAGGCAAGTGAGATCCTTCGTAGTTAAGAATCCTGCCAGTGAAGGCAAGTGAGATCCTTCGTAGTTAAGGATCCTGTCAGTGAAGGTAAGTGATATTCTTCGTAGTTAAGGATCCTGCCAGTGAAGGCAAGTGAGATCCTTCGTAGTTAAGGATCCTACCAGTGAAGGAAAGTGAGATCCTGCGTAGTTAAGGATCCTGCCAGTGAAGGTAAGTGAGATTCTTCGTAGATAAGGATCCTACCAGTGAAGGTAAGTGAGATCCTGCGTAGTTAAGGATCCTGCCAGTGAAGGTAAGTGAGGTTCTTCGTAGTTAAGTATCCTGCCAGTGAAGGCAAGTGAGATCCTTCGTAGTTAAGGATCCTGCCAGTGAAGGTAAGTGAGATTCTTCGTAGTTAAGGATCCTGCCAATGAAGGCAAGTGAGATCCTTCCTAGTTAAGGATTCTGCCAGTGAAGGTATGTGAGATATATCGTAGTTAAGGATCCTGCCAGTGAAAGCAAGTGAGATCCTTCGTAGTTAAGGATCCTGCCAGTGAAGGCAAGTGAGATCCTTCGTAGTTAAGGATCATGCCAGTGAAGGCAAGTGAGATCTTTCGTAGTTAAGGATCCTGCCAGTAAAGGAAAGCGAGATCCTGCGTAGTTAAGGAACATGCCAGTGAAGGTAAATGAGATCCTTCGTAGTTAAGGATCCTGCCAGTGAAGGCATGCGAGATCCTTCGTAGTAAAGAATCCTGCCAGTGAAGGCAAGTGAGACCCTTCGTAGTTAAGGATCCTGTCAGTGAAGGTAAGCGAGATCCTTCGTAGTTAAGGATTCTGCCAGAGAAGGTAAGTGAGATTCTTCGTAGTTAGGGATCCTGCCAGTGAAGGCAAGTGAGATCCTTCGTAGTTAAGGATCCTGCCAGTGAAGGCAAGTGAGATCTTTCGTAGTTAAAGGATCGTGCCAGTGAAGGCAAGTGAGATCCTTCGTAGTTAAGGATTCTGCCAGTGAAGGTAAGTGAGATCCCTCCTAGTTAAGGATCCTGCCAGTGAAGGTAAATGAGATCCTTCGTAGTTAAGGATCCTGCCAGTGAAGGTAAGTGAGATCCTTCGTAGTTAAGGATTCTGCCAGTGAAGGTAAGTGAGATCCTTCGTAGTTAAGGATCCTGCCAGTGAAGGTAAGTGAGATTCTTCGTAGTTAAGGATTCTGCCAGTGAAGGTAAGTGGGATCCTTCGTAGTTAAGGATCCTGCCAGTTAAGGTAAGTGAGATCCATCGTAGCTGAAGGATCCTGCCAGTGAAGGTAAGTGAGATCCTTCGTAGTTAAGGATTCTTCCAGTGAAGGTAAGTGAGATCCTTCGTAGTTAAGGATCCTGCCAGTGAAGGCAAGCGAGATTCATCGTAGTTAAGGATCCTGCCAGTGAAGGTAAGTGAGATCCTTCGTAGTTAAAGGATCCTGCCAGTGAAGGCAAGTGAGATCCTTCGTAGTTAAAGGATCCTGCCAGTGAAAGCAAGTGAGATCCTTCGCAGTTAAAGATCCTGCCAGTGAAGGCAAGTGAGATCTTTCGTAGTTAAAGGATCGTGCAAGTGAAGGCAAGTGAGATCCTTCGTAGTTAAGGATTCTGCCAGTGAAGGTAAGTGAGATTCTTCGTAGTTAAGGATCCTGCCAGTGAAGGTTAGTGAGATCCTTCGTAGTTAAGGATTCTGCCAGTGAAGGTAAGTGAGATCCTTCGTAGTTAAGGATCCTGCCAGTGAAGGCAAGTAAGATCCGTCGTAGTTAAGGATCCTGCCAGTGTAGGCAAGTGAGATCCTTCGTAGTTAAGGATCCTGCCAGTAAAAGCAAGTGAGATCCTTCGTAGTTAAGGATCCTACCAGTGAAGGCGAGTGAGATCCATCGTAGTTAAGGATCCTGCCAGTGAAGGCAAGTAAGATCCTTCGTAGTTAAGGATCCTGCCAGTGAAGGTAAGATAGACCCTTCGTAGTTAAGGATCCTGCCAGTGAGGGTAAGTGAGATCCTCCGTAGTTAAGGATCCTGCCAGTGATGGCAACTGAGATCCTTCGTAGCTATGGATCCTGCCAGTGAAGGCAAGTGATATCCTTCGTAGTTAAGGATCCTGCCATAAAGGCAAGTGAGATCCTTCGTAGTTAAGGATCCTACCAGTGAAGGCAAGTGAGATCCTTCGCAGTTAAGGATCCTGCCAGTGAAGGTAAGTGATATCCTTAGTAGTTAAGGATCGTGCCAGTGAAGGCAAGTGAGATCCTTCGTAGTTAAGGATCCTGTCAGTGAAGATAAGTGAGATTCTTCGTAGTTAAGGATCCTGCCAGTGAAGGCAAGTGAGATCCGTCGTAGTTAAGCATCCTGCCAGTGAAGGCAAGTGAGATCCTTCGTAGTTAAGGATCCTGCCAGTGAAGGTAAGTGAGATTCTTCGTAGTTAAGGATCCTACCAGTGAAGGTAAGTGAGATCCTGCGTAGTTAAGGATCCTGCCAGTGAAGGTAAGTGAGGTTCTTCGTAGTTAAATATCCTGCCATTGAAGGCAAGTGAGATCCTTCGTAGCTAAGAATCCTACCAGTGAAGGCAAGTGAGATCCTTCGTAGTTAAGGATCCTGTCAGTGAAGATAAGTGAGATTCTTCGTAGTTAAGGATCCTGCCAGTGAAGGCAAGTCAGATCTTTCGTAGTTAAGGATTCTACCAGTGAAGGAAAGTGAGATCCTGCGTAGTTAAGGATCCTGCCAGTGAAGGTAAGTGAGATTCTTCGTAGTTAAGGATCCTGCCAGTGACGGCAAGTGAGATCCGTCGTAGTTAAGCATCCTGCCAGTGAAGGCAAGTGAGATCCTTCGTAGTTAAGGATCCTGCCAGTGAAGGTAAGTGAGATTCTTCGTAGTTAAGGATCCTACCAGTGAAGGTAAGTGAGATCCTGCGTAGTTAAGGATTCTGCCAGTGAAGGCAAACGAGATTCATCGTAGTTATGGATCCTGCCAGTGATGGTAAGTGAGATACTTCGTAGTTAAAGGATCCTGCCAGTGACGGCAAGTGAGATCCTTCGTAGTTAAAGGATCCTGCCAGTGAAGGCAAGTGAGATCCTTCGTAGTTAACGATCCTGCCAGTAAAGGCAAGAGAGATCTTTCGTAGTTAAAGGATCGTGCCAGTGAAGGCAAGTGAGATCCTTCGTAGTTAAGGATCCTACCAGTGAAGGCGAGTGAGATCCTTCGTAGTTAAGGATCCTGCCAGTGAAGGCAAGTTAGATCCTTCGTAGTTTAGGATCCTGCCAGAGAAGGTAAGTTAGACACTTCGTGGTTAAGGATCCTGCCACTGAAGGTAAATGAGATCCTCCGTAGTTAAGGATTCTGCCAGTGATGGCAACTGAGATCCTTCTTAGTTAAGGATCCTGCCAGTGAAGGCAAGTGAGATCCTTCGTAGTTAAGGATCCTGCCAGTGAAGGCAAGTGAGATCCTTCGTAGTTAAGAATCCTACCAGTGAAGGCAAGTGAGATCCGTCGCAGTTAAGGATCCTGCCAGTGAAGATAAGTGATATCCTTAGTAGTTAAGGATCGTGCCAGTGAAGGCAAGTGAGATCCTTCGTAGTTAAATATCCTACCAGTGAAGGCAAGTGAGATCCTTCGTAGTTAAGAATCCTGCACGTGAAGGCAAGTGAGATCCTTCGTAGTTAAGGATCCTGTCAGTGAAGGTAAGTGAGATTTTTCGTAGTTAAGGATCCTGCCAGTGAAGGCAAGTGAGATCCTTCGTAGTTAAGGATCCTACCAGAGAAGGCAAGTGAGATCCTTCGTAGTTAAGGATCCTGCCAGTGAAGGTAAGTGAGATTCTTCGAAGTTAATGATTCTGCCAGTGAAGGCAAGTGAGATCCTTCGTAGTTAAAGGATCGAGCCAGTGAAGGCAAGTGAGATCCTTCGTAGTTAAGGATTCTGCCAGTGAAGGTAAGTGAGATCCTTCCAAGTTAAGGATCCTGCCAGTGAAGGTAAGTGAGATCCTTCGAAGATAAGGATCCTGCCAGTGAAGGAAAGTGAGATCCTTCGCAGTTAAGGATTCTGCCAGTGAAGGTAAGTGAGATCCTTCGTAGTTAAGGATCCTGCCAGTGAAGGTAAGTGAGATCCTTCGTAGTTAAGGATTCTGCCAGAGAAGGTAAGTGAGATCCTTCGTAGTTAAGGATCCTGCCAGTTAAGGTAAGTGAGATCCTTCGTAGTTGAAGGATCCTGCCAGTGAAGGTAAGTGAGATCCTTCGTAGTTAAGGAATCTGCCAGTGAAGGTAAGTGAGATCCTTCGTAGTTAAGGATTCTGCCAGTGAAGGCAAACGAGATTCATCGTAGTTATGGATCCTGCCAGTGATGGTAAGTGAGATACTTCGTAGATAAAGGATCCTGCCGGTGAAGGCAAGTGAGATCCTTCGTAGTTAAAGGATCCTGCCAGTGAAGGCAAGTGAGATCCTTCGTAGTTAAGGATCCTGCCAGTGAAGGCAAGTGAGATCTTTCGTAGTTAATGGATCGTCCCAGTGAAGGCAAGTGAGATCCTTCGTAGATAAGGATTCTGCCAGTGAAGGTAAGTGAGATCCTTCGTAGTTAAGGATCCTGCCAGTGAAGGCAAGTGAGATCCTTCGTAGTTAAGGATCCTGCCAGTGAAGACAAGTGAGATCCTTCGTAGTTAAATATCCTGCCAGTGAAGGCAAGTGAGATCCTTCGTAGTTAAGAATCCTGCCAGTGAAGGCAAGTGAGATCCTTCGTAGTTAAGGATCCTGTCAGTGAAGGTAAGTGATATTCTTCGTAGTTAAGGATCCTGCCAGTGAAGGCAAGTGAGATCCTTCGTAGTTAAGGATCCTACCAGTGAAGGAAAGTGAGATCCTGCGTAGTTAAGGATCCTGCCAGTGAAGGTAAGTGAGATTCTTCGTAGATAAGGATCCTACCAGTGAAGGTAAGTGAGATCCTGCGTAGTTAAGGATCCTGCCAGTGAAGGTAAGTGAGGTTCTTCGTAGTTAAGTATCCTGCCAGTGAAGGCAAGTGAGATCCTTCGTAGTTAAGGATCCTGCCAGTGAAGGTAAGTGAGATTCTTCGTAGTTAAGGATCCTGCCAATGAAGGCAAGTGAGATCCTTCCTAGTTAAGGATTCTGCCAGTGAAGGTATGTGAGATATATCGTAGTTAAGGATCCTGCCAGTGAAAGCAAGTGAGATCCTTCGTAGTTAAGGATCCTGCCAGTGAAGGCAAGTGAGATCCTTCGTAGTTAAGGATCATGCCAGTGAAGGCAAGTGAGATCTTTCGTAGTTAAGGATCCTGCCAGTAAAGGAAAGCGAGATCTTGCGTAGTTAAGGATTCTGCCAGTGAAGGTAAGCGAGATCCTTCGTAGTTAAGGATTCTGCCAGTGAAGGTAAGTGAGATTCTTCGTAGTTAGGGATCCTGCCAGTGAAGGCAAGTGAGATCCTTCCTAGTTAAGGATTCTGCCAGTGAAGGTATGTGAGATATATCGTAGTTAAGGATCCTGCCAGTGAAAGCAAGTGAGATCCTTCGTAGTTAAGGATCCTGCCAGTGAAGGCAAGTGAGATCCTTCGTAGTTAAGGATCATGCCAGTGAAGGTAAATGAGATTCTTCGTAGTTAAGGATCCTGCCAGTGAAGGCATGCGAGATCCTTCGTAGTAAAGAATCCTGCCAGTGAAGGCAAGTGAGACCCTTCGTAGTTAAGGATACTGTCAGTGAAGGTAAGCGAGATCCTTCGTAGTTAAGGATTCTGCCAGTGAAGGTAAGTGAGATTCTTCGTAGTTAGGGATCCTGCCAGTGAAGGCAAGTGAGATCCTTCGTAGTTAAGGATCCTGCCAGTGAAGGCAAGTGAGATCTTTCGTAGTTAAAGGATCGTGCCAGTGAAGGCAAGTGAGATCCTTCGTAGTTAAGGATTCTGCCAGTGAAGGTAAGTGAGATCCCTCCTAGTTAAGGATCCTGCCAGTGAAGGTAAATGAGATCCTTCGTAGTTAAGGATCCTGCCAGTGAAGGTAAGTGAGATCCTTCGTAGTTAAGGATTCTGCCAGTGAAGGTAAGTGAGATCCTTCGTAGTTAAGGATCCTGCCAGTGAAGGTAAGTGAGATCCTTCGTAGTTAAGGATTCTGCCAGTGAAGGTAAGTGGGATCCTTCGTAGTTAAGGATCCTGCCAGTTAAGGTAAGTGAGATCCATCGTAGCTGAAGGATCCTGCCAGTGAAGGTAAGTGAGATCCTTCGTAGTTAAGGATTCTTCCAGTGAAGGTAAGTGAGATCCTTCGTAGTTAAGGATCCTGCCAGTGAAGGCAAGCGAGATTCATCGTAGTTAAGGATCCTGCCAGTGAAGGTAAGTGAGATCCTTCGTAGTTAAAGGATCCTGCCAGTGAAGGCAAGTGAGATCCTTCGTAGTTAAAGGATCCTGCCAGTGAAAGCAAGTGAGATCCTTCGTAGTTAAAGATCCTGCCAGTGAAGGCAAGTGAGATCTTTCGTAGTTAAAGGATCGTGCAAGTGAAGGCAAGTGAGATCCTTCGTAGTTAAGGATTCTGCCAGTGAAGGTAAGTGAGATTCTTCGTAGTTAAGGATCCTGCCAGTGAAGGTTAGTGAGATCCTTCGTAGTTAAGGATTCTGCCAGTGAAGGTAAGTGAGATCCTTCGTAGTTAAGGATCCTGCCAGTGAAGGCAAGTAAGATCCGTCGTAGTTAAGGATCCTGCCAGTGTAGGCAAGTGAGATCCTTCGTAGTTAAGGATCCTGCCAGTGAAAGCAAGTGAGATCCTTCGTAGTTAAGGATCCTACCAGTGAAGGCGAGTGAGATCCTTCGTAGTTAAGGATCCTGCCAGTGAAGGCAAGTAAGATCCTTCGTAGTTAAGGATCCTGCCAGTGAAGGTAAGTTAGACCCTTCGTAGTTAAGGATCCTGCCAGTGAGGGTAAGTGAGATCCTCCGTAGTTAAGGATCCTGCCAGTGATGGCAACTGAGATCCTTCGTAGCTAAGGATCCTGCCAGTGAAGGCAAGTGATATCCTTCGTAGTTAAGGATCCTGCCATAAAGGCAAGTGAGATCCTTCGTAGTTAAGGATCCTACCAGTGAAGGCAAGTGAGATCCTTCGCAGTTAAGGATCCTGCCAGTGAAGGTAAGTGATATCCTTAGTAGTTAAGGATCGTGCCAGTGAAGGCAAGTGAGATCCTTTGTAGTTAAGGATCCTGTCAGTGAAGATAAGTGAGATTCTTCGTAGTTAAGGATCCTGCCAGTGAAGGCAAGTGAGATCCGTCGTAGTTAAGCATCCTGCCAGTGAAGGCAAGTGAGATCCTTCGTAGTTAAGGATGCTGCCAGTGAATGTAAGTGAGATTCTTCGTAGTTAAGGATCCTACCAGTGAAGGTAAGTGAGATCCTGCGTAGTTAAGGATCCTGCCAGTGAAGGTTAGTGAGGTTCTTCGTAGTTAAATATCCTGCCATTGAAGGCAAGTGAGATCCTTCGTAGCTAAGAATCCTACCAGTGAAGGCAAGTGAGATCCTTCGTAGTTAAGGATCCTGTCAGTGAAGATAAGTGAGATTCTTCGTAGTTAAGGATCCTGCCAGTGAAGGTAAGTCAGATCTTTCGTAGTTAAGGATTCTACCAGTGAAGGAAAGTGAGATCCTGCGTAGTTAAGGATCCTGCCAGTGAAGGTAAGTGAAATTCTTCGTAGTTAAGGATCCTGCCAGTGACGGCAAGTGAGATCCGTCGTAGTTAAGGATCCTGCCAGTGAAGGCAAGTGAGATCCTTCGTAGTTAAGGATCCTGCCAGTGAAGGTAAGTGAGATTCTTCGTAGTTAAGGATTCTGTCAGTGAAGGCAAGTGAGATCCTTCGTAGTTAAGGATCCTGCCAGTGAAGGTAAGTGAGATTCTTAGTAGTTAAGGATCCTACCGGTGAACGTAAGTGAGATCCTGCGTAGTTAAGGATACTGCCAGTGAAGGTAAGTGAGGTTCTTCGTAGTGAAGGATCCTGCCAGTGAAGGCAAGTGAGATCCTTCGTAGTTAAGGATCATGCCAGTGAAGGCAAGTGAGATCTTTCGTAGTTAAGGATCCTGCCAGTAAAGGCAAGCGAGATCCTGCGTAGTTAAGGAACATGCCAGTGAAGGTAAATGAGATCCTTCGTAGTTAAGGATCCTGCCAGTGAAGGCATGCGAGATCCTTCGTAGTAAAGAATCCTGCCAGTGAAGGCAAGTGAGATCCTTCGTAGTTAAGGATCCTAAGTAAGTAAGTAAGTAAGTAAATTTATTCAGGTATACACAATACAGTTACATAGAATTATCATACATAGCAGCATATGTGTAGAGAACCTAGGATAACCCAAAAAAGTCAGACAGAGTGACTTATTTCCATTGGGGTCCTTTTACCTTATTATTATAATATAAAGGTTATAATATTTTCTTATTATTCTATAATGAAGATAACATCTTATTATCATACTAAAAAGACTATCTACTACACGAGGGTCATTAAGACTATCTACAATACGAGGGTCATTAAGACTATCTACTACCCGAGGGTCATTACGACTATCTACAATACGAGTGTCATTACTAGGGATAAGGTAAAATTTACACGTATTTTAGCTAAAAAATAGAAAATCATTCCCCTCCCTTTCTGTTGCTTCATTCATCAGACACTTTTTGGCAGTCTTCTTGAACTGGTTCATGCTATGACTGGCCTTGACATTTGTGGGTAGTCTGTTCCATTCCTTTATTGCTGTACAATAAAAGGTGTTTGAAGCCTGGCCACTGACTGTGGGTACTACAAAGTTGTGCTCTCTCCCCCTAGTACTATGATTGCTGCGGTTCCCAACCTTGACAAAATTGACAGCAAGATATTCTGGACACTGTTTGTGAGCAATTTTATAAACATGATTTAGCTTCAGTTGTTTTACTCTGTCTTCAACATTCAGCATATCCAACTGCTGTAATTCATCCTGGCCTACATGTTCTCTTGGTCCCAGCCCCAGGATGAATCTTACGATTTTGTTCTGGGTGATTTGCAGTCTATCTTTCAGTTTTTTTTGTCAAGGCAGAGTACCAAGAAGAGCAAGCGTAATCCATATGGCATTGTATAAGGGCTAGACATAGGGTCCTGCGAGCCTCAGTAGGTAGACACTGTGCTTGTCTATACAGGAACTTCAGCCTGGCATTCGCTTTCTTTACTACACTGTTCCCTATCAATTCTCCTGACATGCATGGGTCAAAGGGGATTCCCAGATATTTAACTGATGAAACCAAAGTGATGGACTCCCCATTACACTGAACATTAAAATTATTTACCCTTCTCAGTTTATGTTTCGTTCCAAAGAGAATGGCTTCAGTTTTCCCTAGGTGTAATGATAGTTTGTTGTCTACTAACCATTTGCTGCAGGACTCCAGTTCCAGTGTTAAAACATTAGCAATATCTTGTGGGTCTTTACCTGTCACTAACAGAGCACTGTCATCTGCATACAGTAGGAGTTTGCACTTGACACTGATAGGCATATCATTGACATAACATAAGAATAGTAAGGGACCCAGAATACTACCTTGGGGAACTCCACATGTTATCGGCAGGGGTTCTGATTCCGTTTTGTTGATTTTGACTATTTGTCTCCTGTTGCTAAGGTAGGACTTAAACCAGTCTACAGAACCTATACCGATAGATTGAAGTTTATTACATAATATATTGTGGTTGACAGTATCGAAGGCCTTTTGCAGGTCTAAGGTTACCATACATATGAGGTTCCCTTTTGACATTTCAGTTCTCAGGTAATCCATCAGATTAATAAGGGAGGTATCGGTTGAGTAGGATCTTCTAAAGCCCGATTGATAGCTATGGAGAATGTTGTTGTCATTAAGGTACTTAACTACTTGAGAATACACCGCCCTCTCCAGAATTTTAGATATTATACTGAGTATACTAACAGGTCTATAGTTGCTTACATCAGACCTATTATTTTTCTTGAAGATAGGAGTAACTCTGGCCTCCTTGAACCCCTCCGGTACGGTATTAGTGGTGATTGATAGATTTATTATGTGAGCAATAGGGATTGACAGTTCAAAAGCACCATCTTTTAGGAACTTAGATGGGATGTTATCAGGGCCTGTGCTCTTAGTTGGGTTTAACCTGCTTAGTTCTTTTTGAATGAAGTCATGAGATACACTTACTAGTTGACAACTGTTTGGGGTTACCCCTTTATTGGTATAGTATGTTTGAAACTTATCAGAGTCTGTGTTAAAGGTATTTGATGCAGCTGGTAGTTTACTTACTAGTGTTGATGCAACAGATATGTAGTAGGAATTAAAGCAATTTGCCACCTTAGATGTTTCGTGGCATACCTCATTATCGATAGTGAGTACTATGTTAGACCTATCTACTGGCTTATGGCTATACCCCAACTGTTTTAGTTGTTGCCAGAGCTTTCTGGGGTTATGCTTATATTCTTCAATTTTTGAGCAATAGTGCTTTGCCTTTGCTCCTTTTATAAGCCTCTGTACTCTGTTCCTCACCCTTTGGAATTCATTTAGTGCTGCAATATCCTGTCTGTTTGCTTTAAATCTTTTTAGCAGCTGGTCTCTGAATTTCATATTATCTAATATCTCAGTAGTCATCCAGGGTTCAGTTCTTCGTTTAATCCTAACCTCTTTAACTGGTGCAATACTATTAAGAATGGTAGTGAACATTGTTTTGAATTTTTCCCAGGCATCGTTTACGTCCGTGCAACTTGTTATCTCTGTCCAGTCACAATTGTGTAGCCTATTTACCAGTGTTTCTTTACTGTAGTTTCTAGTTGACCTCATTTTTATTGTCCTGTGTAGGCCTATCCTATCCCTAGTGATTTTCCTGGTGCAGTAAATGATGAAATGATCACTAAGACCTGTGGTAATGACGCCTGACTGACTAATGTTCTCAGCGCGGTTGCAAAGTATGTGGTCAATTAGGGTGGCTGAGAACTGTGTGATCCGGGTTGGTTTATTAATTAGTTGGGTGTAGCTATTTAATCCTAGAATTTGCTTATACCTTTTGCATAGCCCGTTATTCTGTTGCTGAAAACAGATATTGAAGTCGCCCAGTATTATTGTTTCGCAATTGCTTTCAACTCCGGACAAGACTCTGGAAAAGTCTTCTAAGAACTGGTCCTGGGTAGGAGGGCGGTAACTAGTTCCTACTAAGATGGGTTTGGTCTTGGGAAGCAGCACTTCAAACCATAGAATCTCCAGTTTATTGTTATTTAAATCAGGTCTTGGGTTGTATGCTAAGTCATTTCTAATGTAGGCACATACTCCACCGCCCTTTCTGTTCCTATCTAAGCGTTTTATATTGTAACCTTCTATTTTGACCTCGTCGTCAGTCACCGTATCATCCAACCAAGATTCAGAGATGGTTATAACTGCCGCCCTAATTTTGTTAGCTAGAATCCTAATCTCTGCCAATTTAGGAAGAAGTGATCTTGCATTGACATGAATAAAGTGAAGGCCTGTTTTCATAAAACAATCATAATCATCAATATATGGCAATGGGTCATTTGTATTAAAATTAGGTAAATCAATGTCATCTCTGCTAAAGGGTAACTGTGCCAAAGTGCATTTGTTACACACAAAATGAATTCTGGCACCGTTGCTATAATTGTACATACATCCATCATGCACCCACCCCTTACACATTTTACATAAGGTGCCTTTTCTGTTTTTCATGCGTACTTTAGTACAGTGTATGCATCTGTTTGGTAGTGTTTGAGATAATAATGGCTGTATTGTCTCACATTGACCTATGTATGCATTACATATGGAGTTAAGGTTATCATCCCTAGCTACTAGACCGTCATTATTGCCGTCATTTATCTGTCTGTTTTGCCTCTGCACAATAGTTTGAGGTCCTGGATTAATTTGGATATCACCACTTAAGAGCGCTACAATAAGAGCTGTGTGCCATTGTTTTTGTTTGGGTATGCGGTGTTGCCATACCTTGCGGCGATAGTGAGGTTTACTTTTCTGGTAGGATGGCAACTGTTGGGCTTTTACTGTCCAGGGCGCTGTTACTCCATTCACCTTTTCCAACCCCCATGACTGATTTCTTTCTTCATGGAATTGAAGAAGAAATATAAATATAATTATGGCAGCCTGTACCCCTCTAATGCCTGCCATTTTCACTCTTCGCTCTTTTACTCATATACAATAATATTTATTTCTCTTTTCCAGTCCCTAGTACACTTAGTATCTGCTTTAATTACACTGAATTACTAGTAAAATTTCCTCTTCAAAACCCTCTTCACTGCTCACTTTTCCCTTAACTTCACAACACCCTTACATTTAACCCCTTATTCACCCTCCCCTACCCACCTCACTTCACAGTCTGGCTTCACCAATTAACTTCTAACTCCTTTCCATTCTGGTAGACCAGAAAGGTTTAATCAGTGGTTTTATCCTTCCAAATCCCCCTCAATTCCATTTATCGGGGGTTGTGTCGTGTTGTTGTCTCCTGACCTGTTTTGCTGACTCAGCCATTTTTAAAACACTGAGGGGAGTAACACCACCTGACTTTCCTTGAGTTTATAGATATATTTGGCTTTTTCTGCTATGATTCTCTCACTGTACACTGGTCAGCTGAATATAGGTCAGCTGCTAAAATATTAACCTTGACTATTTACCTATTCACTTCTTTCCCACGACTGGCACTGAGGGATAACCGTCCTATACCTTGGAGTTTTATACTGTTGATTTGACGATGTCTCCTGTGTTTCCCTCTCGTTAGCACTGGTACAGGTGATATGATGGTGGTACAGATATGATGCTACTGTCAACAGATGAACGTCAGTAAAGATGAGAATTTCACTTCGCTAGTTGTACGTCTGGCAGTAGCTGCTGTTTGAATGCCGGTCAGCCATGTTTAAAGGCTCAAATCTTTCCCTCGTTTGGCACTGCCGAAAAAAGTCCTACAGACCTGGCATTTCCTTGGAGATTTAGTTGATCAGGATTTCTGCCATGTTGTCTTCCCGTTAAACACTGGTGCAGTTGATATGGAGGTCAGTTATTTCATTTAGTGGAAAACGTCTTGTGTCTGGTTAACGTCTGGCAGCAGGTCTGGTACTTGAATGCCGGTCCCTCTTCTGTCATATTTAGTCCATTTCGTTGTCGTCACCGTCAGTTTTTATGTAACTATAGTTAACTTGCATGTTGTTGCAGCAGTACTTGCAAATTTGGCCATCACTGGAGTTCGGATAGGCCCAGGGGACGGCAAGATATAGGAGCAGCCTTGTTGCTGCTTGCTGCGGCTGCTTGGTGACAGTGGTAAGCGAGATCCTTCGTAGTTAAGGATTCTGCCAGTGAAGGTAAGTGAGATTCTTCGTAGTTAGGGATCCTGCCAGTGAAGGCAAGTGAGATCCTTCGTAGTTAAGGATCCTGCCAGTGAAGGCAAGTGAGATCTTTCGTAGTTAAAGGATCATGCCAGTGAAGGCAAGTGAGATCCTTCGTAGTTAAGGATTCTGCCAGTGAAGGTAAGTGAGATCCCTCCTAGTTAAGGATCCTGCCAGTGAAGGTAAATGAGATCCTTCGTAGTTAAGGATCCTGCCAGTGAAGGTAAGTGAGATCCTTCGTAGTTAAGGATTCTGCCAGTGAAGGTAAGTGAGATCCTTCGTAGTTAAGGATCCTGCCAGTGAAGGTAAGTGAGATCCTTCGTAGTTAAGGATTCTACCAGTGAAGGTAAGTGGGATCCTTCGTAGTTAAGGATCCTGCCAGTTAAGGTAAGTGAGATCCTTCGTAGCTGAAGGATCCTGCCAGTGAAGGTAAGTGAGATCCTTCGTAGTTAAGGATTCTGCCAGTGAAGGTAAGCGAGATTCATCGTAGTTAAGGATCCTGCCAGTGAAGGTAAGTGAGATCCTTCGTAGTTAAAGGATCCTGCCAGTGAAGGCAAGTGAGGTCCTTCGTAGTTAAAGGATCCTGCCAGTGAAGGCAAGTGAGATCCTTCGTAGTTAAGGATTCTGCCAGTGAAGGTAAGTGAGATTCTTCGTAGTTAAGGATCCTGCCAGTGAAGGTTAGTGAGATGCTTCGTAGTTAAGGATTCTGCATGTGAAGGTAAGTGAGATCTGTCGTAGTTAAGGATCCTGCCAGTGTAGGCAAGTGAGATCCTTCGTAGTTAAGGATCCTGCCAGTGAAAGCAAGTGAGATCCTTCGTAGTTAAGGATTCTGCATGTGAAGGTAAGTGAGATCCTTCGTAGTTAAGGATCCTGCCAGTAAAGGCAAGTGAGATCCTTCGTAGTTAAGGATCCTACCAGTGAAGGTAAGTGAGATCCTTCGTAGTTAAGGATCCTGCCATTAAAGGCAAGTGAGATTCTTCGTAGTTAAGGATCCTACCAGTGAAGGCAAGTGAGATCCGTCGCAGTTAAGGATCCTGCCAGTGAACGTAAGTGATATCCTTAGTAGTTAAGGATCGTGCCAGTGAAGGCAAGTGAGATCCTTCGTAGTTAAGGATCCTGTCAGTGAAGATAAGTGAGATTCTTCGTAGTTAAGGATCCTGCCAGTGAAGGCAAGTGAGATCCGTCGTAGTTAAGGATCCTGCCAGTGAAGGCAAGTGAGATCCTTCGTAGTTAAGGATCCTGCCAGTGAAGGTAAGTGAGATTCTTCGTAGTTAAGGATCCTACCAGTGAAGGTAAGTGAGATCCTGCGTAGTTAAGGATCCTGCCAGTGAAGGTAAGTGAGGTTCTTCGTAGTTAAATATCCTGCCAGTGAAGGCAAGTGAGATCCTTCGTAGCTAAGAATCCTGCCAGTGAAGGCAAGTGAGATCCTTCGTAGTTAAGGATCCTGCCAGTGAAGGTAAGTGAGGTTCTTCGTAGTTAAATATCCTGCCAGTGAAGGCAAGTGAGATCCTTCGTAGCTAAGAATCCTGCCAGTGAAGGCAAGTGAGATCCTTCGTAGTTAAGGATCCTGTCAGTGAAGATAAGTGAGATTCATCGTAGTTAAGGATCCTGCCAGTGAAGGCAAGTCAGATCTTCCGTAGTTAAGGATCCTACCAGTGAAGGAAAGTGAGATCCTGCGTAGTTAAGGATCCTGCCAGTGAAGGTAAGTGAGATTCTTCGTAGTTAAGGATTCTGCAAGTGAAGGCAAGTGAGATCCTTCGTAGTTAAGGATCCTGCCAGTGAAGGTAAGTGAGATTCTTAGTAGTTAAGGATCCTACCAGTGAAGGTATGTGAGATCCTGCGTAGTTAAGGATCCTGCCAGTGAAGGTAAGTGAGGTTCTTCGTAGTTAAGGATCCTGCCATTGAAGGCAAGTGGGATCCTTCGTAGTTAAGGATCCTGCAAGTGAAGGTAAGTGAGATTCTTCGTAGTTAAGGATCCTGCCAGTGAAGGCAAGTGAGATCCTTCGTAGTTAAGGATCCTGCCAGTGAAGGTAAGTGAGATCCTTCGTAGTTAAGGATCCTACCAGTGAAGGTAAGTGAGATCCTTCGTAGTTGAGGATCCTGCCAGTGAAGGCAAGTGAGATTCTTCGTAGTTAAGGATCTTGCCAGTGAAGGTAAGTGAGATCCTTCGTAGTTAAGGATCCTACCAGTGAAGGTAAGTGAGATCCTTCGTTGTTGAGGATCCTGCCAGGGAAGGCAAGTGTAGCAGTGCACATTGTTAGAATGTAATCATTAAATAGGTATCTCTTGCTCTGAAGGATCTTCCTCTGTAGGTTTTTGCTCTGAAGGTTCTCTTTCTGAAGGTTCTCGTTCTGAAGGATGTTGTTCTGAAGGTTCTTGTTCTGAAGGATGTTGTTCTGAAGGTTCTTGTTCTGTAGGTTCTTCCTCTGAAGGTTCTTGTTTTGGAGGTTCTTGTTCTGAATATTCTTGTTCTGAAGGTTCTTGTTCTGGAGGTTCTTGTTCTGAAGGTTCTCGTTCTGAAGGTTCTTGTTCTGAATATTCTTGTTCTGAAGGTTCTTGTTCTGGAGGTTCTTGTCCTGAAAGTTCTTGTTCTGAATGTTCTTGTTCTGAAGGTTCTTGTTCTGGAGGTTCTTGTTCTGAATATTCTTGTTCTGAAGGTTCTTGTTCTGGAGGTTCTTGTTCTGAATATTCTTGTTCTGAAGGTTCTTGTTCTGGAGGTTCTTGTTCTGAATATTCTTGTTCTGAAGGTTCTTGTTCTGGAGGTTCTTGTTCTGAAGGTTCTCGTTCTGAAGGTTCTTGTTCTAAAGGTTCTTGTCCTGAAGGTTCTTGTCATGAAGGTTCCTGTTCTGAAGGTTCTTGTTCTGGAGGTTCTTGTTCTGAATGTTCTTGTTCTGAAGGTTCTTGTTCTGAAGGTTCTTTTTCTGAAGGTTCTTGTTTTGAAGGTTCTTGTTCTGAAGGTTCTCGTTCTGAAGGTTCTTGTTCTGAAGGTTCTTGTCCTGAAAGTTCTTGTTCTGAAGGTTCTTGTTATGAAGGTTCTAGTTCTGAAGGTTCTTGTTCTGAATGTTCTGGTTTTGAAGGTTCTTGTTCTGAAAGTTCTTGTCCTGAAGGTTCTTGTTCTGAAAGTTCTCGTCCTGAAGGTTTCTTGTTCTGAAGGTTCTCGTTCTGAAGGTTCTTGTTCTGAAGGTTCTTGTTCTAAAGGTTCTTGTCCTGAAGGTTTCTTGTTCTGAAGGTTCTTGTTCTGAGGGTTCTTGTTCTGAAGGTTCTTGTTCTGAAGGTTCTTGTTCTGAAGGTTTTTGTCCTGAAGGTTTTTGTTCTGAAGGTTCTTGTTCTGAAGGTTCTTCCTTTGAAGGTTCTTCCTCTGAAGGTTCTTCCTCTGAAGGATCTTCCTCTGAAGGTTCTTCCTCTGATGGTTCTTCCTCTGAAGGTTCTTCCTCTGATGGTTCTTCCTCTGAAGGTTCTTCCCCTGAAGGTTCTTCCTCTGAAGGATCTTCCTCTGAAGGTTCTTCCTCTGAAGGTTCTTCCTCTGAAGGTTCTTGCTCTGAAGGTTCTTCCTCTGATGGTTCTTCCTCTGAAGGTTCTTCCTCTGAAGGTTCTTCCTCTGAAGGTTCTTCCTCTGAAGGTTCTTGCTCTGAAGGTTCTTCCTCTGATGGTTCTTCCTCTGAAGGTTCTTCCTCTGAAGGTTCTTCCTCTGAAGATTCTTCCTCTGAAGGTTCTTGCTCTGAAGGTTCTTCCTCTGATGGTTCTTCCTCTGAAGGTTCTTGCTCTGAAGGTTCTTCCTCTGATGGTTCTTCCTCTGAAGGTTCTTCCTCTGAAGGTTCTTCCTCTGAAGGTTCTTCCTCTGAAGGTTCTTCCTCTGAAGATTCTTCCTCTGATGGTTCTTCCTCTGAAGGTTCTTCCTCTGAAGGTTCTTCCTCTGAAGGTTCTTCCTCTGAAGGATCTTCCTCTGAAGGATCTTCCTCTGAAGATTCTTCCTCTGAAGGTTCTTCCTCTGAAGGTTCTTCCTCTGAAGGTTCTTCCTCTGAAGGTTCTTCCTCTGAAGGTTCTTCCTCTGAAGGATCTTCCTCTGAAGATTCTTCCTCTGAAGGTTCTTCCTCTGAAGGTTCTTCCTCTGAAGGATCTTCCTCTGAAGATTCTTCCTCTGAAGGTTCTTCCTCTGAAGGTTCTTCCTCTGAAGGTTCTTCCTCTGAAGGTTCTTCCTCTGAAGGTTCTTCCTCTGAAGGTTCTTCCTCTGAAGGATCTTCCTCTGAAGATTCTTCCTCTGATGGTTCTTCCTCTGAAGGTTCTTCCTCTGAAGGTTCTTCCTCTGAAGGTTCTTCCTCTGAAGGTTCTTCCTCTGAAGGTTCTTCCTCTGAAGGTTCTTCCTCTGAAGGTTCTTCCTCTGAAGGTTCTTCCTCTGAAGGTTCTTCCTCTGAAGGTTCTTCCTCTGAAGGATTTTCCTCTGAAGGTTCTTCCTCTGATTTTTCTTCCTCTGAAGGTTCTTCCTCTGATGGTTCTTCCTCTGAAGGTTCTTCCTCTGAAGGTTCTTCCTCTGAAGGTTCTTCCTCTGAAGGTTCTTCCTCTGAAGGTTCTTCCTCTGATTTTTCTTCCTCTGAAGGTTCTTCCTCTGATGGTTCTTCCTCTGAAGGTTCTTCCTCTGAAGGTTCTTCCTCTGATTTTTCTTCCTCTGAAGGTTCTTCCTCTGATGGTTCTTCCTCTGAAGGTTCTTCCTCTGAAGGTTCTTCCTCTGAAGGTTCTTCCTCTGAAGGTTCTTCCTCTGAAGGTTCTTCCTCTGAAGGTTCTTCCTCTGAAGGTTCTTCCTCTGAAGGTTTTTCCTCTGAAGGTTCTTCCTCTGAAGGTTCTTCCCCTGAAGGTTCTTCCCCTGAAGGTTCTTCCTCTGAAGGTTTTTCCTCTGAAGGTTCTTCCTCTGAAGGTTCTTCCTCTGAAGGTTCTTCCTCTGAAGGTTCTTCTTCTGAAGGTTCTTCCTCTGAAGGTTCTTCCTCTGAAGGTTCTTCCTCTGAAGGTTCTTCCTCTGAAGGTTCTTTCTCTGAAGGTTCTTCCTCTGAAGGTTCTTCCTCTGAGGGTTCTTCCTCTGAAGGTTCTTCCTCTGAAGGTTCTTCCTCTGAAGGTTCTTCCTCTGAAGGTTCTTTCTCTGAAGGTTCTTCCTCTGAAGGTTCTTCCTCTGAGGGTTCTTCCTCTGAAGGTTCTTCCTCTGAAGGTTCTTCCTCTGAAGGTTCTTCCTCTGAAGGTTCTTCCTCTGGAGGTTCTTCCTCTGAAGGTTCTTCCTCTGAAGGTTCTTCCTCTGAAGGTTCTTCCTCTGAGGGTTCTTCCTCTGAAGGTTCTTCCTCTGAAGGTTCTTCCTCTGAAGGTTCTTCCTCTGAAGGTTCTTTCTCTGAAGGTTCTTCCTCTGATGGTTCTTCCTCTGAGGGTTCTTCCTCTGAAGGTTCTTCCTCTGAAGGTTCTTCCTCTGAAGGTTCTTCCTCTGAAGGTTCTTCCTCTGGAGGTTCTTCCTCTGAAGGTTCTTCCTCTGAAGGTTCTTCCTCTGAAGGTTCTTCCTCTGAAGGTTCTTCCTCTGAAGGTTCTTCCTCTGAAGGTTCTTCCTCTGAAGGTTCTTCCTCTGAAGGTTCTTCCTCTGAAGGTTCTTCCTCTGAAGGTTCTTCCTCTGAAGGTTCTTCCTCTGAAGGTTCTTCCTCTGAAGGTTCTTTCTCACCAACACTTTTCGTTAAACCCTTCTTTATTATTCCCTCTTATATTCCTATTGAGAATAAACTGTTTTATTCAAATAATCGCTTCTGATCTTTCTATACAGATAATTTATGTTTGTCCATCGTTGTATTCTGTTTCAGTTAATCTCTAAAATACTAATATAAAACACTGAGATTCTGTTACTAAAAATTAAATTCGTGTTCATGAATTTCATTTTCATCTAAGTAATATTCCACTGTATATGTCAATATAATGTAATATAATACTGACGGTGTCTTTCCTTTCCTCATTCTTGTAGCTTCATTTATTTGCTAATACATAAAAAACTTTCTTTATAGCATGGAAATCAACTGACTATTTGTAGTTCAAGCCTCATAGTCTTTCCAGTTTATTTCTTTAGAGTTAAAGTTTCCAAATAACTTTGTTTTTATTCCCTCGTTCACTTTTAATCACTAGTTCATTAAGGAGATATAATTCCTTGTTTATCCTATCAAAGTCTTCTCTTTCCCAAGTGTTATTAACTAGTGCGATATTTTAATTTACTGCTACGACTTTTTATCTTTGTTTTGTACTCTTATCCAAAAAAATCTCAATAATTTCAGTATTCTGGATATTTTTTAATAATTTGAATATTGTCAGTCTTTCTCCTTTCTTTCCCACTCTGTTTCTTCTCTAACACTGAGTACTCTCTGTGAGATACAAACTCATTACAAATACACCAAACCATACCACGGGTGGGGTTTGAACCCGCGGTAAGAGAATCTCAAAACTCCAGACCGTCGCGTTAGCCACTGGGCACAGTGTTGCCTATACTAACCTTCATATGGTGTAGAAATATACCTAGTTGGACGAATCCTATTAAAGCTAGCTGGTCCAGTGGTTAACGCGACGGTCTGGAGTTTTGAGACTCTTACCACGGGTTCAAACCCCACCCGTGGTATGGTTAGTTTGCAGTCGTGTCATTGCGATTTCGTGAGTCTTTACAAATATATTTTTTTCCAATTTGCTTTCAGTTAGACAAACTATGTCAATATTCTGTTCATTTATAATATCGATAAATTCTAATATTTTGAGATTACTCCATCTATATTAATGAATAAAATCATAAAATATATTTCATTCACATTGCTTCCTTTTTGCCCTCACCACACCCAGCATCAAGCAGCAAGCAGCAACAAGGCTGCTCCTATATCTTGCCGTCCCCTGGGCCTATCCGAACTCCAGTGATGGCCAAATTTGCAAGTACTGCTGCAACAACATGCAAGTTAACTATAGTTACATAAAAACTGACGGTGACGACAACGAAATGGACTAAATATGACAGAAGAGGGACCGGCATTCAAGTACCAGACCTGCTGCCAGACGTGAACCAGACACAAGACGTTTCCACCAAATGAAATAACTGACCTCCATATCAACTGCACCAGTGTTTAACGGGAAGACAACATGGCAGAAATCCTGATCAACTAAATCTCCAAGGAAATGCCAGGTCTGTAGGACTTTTTTCGTCAGTGCCAAACGAGGGAAAGATTTGAGCCTTTAAACATGGCTGACCGGCATCCAAACAGCAGCTACTGCCAGACTTACAACTAGCGAAGTGAAATTCTCATCTTTACTGACGTTCATCTGTTGACAGTAGCATCATATCTGTACCACCATCATATCACCTGTACCAGTGCTAACGAGAGGGAAACACAGGAGACATCGTCAAATCAACAGTACAAAACTCTAAGGTATAGGACGGTTATCCCTCAGTGCGAGTCGTGGGAAAGAAGTGAATAGTTAAAGAGTCAAGGTTAATATTTTAGCAGCTGACCTATATTCAGCTGACCAGTGTACAGTGAGAGAATCATAGCAGAAAAAGCCAAATATATCTATAAACTCAAGGAAAGTCAGGTGGTGTTACTCCCCTCAGTGTTTTAAAAATGGCTGAGTCAGCAAAACAGGTCAGGAGACAACAACACGACACAACCCCCGATAAATGGAATTGAGGGGGATTTGGAAGGATAAAACCATTGATTAAACCTTTCTGGTCTACCAGAATGGAAAGGAGTTAGAAGTTAATTGGTGAAGCCAGACTGTGAAGTGAGGTGGGTAGGGGAGGGTGAATAAGGGGTTAAATGTAAGGGTGTTGTGAAGTTAAGGGAAAAGTGAGCAGTGAAGAGGGTTTTGAAGAGGAAATTTTACTAGTAATTCAGTGTAATTAAAGCAGATACTAAGTGTACTAGGGACTGGAAAAGAGAAATAAATATTATTGTATATGAGTAAAAGAGCGAAGAGTGAAAATGGCAGGCATTAGAGGGGTACAGGCTGCCATAATTATATTTATATTTCTTCTTCAATTCCATGAAGAAAGAAATCAGTCATGGGGGTTGGAAAAGGTGAATGGAGTAACAGCGCCCTGGACAGTAAAAGCCCAACAGTTGCCATCCTACCAGAAAAGTAAACCTCACTATCCCCGCAAGGTATGGCAACACCGCATACCCAAACAAAAGCAATGGCACACAGCTCTTATTGTAGCGCTCTTAAGTGGTGATATCCAAATTAATCCAGGACCTCAAACTATTGTGCAGAGGCAAAACAGACAGATAAATGACGGCAATAATGACGGTCTAGTAGCTAGGGATGATAACCTTAACTCCATATGTAATGCATACATAGGTCAATGTGAGACAATACAGCCATTATTATCTCAAACACTACCAAACAGATGCATACACTGTACTAAAGTACGCATGAAAAACAGAAAAGGCACCTTATGTAAAATGTGTAAGGGGTGGGTGCATGATGGATGTATGTACAATTATAGCAACGGTGCCAGAATTCATTTTGTGTGTAACAAATGCACTTTGGCACAGTTACCCTTTAGCAGTGATGACATTGATTTACCTAATTTTAATACAAATGACCCATTGCCATATATTGATGATTATGATTGTTTTATGAAAACAGGCCTTCACTTTATTCATGTCAATGCAAGATCACTTCTTCCTAAATTGGCAGAGATTAGGATTCTAGCTAACAAAATTAGGGCGGCAGTTATAACCATCTCTGAATCTTGGTTGGATGATACGGTGACTGACGACGAGGTCAAAATAGATGGTTACAATATAAAACGCTTAGATAGGAACAGAAAGGGCGGTGGAGTATGTGCCTACATTAGAAATGACTTAGCTTACAACCCAAGACCTGATTTAAATAACAATAAACTGGAGATTCTATGGTTTGAAGTGCTGCTTCCCAAGACCAAACCCATCTTAGTAGGAACTAGTTACCACCCTCCTACCCAGGACCAGTTCTTAGAAGACTTTTCCAGAGTCTTGTCCGGAGTTGAAAGCAATTGCGAAACAATAATACTGGGCGACTTCAGTATCTGTTTTCAGCAACAAAATAACGGGATATGCAAAAGGTATAAGCAAATTCTAGGATTAAATAGCTACACCCAACTAATTAATAAACCAACCCGGATCACACAGTTCTCAGCCACCCTAATTGACCACATACTTTGCAACCGCGCTGAGAACATTAGTCAGTCAGGCGTCATTACCACAGGTCTTAGTGATCATTTCATCATTTACTGCACCAGGAAAATCACTAGGGATAGGATAGGCCTACACAGGACAATAAAAATGAGGTCAACTAGAAACTACAGTAAAGAAACACTGGTAAATAGGCTACACAATTGTGACTGGACAGAGATAACAAGTTGCACGGACGTAAACGATGCCTGGGAAAAATTCAAAACAATGTTCACTACCATTCTTAATAGTATTGCACCAGTTAAAGAGGTTAGGATTAAACGAAGAACTGAACCCTGGATGACTACTGAGATATTAGATAATATGAAATTCAGAGACCAGCTGCTAAAAAGATTTAAAGCAAACAGACAGGATATTGCAGCACTAAATGAATTCCAAAGGGTGAGGAACAGAGTACAGAGGCTTATAAAAGGAGCAAAGGCAAAGCACTATTGCTCAAAAATTGAAGAATATAAGCATAACCCCAGAAAGCTCTGGCAACAACTAAAACAGTTGGGGTATAGCCATAAGCCAGTAGATAGGTCTAACATAGTACTCACTATCGATAATGAGGTATGCCACGAAACATCTAAGGTGGCAAATTGCTTTAATTCCTACTACATATCTGTTGCATCAACACTAGTAAGTAAACTACCAGCTGCATCAAATACCTTTAACACAGACTCTGATAAGTTTCAAACATACTATACCAATAAAGGGGTAACCCCAAACAGTTGTCAACTAGTAAGTGTATCTCATGACTTCATTCAAAAAGAACTAAGCAGGTTAAACCCAACTAAGAGCACAGGCCCTGATAACATCCCGTCTAAGTTCCTAAAAGATGGTGCTTTTGAACTGTCAATCCCTATTGCTCACATAATAAATCTATCAATCACCACTAATACCGTACCAGAGGGGTTCAAGGAGGCCAGAGTTACTCCTATCTTCAAGAAAAATAATAGGTCTGATGTAAGCAACTATAGACCTGTTAGTATACTCAGTAAAATATCTAAAATTCTGGAGAGGGCGGTGTATTCTCAAGTAGTTAAGTACCTTAATGACAACAGCATTCTCCATAGCTATCAATCGGGCTTTAGAAGATCCTACTCAACCGATACCTCCCTTATTAATCTGATGGATTACCTGAGAACTGAAATGTCAAAAGGGAACCTCATAGGTATGGTAACCTTAGACCTGCAAAAGGCCTTCGATACTGTCAACCACAATATATTATGTAAGAAACTTCAAGCTATCGGTATAGGTTCTGTAGACTGGTTTAAGTCCTACCTTAGCAACAGGAGACAAATAGTCAAAATCAACAAAACAGAATCAGAACCCCTGCCGATAACATGTGGAGTTCCCCAAGGTAGTATTCTGGGTCCCTTACTATTCTTATGTTATGTCAATGATATGCCTATCAGTGTCAAGTGCAAACTCCTACTGTATGCAGATGACAGTGCTCTGTTAGTGACAGGTAAAGACCCACAAGATATTGCTAATGTTTTAACACTGGAACTGGAGTCCTGCAGCAAATGGTTAGTAGACAACAAACTATCATTACACCTAGGGAAAACTGAAGCCATTCTCTTTGGAACGAAACATAAACTGAGAAGGGTAAATAATTTTAATGTTCAGTGTAATGGGGAGTCCATCACTTTGGTTTCATCAGTTAAATATCTGGGAATCCCCTTTGACCCATGCATGTCAGGAGAATTGATAGGGAACAGTGTAGTAAAGAAAGCGAATGCCAGGCTGAAGTTCCTGTATAGACAAGCACGGTGTCTACCTACTGAGGCTCGCAGGACCCTATGTCTAGCCCTTATACAATGCCATATGGATTACGCTTGCCCTTCTTGGTACTCTGCCTTGACAAAAAAAACTGAAAGATAGACTGCAAATCACCCAGAACAAAATCGTAAGATTCATCCTGGGGCTGGGACCAAGAGAACATGTAGGCCAGGATGAATTACAGCAGTTGGATATGCTGAATGTTGAAGACAGAGTAAAACAACTGAAGCTAAATCAGGTTTATAAAATTGCTCACGAACAGTGTCCAGAATATCTTGCTGTCAATTTTGTCAAGGTTGGGAACCAAAGCAATCATAGTACTAGGGGGAGAGAGCACAACTTTGTAGTACCCACAGTCAGTGGCCAGGCTTCAAACACCTTTTATTGTACAGCAATAAAGGAATGGAACAGACTACCCACAAATGTCAAGGCCAGTCATAGCTTGAACCAGTTCAAGAAGACTGCCAAAAAGTGTCTGATGAACGAAGCAACAGAAAGGGAGGGGAATGATTTTCTATTTTTTAGCTAAAATACGTGTAAATTTTACCTTATCCCTAGTAATGACCCTCGTATTGTAGATAGTCGTAATGACCCTCGGGTAGTAGATAGTCTTAATGACCCTCGTATTGTAGATAGTCTTAATGACCCTCGTGTAGTAGATAGTCTTTTTAGTATGATAATAAGATGTTATCTTCATTATAGAATAATAAGAAAATATTATAACCTTTATATTATAATAATAAGGTAAAAGGACCCCAATGGAAATAAGTCACTCTGTCTGACTTTTTTGGGTTATCCTAGGTTCTCTACACATATGCTGCTATGTATGATAATTCTATGTAACTGTATTGTGTATACCTGAATAAATTTACTTACTTACTTACTTACTTACTATCAACAACAATTTCATATTCCTTTTGCTCGTTGTCTTGAGAACCCACTTGACTGCTTTGCTACTCTCTAAAAAGGCTTCTTTCCTTCTTTATCCTTCTTACCCTTAGTCAGTCTTTCGTCAGTGTTTAAGGGGTCCCTCGGGTAACTTCCGCGCGCGCGCTCGACCAAAAATCGATAAATTATGGAATGTTCTACGACGTTTCTACAAGAAATTACAGTCATTTATATGAGGTAAGGTGACGGTGATTTTGGTAGCGAGTCTGCTCACAGCCCATATATATTTTGGAAATTTTTCCTTGTTTTTTATCGCTTTTTCTTGCATTATACTTTCTAATATAATAACTGACTACTTGGCATTATAAAACTGAAGGCGGAGCTTATCCCTAGATTCAGCAACAGTCATTAATCATATCATGATGCGCGGAAGGGTTGCCGCGCCAGGAGAAATCACTTCATTATTACGCTTATATCAGCTTATATATCAACTCTACAGCTTATTTATCTATCAGAATTGTTCTAATATGATATAATAAGCACTCTAAATAACATACAAACATGTTATATACTCTAGACTGAAAAAATAGGCCATAATATTGCGAAAGATTATCGGGAATATTTCGATAAATATTGAGTTACTGCTCTCCATGTCGTCTCCGTGTCGTATTCTTTGGTCTCTGAGTAAGAGAAAACGGTGTTTTGAAGAGGATAACTGCACTAGAACATCAGTTTACTAAGAAATACACCCAAACAAACGCGATTTTCGCGAATTTTTTTTTTTTTTTTTGAGACGGTGGGCCGGCCGGCGTTCTAGGCCTATATCTCGGAAGTAACTTATTCACCTAATGTTCCTATTTCTGCATTTATTACTTAATTAAATGGAATAATATTCACAGAAATTGTAGAATAATGATTTCTCTAATTCTGTAAAAGGTAATTTTGGAAATATTCCAAATACTTTCGGAGTTATGTGGGAGTAAAGGGCAGATTTTTTGCAGTATTCCAGGAACTAAAAAAATATTTTTTTTTTTTAAATAAAGATACGTTATTTAGAGAAAAGGCGTTGCGTAAAATTCGTATAAGCATTGCTCTCTCGGCACCAAGTGTCCAAACAACCTTACGATGTCCCATATAGGAATGATTTTTGAGACAAGGACATTTTTCAGAAAATCAGTCTTTTTCAGTCTTTTCTCAGTTGTCGTTTGAGGTATATTTTTGATAAATATTTTCAAGAATGAGTGAAAACACTTTGTCTTGTGCACCAAAACTGGAGGAAATCGGACGGTAAACAAAAAAGCTAATTTTTTTGGCCCGAGGGACAGTCTTTCTCCTTTCTTTCCCACTCTGTTTCTTCTCTAACACTGAGTACTCTCTGTGAGATACAAACTCATTACAAATACACCAAACCATACCACGGGTGGGGTTTGAACCCGCGGTAAGAGAATCTCAAAACTCCAGACCGTCGCGTTAGCCACTGGGCACAGTGTTGCCTATACTAACCTTCATATGGTGTAGAAATATACCTAGTTGGACGAATCCTATTAAAGCTAGCTGGTCCAGTGGTTAACACGACGGTCTGGAGTTTTGAGACTCTTACCATGGGTTCAAACCCCACCCGTGGTATGGTTAGTTTGCAGTCGTGTCATTGCGATTTCGTGAGTCTTTACAAATACATTTTTTTCCAATTTGCTTTCAGTTAGACAAACTATGTCAATATTCTGTTCATTTATAATATCGATAAATTCTAATATTTTGAGATTACTCCATCTATATTAATGAATAAAATCATAAAATATATTTCATTCACATTGCTTCCTTTTTTCCCTTTGCATCAACAACAATTTCATATTCCTTTTGCTCGTTGTCTTGAGAACCCACTTGACTGCTTTGCTACTCTCTAAAAAGGCTTCTTTCCTTCTTTATCCTTCTTACCCTTAGTCAGTCTTTCGTCAGTGTTTAAGAAGTCTTTTATTTTCGCCTTAAGGTCTTTCTAAAGACGTTAAGGTGAAAATTAAAGATATATAAATTGTACATTTTTTAACTCTCCAGTTTTTTGACGTCGATACATTTCCTGAAAGATCTTCCATACGTTGTATCAGTGAAAATGTTCTTTTTCAGTGGCCTATGTGTCATTCTTACATTTTCCGGTAGTCCAAAATACCGCAATATAATCTTTAAAGCTAAAATCGACTGTATATTTTGTCTTGTCATTCATGTGTTGTTCTTCCTGGGTGTATTTCATCTATTTGTTGTTGCAGAGGTCGAGTCATAGCTCCTGGCCCCGCCTCTTCACTGATCGCTACTAGGTCCTCTCTCTATCGGCTCCATGAGCTTTATCTAACCTCGTATTAAAGTTATGTGTTGTTCCTGCCTCCACTACGTCACTTGCCAGACTATTCTACTTCCTGACAACTCTGTGACTAAAGAAATACTTCGCAACATCCCTTTGATTCATCTGAGTCTTCAACTTCCAATTGTGACCTCTTGTTTCTGTGTACCATCTCTGGAACATCCTGTCTCTGTCCACCTTGTATATTCCTCGCATTATTTTATATGTCGTTAACAGTCTCTCCTAACCCTCCTGTCCTCCAGTGTCGTCAGGCCGATTTCTCTTATTCTTTCTTCATAGGACATTCCCCTTAGCTCTGGGACTAGACTTGTTGCAAACCTTGCACTTTCTTTAATTTGTTGACGTACTTGACATGGTATGGGTTCCAAACTGGTGCTGCATACTTCAATATGGGCTTGATGTACACGGTGTACAGAGTCTTGAACGAGCCCTTACTGAGGTGTCGGGACGCTATTCTTAGGTTTGCCAGGCTCCCATATGCTGCAGCAGTTATGTTTGATGAGCGCCTCAGATGTGCTCGTTAATATACTCACACCAAAATCCTTTTCCTTGAGTGAAGTTTGCAGTCTTTGGCTACATAGCCTATACTCTGTCTGTGGTCTTCTTTGCCCTTCCCCGATCTTCGAAACTTTGCATTTGGTATAGTTAAATTCCAGGAGCCAATTTTTGGACTAGGCTTGCAGCCTGTCCAGGTCCCTTTGTAGTCCAGTTTGATCCTCATCCTATTTAATTTTCCTCATTAACTTCATATAATATGCAAACAAGAATATTTCTGAGTCTATCCCTTCCGTCAAGTCATTCATATATTTCAATAATAGCACTAACCCCTGTGGAACCCCACTCGTCACAGGAGCCCACTCTGACACCTTTTCACGTATTATGACTTGTTGTTGCCTCCTTCTCAGGTATTCTCTGATCCATTGCAGTGCCTTTCCTGTTATGCTTGCCTAATCTTTTGTGAGGAACTAATCTCTTGTAAGAACCTTCATGAAGTCCAATAAAATGCAATCAACCCACCCCTCTCTCTCATGTCTTACTTCCGTTACCTTGTCATAAAACTCCAGTAGGTTTGTGACACAGGATTTTCCTTCCCTAAAATCCTGCTGGTTGTCATTTATAAGCTTGTTCGTTTCTAGGTGCTCCACCACTCTCCTGATAATCTTCTCTATGACTTTGCATAATATACACGTTAGTGACGTTTTTCTATAGTTTAATGCCTCGTGTAAGTCTCCTTTATTTAAAAAATTGGGATTACATTTGCCATCTTCCATGCCTCAGGTAGTAGTCCAGGTTCAATGGATGTGTTGAACATTGTTAGTGGCATACACAGTGCCTCTGCTTCCTCTCTAAGGACCCATGGAGAGATGTTGTCGGGTCCAACCGCGGTTGAGGTATCAAGATCATGTAGCAGCTTCTTGACTTTGTAAATGGTCCAAGTCGGACCGAAACGTCGTCGTAATCTCCTCTCTTCTATGTGCGGGTCATTTGCGTATCTTTATCTCCTCTTTAGTTGAGTGTGTTTCATCCAGCACTTGTTGGTATATTCCTTGTTGGTGCACTTCCATATTCTGACTTTTCAGAACATGGAAGTGCACTGTAAATGCTTCTTTATGTCTCATGTTGAGCTCCTCACATACTTATTGGTTGTTTCCTGTGAGCTCCCCACCTTCCTTCATCAACTTGATTACCAGGTCCTTGACTCTTGTTTTCCTCCTGATGTGGCTATACAACAGCTTCCAGTCAACCTTGTCTTTTGATGCTATGTCGTTCTCGTACTGTCACTGGGCCTTCCTTCTTATCTGTGCATATTTGTTTCTGGCTCTTCGACAAATCTCTTTATTTTCCTGGGTACTGTGTCTTCTGTACTTTTTACATTCTGTGAGTGTGTGTGTGTGTGTGTGTGTGTGTGTGTGTGTGTGTACTCGCCTATTTGTACTCACCTATTTGTGGTTGCAGGGGTCGAGTCATAGCTCCTGGCCCCACCTCTTCGCTGATTGCTACGAGGTCCTCTCTCTCCCTGCTCCATGAGCTTTATCATACCTCGCCTTAAAACTATGTATGGTTCCCGCCTCCACTACGTCACTTTCTAGGCTATTCCACGGCCTGACTACTCTATGACTGAAGAAATACTTCCTAACATCCCTTTGATTCATCTGAGTCTTCAACTTCCAATTGTGACCTCTTGTGTCTGTATCCCTTCTCTGGAACATCCCGTCTTTGTCCACCTTGTCTATTCCGCGCAGTATTTTATATGTCGTTATCATGTCTCCCCTGACCCTCCTGTCCTCCAGTGTCGTCAGGCCGATTTCCCTCAACCTTTCTTCGTAGGACAATCCCCGTAGCTCTGGGACTAGTCTTGTTGTAAACCTTTGCACTTTCTCTAATTTCTTGACGTGCTTGACTAGGTGTGGATTCCAAACCGGTGATGCATACTCCAGTGGGCCTGACGTAAATGGTATACAGAGTCTTGAACGAATCCTTACTGAGGTATCGGAACGCTATCCATAGGTTTGCCAGGCGCCCGTATGATGCAGCAGTTATCTGATTGATGTGCGCCTCAGGAGATATGCTCGGTGTTATACTCACCCCTAGATCTTTTTCCTTGAGTGAGGTTTGCAGTCTTTGGCCATCTAAACTATACTGTGTCTGCGGTCTTCTTTGCCCTTCCCCAATCTTCATGTCTTTGCATTTGACAGGGTTAAACTCAAGGAGCCAGTTGCTGGACCAGGCTTGTAACCTGTCCAGGTCTCTTTGTAGTCCTGCCTGATCCTCATCCGATTTGATTCTTCTCATTAACTTCACATCATCTGCAAACAAGGACACTTCTGAGTCTATCCCTTCCATTATGTCATTCACATATACCAAGAACAGCACAGGTCCTAGGACTGACCCCAGTGGGACCCCGCTTGTCACAGGCGCCCACTCTGACACCTCGTCACGTACCATGACTCGTTGTTGCCTCCCTGTCAGGTATTCTCTGATCCATTGCAGTGCCTTTCCTGTTATGTGTGCCTGATCCTCTAGCTTTTGCAGTAACCTCTTGTAAGGAAGTGTGTCGAAGGCCTTCTTGCAGTCCAAAAAAATGCAGTCGATCCACCCCCCTCTCTCTCTTGTCTTACTTCTGTCACCTTGTCATAAAACTCTAGTAGGTTTGTGACACAGGATTTTCCTTCCCTGAAACCGTGCTGGTTGTCAATTATACACTTGTTTCTTTTCCAGGTGCTCCACCACTCTCCTGCTGATGATCTTCTCCATGACCTTGCATTCTATACACGTTAGTGATACAGGTCTGTAGTTTAGTGCCTCATGTCTGTCTCCCTTTTTAAAAACTGGGACTACATTTGCCATCTTCCATACCTCAGGGAGTTGCCCAGTTTCAAATGATGTGTTGAAGATCTTTGTTAATGGCACACGCAATATCTCTGCTCCCTCTTTAAGGACCCACGGAGAGATGTTGTCTGGTCCCTCCGCCTTTGAGGTGTCAAGTTCGCATAGCAGCTTCTTCACCTCCTCCTTGGTTATATGTACCTCATCCAACACTTGCTGGTGTACCCCCCTGTTCTGATTTCCTGGAGTCCTACTGGTTTCCACTGTAAATACTTCTTTAAATCTCGTGTTGAGCTCCTGACATACCTTTCGGTCGTTTCTTGTGAATTCCCCATCACCCCTCCTCAGTCTGATTACCTGGTCCTTGACTGTTGTTTTCCTCCTGATGTGGCTGTGCAACAGCTTCGGGTCAGTCTTGACTTTCGATGCTATGTCATTTTCATATTGTCGCTGAGCCTCCCTTCTTATCTGTGCATATTCGTTTCTGGCTCTTCGGCTAATCTCTTTATTTTCCTGATTTCTCTGTCTTCTGTACCTTTTCCATTCTCTAGTACACCTAGTTTTTGCCTCCCTACACCTTTGGGTGAACCAAGGACTCGTTCTGTTCTTCCCATTATTTCTGTTTCCCTTGGGAACAAACCTCTCCTCCGCCTCCTTGCATTTTGTTGCCACATAGTCCATCATTTCTTGTACTAGTTTTCCTGTGTGTGTGTGTGTGTGTGTGTGTGTGTGTGTGTGTGTGTGTGTGTGTGTGTGTGTGTGTGTGTGTGTGTGTGTGTGTGTGTGTGTGTGTATGCGTGTGTGTGTGTGTGTGTGTGTGTGTGTGTGTGTGTGTGTGTGTGTGTGTGTGTTTGTGTGTGCGTCAGTGGTCAGTCGTCACGTGAGGCCACAGGCCCTGAGTTGCTTTGGGGATTAGTGTGGACGGTTACAAAGCATGGCGTGCTTTTGCAGTGTTTTAAAAATTTAGGTTGGAGAGTTGAAGGAGGAAGTCTTGCATCTCCAGGAGAAAATTAGGAGGCTGAAGGTTCACCTCAATGGGTTTGGGAGTGGGTGTAAGGTGACTGGAATTGTGAAGGGGAATGAGGCTACCAGTAGCGAGGTGCAGTTGTCTCTCGCTGCGAGGAAGCTGTAGGTGGGGAGGTAGCAACGGCTACCAGCAGTGAGGTGCAGTGCATCACCTGCTACAAGTGGCAAGAGGTTTCCAGGAAGAGCATCAAAATAAGGAAAGTTAAGAGAGAAGATTTGAAGGTAGGAAATCGCTTCTCTGTTCTTCAGGATGAGTGTACTTCAGTGGCCAGTGAAGGTAAAGGTACTACTTCCCCTGCAAATAGAGGTAAGCGCATTCTTGCGGTTGGTGACTCACAGGTAAGATATATGGACCGTGCTTTCTGTAATAGGAATAGGAAGGTGAGAGATAGAGTGTGCTTCCCAGGAGCTGGAGTTAGTGACATAGTCATCAGGTTGGATAATATTATGTCAGGTAATGGGAAAAAGCCTATTATCTGTCTCAGTGCTGGTGGAAATGATATTGAGAAGGATAGGAGAAAAGAGCTGCTAGATAAGTACAGGTCAGCTATAGATTTAATTAAGTCTAAGGGAGGGGTTCCAATCATATGTAGCATCTTGCCAAGAAGGGGAGTGGGCAATGAATGGTTGCCAAGGGCAATTGGTGTAAATTGCTGGCTAGAGAGATACTGCAAGGAACTTGCAATCCCATTCATTGACTACTGGGACAACTTTTATGGCAAACATGATATGTATGCAAGGGATGGGGTACATCTCTCTGGGGTAGGGGTGGTAGCACTTGCAAACTCAATCGAGAGGGCCATTGCTGAAATGCCTAGGATTTTAAACTGACAGAAGATAGAGGTATGGGTGTGTGTGGGAAACAGTCAGGTTGCAACACTAGGGTTGAAAACAGTAAATGTATAAAAGACATTCATTATGCAGTTTTCAATAAAGACAATAGATCAGGTCAGTAAACAAAGGGACACAGCAGAGGGCACCAAGGGACTAGCTCCCTAAAGGTCTACTATACTAATAGCAGGAGTGTAAGAAATAAGATAGATGAGCTACGGTCAATTTCAAGTGCAGGAAACATAGATATCATTGCTATAACAGACACCTGGCTCAATTTGAATGATAGAGAGATGCCTTCTGAAAGTCACATTCAAGGCTACAAATTATTCCACACTGACAGGGTCAACAGGAAGGGTGGCGGAGTAGCGATGCATGTCAGAGACAATTTAAATTGTTGTGTTAGACAAGATATAAAATTAGAAGCGTCAGCCACTGAATATGTTTGGTTACAGCTTCTCGAGGGCCGTGAAAAACTAATTTTGGGTGTGATTTACAGGGCCCCAAATCTTGACAGGGAGTGCAGTAAACTTCTATGGGATGAAATTCGTAAGGCATCTACATACGAAAATGTAGAGATTTCAACTATAGACAGACTGACTGGAGCAATTTGACAGGAAATTTATAGTCAAGTGACTTTCTTGATACAATTCAGGATTGTTTTTTAAAGCAGTTTGTGACAGAACCCACTAGGGGAAATAACCTACTTGACTTGGTTCTTGCCAGCAGGGAAACGCTAATTAATAATCTTGAGGTTAATGATGAGCTTGGGGAAAGTGATCACAAATCACTCAGTTTTAATGTATCATGGAATTCCCCTAATAATGGCAATTAAGTCTCTGTCCCTGACTTCCGCTTGGCTGATTTCATAGGACTGAAAAATTACGTGGGTGGGCTGAACTGGAGTGACCTGACTATGGGTCAGGTAGGTGGTAAAGATTGCCAATATGACATTTTCCAGGGCATAGTTCTAGCTGCTCAGACAACTTATGTTCCACTAATAACAAACAGACAAATGAATAAGCACCACCTTCTCTTAGCTGGAGACTTCAACATCAACCTTGGCTTACTAGATGATCAGCCTGTAACTGATTTCATCAACAATATGAACAACACACTTCTCATACCAACAATAACTAAACCAACCAGGCTCACTGAGACAAGTGCAACCATAATAGACCACATATGGACCAATATACTAGCCCCCCTTAAATCAGGGATAATCACAGATAGCACTACAGACCACTACCCTACCTTCCTCCTGACAAACATTAGTAAACCACCACTTGAATACAACAAAGTCTCATTTAGACTCCATGACGAGGCCTCAGTAAGGAAGTTCACAGCTGACCTAGAGACTGTTGATTGGCCTACAGAATTCTCCAAGGCCAATGGTATTGATGACTGGACAGACATTTTTCTTAACAAATTACTTAGACTATACAACAAACATTGTCCTATAAAAACAAAACAGATCACAAACAAACGGCTTGGTTGCCCATGGCTAACCAGCACCATTCTGAAATCCATTGACAAGAAACACCAATATGAAAAGCAATATAGACAGGGCTTAATACACAAAGATATTCTTAAACACTATTCATCAGCTCTCACCAAAGTAATAAAGAAAGCCAAACAACTATGCTACTCCAGTAGATTCACAGACACTAGAGGAGATATAAAAAAGACCTGGAAAACACTCTCTCAGTTTCTAGGGACCCACAAATTGAGAAAAACCAAGAATATTGTCCTAACTGAACCTAATGAAACACCACTACATCCCACTGACACAGCTAACAAGATAAACGACTTCTTCTTAACCATAGGATCTAATCTCGCCAGTAAAATCCCACATACCAATGCCCATGCCGGGGACTACCTAGATGGGAATTTCCCTAATTCCTTCTATCTTGCACCAACTGAGCCCACGGAAGTCACTGAGATTATAAAGTCACTTAAAAATTACTCGGGGAATCTGTCTCATGTCCCACCATTACTGTTCAAGCGAGCGGCCCATGTCCTTTCGCATGCTATTTCATTACTTTTTAACAAGTCACTAGAGACTAGCACCTTCCCGAAACTACTCAAGATGGCAAGGGTTACACCAATACATAAAGGTGGTGACCCTACAGACTTAAACAACTATAGGCCAATATCTAACTTACCATTGCTATCCAAAATCTTTGAGAAACTCGTGCACAGGAGACTGTATTCATTTATAACGGCTCAAAACATACTCAACCCCTGCCAATTTGGATTCAGGAAAAATAAAAGCACTAATGATGCAATCATAAAAATGCTAGATCTGCTTTACACAGCATTGGAAAATAAGGAATATCCACTAGGAATTTTTATTGACCTAAGAAAAGCTTTTGACACAGTAGACCACGACATCCTACTCCACAAACTTGATCATTACGGTATAAGAGGCCATGCGCTTGCTTATTTCAAATCTTACATTACTAATAGGTATCAGTATGTCACCATTAAAGACACAGCATCAGCAACACGGCCACTTGATACTGGAGTTCCGCAGGGAAGTGTCCTTGGTCCCCTGCTCTTCCTCATATACATCAGTGACCTTCCAAACGTATCCCAACACCTGAAACCCATTCTCTTTGCTGATGACACGACTTATGTCATCTCTCACCCTAATCTTGCCACCCTCAACACCATTGTGAATGAGGAGCTGATTAAAATATCGACTTGGATGACAGCCAATAAACTTACACTTAACACTGACAAAACCTACTATATTATGTTTGGTAGCAGAGCAGGAGATGCACAAATTAACATTAAGATTGACAACACTCTAATTACCAGAAATAATGGGGGCAAATTCCTAGGCTTATACCTTGACAACAACCTGAATTTCAGCACCCATATCCAGAATATAACCAAAAAAGTATCCAAAACGGTTGGGATCCTCTCCAAGATACGATACTACGTGCCGCAAAATGCCCTTCTCACACTATACCACTCACTTATTTATCCATACCTCACCTATGCTATTTGTGCTTGGGGATCAACTGCAGCAACTCACCTAAAGCCAATAATAACCCAACAAAAAGCTGCAGTAAGAACAATCACTAAATCCCATCCCTGGCAACACCCCCCCCCCCACTCTTCATAGACCTAAACTTACTCCCAGTTCAGTACATCCACACTTACTACTGTGCAATCTACATCTACAGGGCCTTAAACTCTAATATCAACCTTGACCTAAAATGCTTTCTTGATAGTTGTGACAGAACCCACAGGCATAACACAAGACACAAACATCTCTACGACATTCCCCGTGTCCGACTAAACCTTTACAAAAATTCAATGTATGTCAAAGGCCCTAAAATCTGGAATACCCTACCTGAGAACTCTAGAACTGCAGACACATTCATCACCTTCAAAACTACCATTAGAAAACATCTTATCTCCCTGATACACCCCGTCAACTAACTACACGAATACCACCTGGTGGTTCACACTTACACTCACTCACTCATTTTACCATACACAGAAATATTAATCTCAATCTTAAAATAATAAATCCTGTGATACTCCAATACTGAAACTATGTACTGTGCCAAAACAAAAGCATTCACATTGCTAAACTCACAAACTAGTATTTAGTCACTTAGCCATAATACAAACTTACCTCATTTTGTAATATTTTACAATTAAGAATAAAACTAAGTCTGCCCGAAATGCCTAGCCATGCTAAGCGTTCTAGTGGTACACTCTGTAATCACAATTTTACTACATGTAAACCACACAATAACCAAATTTCTGTAAACTCAGCATTGTAATCCTTATAGAGAATAAACTTTGAATTTGAATTTGAATTTGAATTTGAAAAATAACCCTAAATTAATGAACAATAGATTAAAACATCTCATTGGTCAAAAGAGAGGCATATATAAGCAAATCAAAAGAGGAGAGGGGCAATTAAGAAATGAATATAATCAGTTAAAGAGAGAAATAAAAAAGGGAATAAGAAAAGTAAAAAGAGATGATGAGGTTAAAGTTGCAAGAGAATCAAAGACTAACCCAAAAGGATTCTTTCAGGTATACAGAAGTAAGATCAGGGACAAGGTAGGCCCACTCACAAGTTACTCGGGTCAGCTCACGGATAGTGATAAGGAAATGTGAAGAATTTTTAACACATACTTCCTCTCATTTTTTCCACAGGAAGATACTAGCGATATTCCAGAAATAATAAATTATGTAGAACAGGATGATAATAAACTATGCACGATTAGGGTCACAAGTAACACGGTCCTTTGTGAAGGCATACTCAGCCCTGTAACAGCTTCAGTCAGTATTACTAAGGCTGGCTCCTCCTCAGGAAAATTAATGAATAGAAAAAGAACAAAAACTGACAAATATAAACACTTTATTATTTAGGAAATATGAAATATAAAACACTTAAATATGAAATACTGATCCTACATGAAAGAAAATGAAAAATGAAAAATATAAATGATATCTGAATTAAATGCTAAAAACTTGGGTGTCTGGTGTTGGTGACACTGCGTGTTGTTGCAATAGAAGCCGTTGCTGATGATGTGGGGGATAGTCGCAGTTGTTGGTGACAACCCACTGGCTCATTCTAGTGGACATAAATAATCTTTCCCGATGACCAGAGATCAGGTTCTTGACGGCTGTAATGATGAGGGGTTATGTCCTGATTCTTCATACAAGTGCACAGGCAAGTAAATCCAATATGGGACGTCTCCAGGATGTTAGTCCGTCTCCTTCAGTTTTTCTCGTTGATTCACAGGTGACCCTCTCTGTCATCCAAGAGTAGTGTTGGGAGCTGTGAGTCGAGTGATTACTGTTTGGGCCGGATCCCCACACGTCACCTTTCGGGGGGGGGGAAGAAGGAGGGGAAGGGATAGAGGGAGCTAGACTGACCCTACCTTAACAAGCAGCCGGCAATCAAACTATCACTTTAGGGGTGGGGGAGAAAAGGCGGGAATAGCGGGAGCTGGACTTACCCTACCTTAACAAGTAGCCGGCAAGCAAACTATCACTTTCGGGGAGGGGGAAAAAAGGCGGGAATAGCAGGAGCTTGACTTGCCCTACCTTAGCAAGTAGCCGGCAATGAAACTATTGTTACTATATACTCCCACGCTACTCCTATCTATTGAACTTTTCCCTCACACTCCCTCATACCAAGACTTATAGTCAAGGAGTATAAGAAGAATAGGCGAGGAAAAAGTTCTAACACGTGGAAGTCGCGTTAGGCAAGAAATCTTCTACTGACTGTCACGACTTAACCAGTCAGAGAAATAATTGGATGAACCATTGATATACACAATATGGAACTTAAAAGCCTGGAGTGCCAATGTCCACCCCAAGAGGCGACCATTGGTTCCCTTAAAAGTTTCTATGTATATCAAAGGTTTGTGGTCCGTTTCTAAAATGAATTCTTTTCCTAGCAAATAAAATTCAAGTTTGGAGATGCCCCACACAAGGGCTAAACATTCCTTTACTATGGTGGAGTATCTCGTTTCTGCGGGAAGGAGTTTCCGGCTTAGGAAGCATACAGGGAAGGGAGTACCATCATGGTATTGTAGTAACACTGCACCTAAACCAGTATCGGAGGCATCAGTTCTTAAGCAAAATGTTTTATTAATATCTGGAATCTTAAGTATAGGGTCTTTCGAAAAGATTCTTTTAATCTCATTAAACTTTTCCCGAGCTACGTCGGAAAGTTCAAGAGGTTCCTTCACAGACTTTTTAAGGAAGTCGGATAAGATGCCTGTAAGATCAGTAAGGTTCGGAATAAACCGTGCATAAAAATTTACAGAACCAAGAAAGCTATGCTTGAGCTTCTTGGTTTTGGGGAATTTAAATTCTAATAAAGCTTTGATCTTACTGGGGAGAGGCTGCAGAGAGTTATTAGAAAGTATCAGTCCAAGATATCTAATCTTGTTATACCCAAGGAAGCATTTCTTCGGCTTGGCAGTGAGGCCATGTGAGCGTAACCTGTGCAAAACTGATGTTAATGTTTGGATATGTTCGCCCCACGTGGATGTCATTACGTAAATGTTATCAAAATAAACTGAAACATTTGGCATATTTCCCAAGACCTTTCTCATCAGTCTCACGTAGGTAGCACAGGCAGTTACCAAACCGAAGGGCATAGTTCTATATTGCATCAGTCCTTGGTGTGTAGGAAAAGCTGAGTACTGCGTAGAAGAAGGATCTAACATTACTTGATGATATGCCTGCGCAATATCAATCTCTGAAAAGAAGGAAGAGTCATAAAATTTGTGTAGATCGCTATCTATTAAGGGCATAGGCTCAGCATCCCACCGAGTTATAGCATTAAGGCCTCTGAAGTCAATAGCAAGTCTATATGAATCATCCTCCTTCTTAACCATGACTACTGGTGAACAATATGAAGATACTGAAGGTTCAATGATCTTTAGTTTTAATAATTTGTCTACCTCTCGGTCAAATGCATCCCTAAGGTGAACTGGAACTGGGTATAATTTTCGTTTGATAGGATTGTCCGTCACTAAGTCAATCTTACGGACTACCGTGGAGGTAACACCTGGAATATCAGTAAAGACGTCTGAAAAGTTACTCACACATTGAAGTAGTTCATGTCTCTTATGGTCATCCAAGGACTCATTAATATTAATGTTGGTTGCGTCCGAGTGGTCAAGAGTCACCAAGTCATGTAGTTCTTCATCATAGTCTGAGTTAGAGGTGTCAATTACATTCTTCAGTTGTCCTATCAAGTTCCTGTGGAAAAACTAAGTCAAAGTTATTAAGGCAGTTAACCGAATTTCTTCGGTAATATTTCTTAAGGATGTTGATATGATAAAGCTTAGGTTTCCCCTTGACTTCTATGAGGTAGTCAACTTTCCCACAAATTTTTAATACTTTATATGGACCTTTCCATGCTACTAATAATTTATTTGACTTGATAGGCAAAAGTACAAGAACTTCATCCCCTACTTTAAACTTCTCCTCTGACTTTTGGAATCTTTCTGGTCCATTGACAAGCTTAGGTTTTTCGAAACTATGTTAGAGGTCTCCTCAAGTTTGGATCTAAGGTCAAGGAGAAACTGATAAGAAGACTGAACCTCAGCATTTACCTTCTCATTAGTCCATAAGTCATGAAGGATGGACAATGGGCCTCTGGCCTGTCTATCATAGAGAAGTTCAAAAGGTGAAAACCCCCAAAGAGTCACTGGGAACTTCCCTCATGGCAAACAAAGCACAGGGTAGGTAACGATGGCACTCCTTAGGTTTAAGGGAGCAAAGTTTCCTTAAAATGGACTTGAGAATCGAATGCTGGCGTTCAATCCTCCCATTACAGCTGGGATGATAGGATGTGGTGAAGAGAGGCTTCACTCCCAGAAGTTGGTAGAGATGTTGCTTTAAGTCAGATGTGAATTGTGTTCCACGGTCAGACAAAATTTCTCTAGGGATGCCCACTCTGGAGAAGATTGACAAAAGTGCTTCAGCCACCTCTGTAGTAGTTATGGTCTTTAAGGGAACGGCTTCAGGGAAACTCGAAGCATAATCAACTAATGTTAATATATATCTATGTCCCCCAGATGAAAGTGGAGATAAAGAACCAACGATGTCAATAGCTACTCTTTCAAAAGGTTCCGTAAAGACTGGCATTTTGACCATAGGTACTCGCCTGGTACCTCGGGAGGATGACAGTTGGCAAACTTTACACGATCTACAATAGGTAGTGACATCTGAGGACATTTTTGGCCAAAAATAGGTTTCCCTAATTTTATTTAATGTTTTACGATGCGAGAAATGTCCGGCCACTGGCAGGTCATGAGCCATTTTAAGAACAGTCTCTCTGCATTGACTTGGAACAACTAAGATGGAATAGTCTATCTCATATGAATTTAATTTGAATACTGACTTGAACAAGATACCTTTTATATATTCAAATTTATATGAAAAGTTTTTCCTTTGGATAACTTGATTTTGTTTAGCGGCATTATGGCAATTCTGAAGAGAAGGGCAATTACGTTGTAAATTGACAAAAGAGTCCTTTGATATATCTAAAGGCTTGAAGTCAGGGAAAATCAAAGGATGGACAGTAGGAGAAGCCTGGGCTTTGGTCTGAGCCCTAGTCAAGACATATATAGTATCGGAGGTGATATCTTCACTTTCATCTAACAAGTGAACCGGTGATCCTACTTCCTCGCTTTCGAGAGTAGCATCACTGGTTTATAATCCCACATGAATATCGCGAGACATTGTCTCATCTGAACTTTCGAGGGGCTTCTCTGACTCTACAGGAAGAGGATCTGAAACACTTATATTCATCTTTGGTGATGAAAGGTCAACCTCAGAAGGAAGAATGGCACCTTTTACATTACCTATTAGTACAGAGCAAGAAGTGATGGGAGCTAGTACGGCTTCAGACCAACCTGTGAACCATTTAGACCTAATGTAACAACGGATGGTAGGAAAAGTGTCCGTACGGCCCAAGTAGTCTGAAAGTATAGCAGAGGAATGAGTTTCTTTAAGATTAGGGAACAGCTTATCAGAAATGACTATACATGTGCATCCAGTGTCTCGTAAAATGGTAGATACATTAAGTCCATTAACTGTTCCTGAATAGAAGTGTGCTTGGTCATTACAGTCTTTAAAACATCTTCCAACTTTTTGGACCTTCTTAGATGGACAATCTGGACGTCTATGTCCCTTAACACCACACAAATGACAAATAGGAATAAAAGAAGTCATTTTACTTTCCACTAGAGGCTTTGATTTCTTACGGTCTGATGAACCCTTACCCTTAAGGTTCGATCCCTTTAGGTCTTTATAGGAATTGTGAGCCTCAGCATACAGGTCAGCAGCTTCAGCAACTTCCTCAGATTTAATCAGGCTACGTTCTCTGATGAATGTTCGTATCTGATGGGGAGGGAGTTGTCAGGAACTGGACAGCAACCATGAAGTCTCTAAGAGATTCATAACTGTGATCAATTCCTGAACTCTCTATCCAAAAGTCGAACAAACGGAAGAGTGTTACCTGTAACTGCTGAAAGTACTGGCCAGGCTGTAAGGTGGCATACCTGAAATCTTTCCTGTAAGAATTTGTGTTTTTTTTATATGTTTTAAGGATTGCCTTCTTCAGTAGGTTATAATTACATATGATATTGTGCGACAAAGTTGCATAGATATTCAAAGCTGTACCAGACAATAACATTCCTAACCTAGTAGCCCAGGTGTCAGCAGGCCATTCACAGAGGGTAGCGGTATTTTCAAACCTGATAATGTATGAAGTTATGTCTTCCCCCTCTGTGAAGGGAGGTAAATTAGGTGTTGGAATATGTGCACTAGCTGCACGTTGTTCCATTACTCCTTCATCTAATTGCTGTTGTGAGAAAGTTAACTTTTTATTGTCCAATTCAATGCGAGCTTGCTCGAGCTCGCGATCCTTTTCTCTCTCCCTTAACTCATATTCTCTATCCTTTGCTCTTTCTTCAAGTTCCCTTAATTTAACTTGTTCCTCACGTACTTTAGCTCTTTCCTCACGATCAAGTCTATCACGCTCTTTTTTGTCTTCTCTTTCGATTCTCTCTCGATCCTTTTCCTCTTGTCTTTCTCTTTCTAACTGTCTCTCTTCTCTCTCAATTCTCTCTCTCTCAATTCTTTCCTGGATCTTAGCACTAATGAAAGATTCTAAATTTTTCCCTGTTATTCCTAACTTACTTCCAGCGTTCATCCAAAACTGGTATTCATCCATACTTGCAAGAATAACTTAAACTACCAGGGGAAAACTGAAACGATTATCAAAGAAAACGGAGGGTTCAATTCCTGCTCCGCTCAAACTGTAAATAAACCAGAGGGCTCAATCCCTACTTCAATTAAACAATATGTATTAATGAAAACGAAGGGTTCTATGCCGGCTCCGAGCAAACAGTAAGTGGAATGGGGTCACTTGACCATCCAATCTTCTCACCAACAAATCAAGAGTGTCCTATGACAGTTCCCTTGATATAATAAAGAGCTCAATGAAACAAATTGTCACTGGAAAATCTCGGGTCCCTAGAGTCTAATCCTCCAAAGTGTTTCAAGCTCACACAAAAAGGTGGCAGAATTAAATATTATATCCTGCCTGACTTGACTTACAATAAATTAAGACTATAACAATCACCAAATCTTTTAAATACCTGTACCGTAGTCCTACCATAGAGAATGATTACTCATGGCTGGTGGTAACCGTCTGTGGTATGCAGCATTGAAGTTCCAATGGTAGATTAGAGATGGAATTGAATCTTGATTCAGTCAAGTTGATCCTGGCAAGGTCGCCACTTGTGAAGGCTTACTCAGCCCTGTAACAACTTCAGTCAGTATTACTAAGGCTGGCTCCTCCTCAGGAAAATTAATGAATAGAAAAAGAACAAAAACTGACAAATATAAACACTTCATTATTAAATATAAAACACTTAAATATGAAATACTGATCCTACATGAAAGAAAATGAAAAATGAAAAATATAAATGATATCTGAATACAACGCTAAAAACTTGGGTGTCTGGTGTTGGTGACACTGCGTGTTGTTGCAATAGTAGCCGTTGCTGATGATGTGGGGGAAGGGTCGCAGTTGTTGGTGACAACCTGCTGGCTCGTTCTAGTGGCCGTAAATAATCTTTTCCGATGACAGGAGATCAGGTTCTTGACCACTGTAATGATGAGGGGTTATGTCCTGATTCTTCATACAAGTGCACAGGCAAGTAAATCCAATATGGGATGTCTCCAGGACGTCAGTCCGTCTCCTTCAGTTTTTCTCGTTGATTGACAGGTGACCCTCTCTGTCATCCATGAGTAGTGTTGGGACCTGTGAGTCGAGTGATTACTGTTTGGGCCGGAGCCCCACACGTCACCTTTCGGGGAGGGGAAGAAGGAGGGGAAGGGATAGCGGGAGCTAGACTGACCCTACCTTAACAAGCAGCCGGCATTCAAACTATCACTTTAGGGGTGGGGGAGAAAAGGCGGGAATAGCCTTAACAAGTAGACGGCAATGAAACTATTGTTACTATATACTCCCTCGCTACTCCTATCTATTGAACTTTTCCCTCACATCCTTAGGCAAATAGATGAATTAAAACCTAACAAATCCCCAGGCCCTGATGAACTGTACGCAAGGGTTCTAAAGGAATGTAAAGAGTAGCTTAGCAAACCTTTGGCTAATCTTTACAACATATCACTACAGACTGGCATGGTGCCAGAAAAGTGGAAAATGGCAAATGTAATACCTATTTTCACAGCAGGTGACAGGTCCTTAGCTTCGAACTATAGACCAATAAGCCTAACCTCCATAGTGGGAAAATTTATGGAATCAATAATTGCCGAGGCAGTTCGCAGCCACCTTGAAAAGCATAAATTAATCAACGAATCTCAGCAAGGTTTTACTAAGGGGCGTTCCTGCCTTACGAATTTATTAACTTTTTTCACTAAGGTATTTGAGGAGGTAGATCATGGTAATGAATTTGATATTGTGTATATGGACTTCAGTAAGGCTTTCGACAGGGTCCCATATCAGAGACTATTGAGGAAAATTAAGGCACATGGAATAGGAGGAGAATTTTTTCCTGGAAAGAGGCATGATTGACAAATAGGCAGCAGAGAGTTTGCATAAATGGGGAGAAATCAGAGTGGGGAAGTGTCACGAGCTTTGTTCCACAGGGGTCAGTGTTGGGCCCCCTGTTGGTCACAATCTACATAAACGACATTGATGAGGGCACAAAGAGCGACATAAGCAAGTTTGCCGATGACACCAAAATAGGCCGTCGAATTCATTCTGACGAGGACATTAGAGCACTCCAGGAAGATTTAAATAGACTGATGCAATGGTCGGAGAAGTGGCAGATGCAGTTTAATATAGACAAATGCAAAGTTCTTAATGTTGGACAAGAAAATAACCATACCACATATAAACGAAATAATGTAGATCTTAATATTACGGATTGCGGAAAAGATTTAGGAGTTCTGGTTAGCAGTAATCCGAAACCAAGACAACAGTGCATAAGTGTTCCCAATAAGCCAACAGAATCCTTGGCTTCATTTCAAGAAGCTTAAATAATAAGAGTCCTCAGGTTGTTCTTCAACTCTGTTATATATTTGGTTAGGCCTTATGCTGCACAGTTTTGGTCACCGTATTACAGAATGGATACAAATGCTCTGGAAAACATACAAAGGAGGATGACAAAGTTGATACCATGTATCAGAAATCTTCCTTATGAGGACAGAATGAGGGCACTGAATCTGCACTCTCTGGAATGGCATAGAATTAGGGGGGATATGACTGAGGTGTATAAATGGAAGACAGGAATTAATAAAGAGGATGTAAATAGCGTGCTGAAAATATATAGCCTAGACAGGACTCGTAGCAATGGTTTTAAGTTGGAAAAATTCAGATTCAGGAAGGATATAGGAAAGCACTGGTTTGGTAATAGAGTTGTAGATGAATGGAACAAACTCCCGAGTACAGTTATAGAGGCTAGAACGTTGTGTAGTTTTAAAAATAGGTTAGATAAATACATGAGTGGGTGTGGGTGGGTGTGAGTTGGACCTGGTTAGTTTGTGCTACTAGGTCAGTTGCCGTGTTCTTTCCTTCAATGAATGTGACCTGATCTGACTAGGCTGGGGCAATGGCTTAAGCCGGTAGGTGACTTGGACCTGCCTCGCATGGGCCAGTAGGCCTGTTGCAGTGTTCCTTCTCTCTTATGTTCTTATGTACTTATTACAGACAACAAACAGATGATTAAAATCTATGCTTTATCTTCGTCTTGGGTTTCCGTTACATTAGAAAATGCCAGTTATACAAATTTGCCCTCTGGAAAACAATATTATTTTTTTCTTTAAACTCTGAGAATAATTCTGATATAATAGGTTAAGCTTTGATTCTTGTACCTGAGAGCAATGTTGATAACGCAGCAGAAGCCGTTAGTGGTGGACACCTGAGTAACTAGGCTGGCGCAGTCTACGGTGCCGCGCCACAAGCAGAACACCACCATGTCCTCGCACCGCTGCGCACTCTGATCACAGTTAGCCACACATCAGGTTAACCAAGCGCATTTCAAGAAACTTATTATCAGAAAAAGACAAATTAGTGTATCCAAAAAAAGTGGGGGGGGACAGCAAGAAGTACGGGGGTATGTTCTTATTTCTAGGCGCCCACTTCAACTACAATTAATATTCTCTAAGGTATTCATAAAGTTCTATGAGTGTCACTTCTTAGATCTTTGAAATATTCAAAGTTCCCTGAAAAACAATAACGTTCAGTTATTTAGTAAATAAAGGTTTACTAATATTTTTTTTGGATTTAAGAGAGAGAAAAACTACAATAACAAATAATTATATAAGAAATAATACGGGAAATATGACATTGTTGACTATGGAAGAAATTTTTATACAATGTTAAGACAGGATATCGACGTGTTGAACATAATGTAAACACAATTATTATCATCACGTAGGCTACACATATTAGAGTTGATACGCGATCTAAGAAACATGTGTATGCATATGTATGTACTTATGTATGTTTCCTTGTGTGTATTCACTGACATTTATGTATATACAAATATATTTTTTGGACTTGTGCACATATACTAAAAAAACACAGGGAAAGTTGAATGATAGCTCTAGGCCTTTTGTATTGCGATCAACATATCGTCAGACGTTTACAATGTTGCAGAAATGAGTAGGAAGTCCAGGCAGATTAGTTCAGGGAAACGTTCTACCTGAAATGAGAAAGACACGAGGCGCCAGGCATACCAGTGCCAGGTGCCAAAAATTAGAGTATTAAAGCACTAGAAGACAGCCAGTCACAAGCAATGACATTAAATTCTAAAATATAGATATGTTTGAAAAATTTGTCAGAAAAATTCCGTAATATCAAGAGAATGGATCTACGGCCTTCTCACTTTAAACAAAAGGAAGAAATCTATAGTTCAACCAGAGGAAAACACCTGTAGTTTATCTATTTCAGCCAAATCATGAGCAGACGCTGGTCTACACACAGGGAAACAGAAAAACATACCCTACATCCTCGGTGTGGAACTACGGCACTTAAGATAATCCAAAGCATTCATAAGAAATCCGGCTTCAGGTTATGAACAATAGCCTCAATTATGTGTGTGTGTGATGAATGGTTTGAAAAACCGACAAGTTGAAGATTGAGACACTTATGCAACATATGGGAATCTTTATTCAGGAAACGTTTCGCCACACAGTGGCTTCATCAGTCCGATACAAAGTAGAAAGGCGTAAGGAGAGGAGGAGTTTGAGGTAATCAGTCCCTCAGCCTGGAGTCGATGTGTTCAGTCCATCAATCTTGTAGAATGTACAGCATAGGGCCGGAGATTACCTCAAACTCCTCCTCTCCTTACGCCTTTCTACTTTGTATCGGACTGATGAAGCCACTGTGTGGCGAAACGTTTCCTGAATAAAGATTCCCATATGTTGCATAAGTGTCTCAATCTTCAGCCTCAATTATAAACCAATCAAGTTTGAATACTCCAAAATAGTATTCGATAATAAACGTTTATCATGTCGACAGTACACTTTGTCATGTAATTAATGTGTTGATAATCGTGTGTGTGTACTCGCCTATACTTGGTTGCAGGGGTCGAGTCATAGCTCCTGGCCCCGCCTCTTCAGTGGTCGATACTAATTCGCTCTCTCCCTGCTCCATGAGCTTTATCATACCTCTTCTAAAAGTTGTATGGAATTTGCTTCCACTATTTCACTGTCCAGATTATTCCACTTCTAAGGCTAAAGAAATACTTCTTAACATCCCTGTAACTCATCTGAGTCTTCAACTTCAACTGTGACCCCTCGTTGCTATGTCCCATCTCAGGAACACCCTGTCTCTGTCCACCTTGTTAATTCTTCTCAGTATTTTATTTGTTATCTTGTCCCCCCCTATCTCTCCTGTCCTCCAGCATAGTCAGGTCAATTTCCGTTAGCCTCTCCTCGTCAGACATACACCTTAGCTCAGGGACTAGTCTCATTGCTAACCTTTGCACTTTCTCTAATTTCCTTACATGTTTGGATAGGTGTGGGTTCCAAACTGGTACTGCATACTCCAATATAGGCCTGACCTACATGGTGTACATCAAAGAAATTTCAACGAAAATTTGCTGTGATTTAAGCAGCATTTGAAACATGCACATTGTGTTTATAGTGACATTTTGCCTTAAAAGATAGAATAGATAGAAAAAATGAATAGAGCCCTATTCTATAAGGCATTAAACTCTCCACCATTTACAAAATTGTTAAGACGTACAGTGTTACAGTTGACATCAGAAGAAATATAAAGGTCTAAAAAATTCTTTGACTACCTGCACTTGAGTGAAGTGTCAGTTGATTGCATAGTGAAATTTTTTTATTTTTTTTAAGGATTTGGGGGGGGGGGATCAATAAAAACAATACAGTAAAAAATATCATAAATCCACGCTGACGAGATGCAGAACCATCATTCCCCAATAAAGTGTGCAAAAAATCATGACAATCCGACAAGCAGTTTTTGAAAATTGTGGCTGTAAACTTATTCCTTTTCGATGAGGCTATAAACTTATTCCTGAGTAAAAGACATATTACGTTTTCTGTAAAAGTCTCTAGTCACTGCACGCCAAATATCGGCACACAGGAGGCCTGGTCACAGACCGGGCCGCGGGGGCGTTGACCCCCGGAACTCTCTCCAGGTAAACTCCAGGTAAACACTATAATCCTTTGAACTCGGCAGCTCGCAGTCGACTCAGCAGTTAGTTAGTTAGTTAGAGATTTGCCGGTATTTCCGGCCCGGGTCTTCTCCAGATGGTGACCCGGCGGTGGCCCCCGGGGCGGGGGTGTCGTTCTTCTTCTTCATTCTTCTATCTTCTCTCTTGGGCCCTCCGGTTGGAGGGTAACTTCTTCTATCTTGCACTGACTCCCCCAGTGGGGAGTGTCTTCTTGCTTGGGATCTTCAATGTCACAGTTTGGCAGAGGCAGAAAACAGGGTCCCATTGGAGCCACACCCCAGCTTTAGCAGACAGCAAAGTGCTGGGGAAACTTGTCTTGGTGGTAATGCTAGAGGGGGCTACCCTCTGCACCAATCTGATTCAGCCTGTTCCTCAGTGCTGCGTGGTCGATTTCAGCGTTGCTGAGGACGGTGTAGATACGGTTGGCAAAGTGTTCCAATTCGGGTGTCCCAATGTCGTTGATGTCTTGCTCACATTCTGGAGTTCGCATTGGGTTCTTCTTCTGGTTGGTTGTGCAGTGTCCACCACTCTTGCCCTTGGCTTCTTGTTGCCGTGGGGGATTGGTGGTGGCCTGGGAAGCTGCAGCTCTTGGTTCTTTATTTTTGGCAGTCTTGACCTTGGCTCCTTGTTGTGGTGGAGCAGTAGTAGCGGTATGGGGAGATGCAGCCCTTGGTTCTTGAGTCTTAGCTTTCTTGGCTGGCGGTTGAAGTGTCCGAGGCAAGGCCTCGGCTTGGATAGTTGCAGTGGCGGTGGAGGCAGGTGGTGGTGGACTCTCATTGGTGGGATTTGCCGACGTATCAGTGGTCTCAGATTGGTCCATCTCTATGTCGAGTGGAGGTTGTGTCAGTGGTGGAACAGCAGTTATGCTGGCCATATTTGCAGTGGTCTGTAGGATCTCACTGGAAGGTGGTGATGCAGGGAATGTGAGTTCAGGCATGTCGTTTAGTTTGAATACTTCGTTGATGGTGGTGTTGAAGGAGCCAGGCTCAGCTGCATTCTGTACATGAGCATACATGATGCAACATAGAATCTTGGTGGGATCGGCAGCAGGTGCTGTGGGGAAAGTGGTAGGAGCAGCTTGCGTGGCTTGTAGTATCTTGGTAGTGTCTGCTTGAATCTTGGCAATAGCAGAATATGTGGGTGCTTGTGGTTTGGACTTCTTTTGTTGCTGCTGTTTCTTGAGTATGTCCCTTCTGATAGGGCACCTGGCGGCAAGAGTATGGTGGTCATCCTTGCAGTTCAAGCATTGTGGTGGGGAAGCAGTAGTGCAATTCTTGTAGTCGTGGCCCTCAAGGCCACAGGTGGAGCAGTACTTCTTGTCTTTGGCAGGGCAGTTTTTGGTGATATGCTGGTAAGAGTAACAGTTATAGCACTGTGGGATTTGTTGGTATTTTTCTGCTTCAATGAAGGCTGGATTGATATGGAAGTAGTGTATAGCCAGGCCCTCAGCGAGGGCTCTGGCTGCCATGTTGACGTCACTGAAGGTGACCTTCAGCATGGAGGAGGCGTTGGGTATCTTGGTAAGAAATTCCACCTTGGCCCAGGGATTCTTTTTATTTATTTTTTTTTATTTATTTATTTATTTCCAATTTGTGCACACATACAGAGGTACAAAAAAAATACAGATAAGAGCAGTATGCCAAAGCCACTTATACTATGCATAGCATTACGGGCTGGCTTAAAATTAACTTAAGATTAACTAAGCAATGATTATTATTATTATTATTATGATCAAAAAGAAGCGCTAAGCCACAAGGACTATACAGCGCTGCTACTAAGCAATGATGAAATCAGTGATAATACATTAATGTAAACAGATAACTATAAAGCACAAGTGAGTATTACAAAGACAGGTCATATGGTTGCATTCAGTTAGGTAGTGATTCTGTTAGGTAGTGTATTTAAAAAATAATAAAGTTAGATTGGGTTTTAGGTTTAACATTTATGTGATATAATTGTGAGAAACATTTAAGATATACAATTTATAATGTTCAGTTATTCAGTATTTATTTGGTTTTGGGTGAGTAAGTAATCTTTGAGAAGAGACTTGAATTTATAAACAGGTTGTGTTTCTTTTATATTTACAGGTAATGAATTCCAGATTTTAGGGCCTTTTATGTGCATTGAGTTTTTGCATAGTGTGAGATGGACACGAGGAACATCAAAGAGTGATCTGTGCCTTGTGTTATGGTCATGTGTTCTGTTGAGGTTGGCAAGGAGATGTTTGAGGGGAGGGTTAATATCAGAGTTAAGTGTTCTATGTATGTAATAGGTGCAGTAATAAGTATGGATGTTTTGTATGGTGAGTAGGTTTAGTGTATTGAATATTGGTGGAGTGTGCTGCCTGTAGTGAGAATTTGTTATCATTCTAACTGCAGCCTTTTGTTGGGTAATTAGTGGTCTGAGATGGTTAATTGTTGTTGAGCCCCATGCACAAATTCCATAGGTGAGATAGGGGTAAATAAGAGAGTGATATAGGGCCAGGAGGGCTGACTGTGGAACATAGTACCGTATCTTCGATAGTATGCCTACAGTCTTGGAAATTTTCTTAGAAATTTGATGTATATGTGTATGAAATTTGAGTCTATTATCAAGGTGGATTCCTAAGAATTTTCCCTCTGTTAGTTTTGTGATAGGTGATCCATTTATCATTATGTTAAGAGGGACATCTATAGCTCTGTTACCAAACTGAATGAAGTAGGTTTTGTCAATGTTTAGTGTAAGTTTGTTAGTCCTCATCCAGGTAGATATTTTCTGTAATTCGGTATTTACAGTATTGGCTAGCGTGACTGGGCTCGGGTGAGAGAAGACGTATGTAGTGTCATCTGCAAATAGTGTGGGTTTGAGTAATTTGCTTCAATGGACAACTTGATCTCTTCAGTAGTCTGTGTAGTGATGAGTCTGTCGAGTCTCTTGAGGAACACAGTTCTTCTGGCCCTCAGTGCTGGGGAATTCAGAACAGAGAATCCATGATCTTGTGGAGTGGACATAGCAGTAGTGGTGAGTAGTTTCTCAGCCTCGGTACAGACGACAATGAAGGCTTCTTTGAGTGATAAAATCACATTGCACTTAACCTGCAATCTGCCACTAACGACAGATGCAAGTTGAAAGATGCTTAGTTGAGTCGTTGATTGTTCCACTCGCTGGTTGGATCTTTACTCTATTAGAGTAATACATCGTGAGTAAGCAGTGTTCCCCTCCCCAACGGGGATCGTAGGGATGTCTGTTGACTCAGCAGCTCTCGCTCTGAACTTTATCATGGAGTCCACAAAGATGCCATGTAGTGCATTTGGAGTGTAACAATAATAAAAATTGGATTTTTTACATAAAAAAAACAAATTGGCTTCTGTCCTCTTGATTACAGCAAGAACAAAAAAACATACATTTTTGAAAAATGATACTTAGAAATATGCTAGAAACAAGCTGATTGCATCAACATGTTGCCAGAATTATGCACAATTTATCGGTAAAACATTTTCTTTTTCCATAAATTTTCGATCTTTTTTCTTTTCAGGAAAATTTTCTTAACCCCTTTAGGTTCACTTGGCGCCCATATGCTCCAGCAGTCATGCAGATGATATACACCTCAGGAGATGTGCCCGATGTTACACTCGCCCCAAGATCATTTTCCTTGAGTGAGGTTTGTAGTCTCTGACCCACTTAACTGTACTCCGTCTGCAGTCTTCTTTGCCCTTCCCCAATCTTCATGACTTTGCACTTGAAGGGGTTGAACCCCAGGAGCCAATTTCTGGGCCAGGCCTTCATCTTGTCTAGATCCTTTTGTAGTCCTGCCTGGTTCTTCTCTGAAAGAATTCTCCTCATTAACTTCACATCGTCTGCAAACAGGGACACTTCTGAGTCTATCCCTTCCATCATGTTAACATATACCAGAAATAGCACCGGTCCTAGGACTGACTCCTGTGGAACCTCGCTCATCACAGGCACCCACTCTGACACATCGTCATGTACCATGATTCGCTGATGTCATCCAGTCAAGTAATCCTTGATCCATTGCAGTGCCTTTCCTCTTATACCTGCCTGGTCCTTCATGTTTTGCATTAATCTCTTGTGTGTAACTGTGTCAAAACCCTTCTAACAGTCCAAGAAAACACAATCTACCCACCTCTCTCTCTCTCTCTCTCTTGTCTTACTGCTGTCACCCTGTCATAGAACTCCAGAAGGTTTGTGATACAGGATTTCCCATCCCTGAAATCTTGCTGGTTGTCGTTGGCAAGCTCAATCCTTTCTAGGTGCTCCACCACTCTTCCCATGATAATCTTCTCCATGACACAAGCGATCATAAATCAATTACCTTTAGCACTGAATGGAAGTATTACAGTAGGGATAACTCAGTAACGGTCCCAGATTTTCGCTTAGCATATTACAATGGGCTTAGAGAACACTTGTCATCTGTGGACTGGGGTATCGAAGAGAACTATCAGTATGACAGTTTTCTGAACACTATACATGCTGCCCAAAGAACATTTATCCCATACAAAGAAATTAGATGGATTAAAAATGACCCAAAATGGATGAATAATAGGCTCAAATATCTGTTAGGGCAGAAGTAAGGAATTTATAGGCATATCAAAAGAGGTAAGGTCCTTCTTAATTGACATTAAGAGGAACGTTAAGAAGGGGATAAGAAAAGCTAAACGGGACTATGAAATTAAAGTTGCTAGGGAATCGAAATCTAACCCTAAAAGTTTTCTCCAGGTGTATAGAACAAAAGTTAGAGATAAGATAGGTCCCCTTAAAAATAAATATGGAGTTCTTACTGACAAAGAGAATGAAATGTGCTCTATTTTTAATAATTGTTTTCTCTCGGATTTCACTCAGGAAGACACTAATAATGTCCCAATAATTACGTTTTTAGTGGGCCTGAAGAAGATAAATTATGTAATATCACAGTCACTAGCGAAATGGTTATCAAACAGATTGACCTTTAGAAGCAAAATAAATCGCCTGGTTCTGATGCTCTTTTTTCAAGGATTCTTAAGGAATGCAAAATGGATCTCTATGAACCTTTAACTAATATTTTTAATTTATCTCTTCAAACAGGTGTAGTGTCTGATATGTGGAAGATGGCTAATGTAATTCCTATTTTTAAATCAGGGGACAAGTCGTTACCATCAAATTACCGCCCAGTAAGCCTAACCTCAATTGTAGGCAAATTACTAGAGTCAATTATAGCCGATAATATAAGAAGCCATCTGGATAGGCATAATTTGATTAATGATACTCAACATGGTTTCACGCGGGGCCGTTCCTGCCTAACTAATTTAACCTTCTCCAGCAAAGCTTTTGAGGCCGTTGATCAGGATAAAGAATTCGATATTGTTTATTTAGATTTTTGAAGAAAGTGGCTGCTCACGGCACTGGGAGAAAAGTGCTGTAATGGATCGAGTCATGGCTCACTAATAGGAAGCAAAGAATGTGCATAAATGGGGTTAAATCTGAGTGGGGATCTGTAACAAGTGGCGTTCCGCAGGGATCAGTTTTAGGCCCATTGTTGTTAGGTAAGACACATATGCAACAGTTAGGTATCTTTATTTCGAAACGTTTCGCCTACACAGTAGGCTTCTTCAGGCGAGTACAGAAAAGTTGATAGAAGCAGAAGAGACTTGAAGACGATGTAATCAGTCCATCACCCTTAAAGTTTTGAGGTGGTCAGTCCCTCAGTCTGGAGAAGAGCATTGTTCCGTAGTCTGAAACAATATTGAGTTGAAGTATGTATGTATAATGTTCGCCAAGACCGTAGTCCTGGCACGGGTCTCAATCTTGCGATGACCCGTCTCTGGCTCCCGAGGGAGAAAGGTTTCTACAATGATGCGACGTATGCTGTTCAAGCACTCTTCTGGTCAGTTCAACTGGTGCATCTCATAAGCGACAACACCGTATGTACTTCTAACTATGGACACTAGCGAGGAGGAGGATATGTCGTTATCACAGGTAACAGCTTGTCTGGTTCGTTGACTCCATGGTACACTAGTGTGGCCGCAGTCATCTCTGGTTCCTCTTCGGGAGGGAATATCAATCTTAGTTGCCTGCGGAGTGTCTCAGTAACTTCGCACTCCAGAAGATAGTGTGTTAGGGGCCGCTGGACAACGTGCTGACAGTACTGGCACATCTCCTCCTCAGCCTTGTCTACCATCATCTTGGCTGTGGGAAAGCCCAAACGAAGCCGATGGATGGCGGTACACTGCGCTCTGGACCAGCTTCTATCATATGGAGGGGATTCTCCCTGAGTCGCTGCTCGGTACCACTGTTGAGATGGGGTATCACCTAAGACCTCCCCCATAAGTTTCATGGCTCTGGCAGCCACCAGTTTGGTCTGTCGTAGGCTGATTGGGACAGTAACCCCAACATGTGGATAGTCTGTTGCTGCCTTGGCTGCATCATCTGCCGCCTCATTTCCCCGGATGCCAGCATGGCTGGGGATCCAGTTCAATGTCGATCTGTTACCCTGAACTTCTAAGGCTGTCATTATGCTCAGGATCGATGTGATGAGGTGAACATTGTCCCGTGGTTGAGGATGGGAGAGGGCATTGATTGCAGAGGTGGAATCAACATGTATGACAGGTCGAAGTCGATGTCGTAGGGCATGTGACAATGCCTGCTGAATCGCCACCAGCTCAGCTTGAAGGATCGTGCAGTGGTCAGGGAGTCGCCAGCCTTGTGTGTGACCATTGTGGTACAGTCCAGCTGCTGCTCTCTTCCTGTCAGGGTCGACAGAACAATCTGTGAAATACACTGCACATGTGCCTCCCTCTGCCAGTGCCATGCTTGTCTCAGCATGGTTGCTGAGGGTGTCTTGACTGCAGAGACGCTTAGAGATGGGTAGCTGCATGATGCAAATAACGGCTGGATCTGGACGCCAGGGAGGTGGTGGATGGTACCCAGCAACAGGAAGGTCACAACTCTTCTCAAGGAGTAGTTGTATAGGCAGCAGCTTCCGCCCAGCAGCACAAAACGAACGAATCCAGGAGTAGTCCGTGAAGAGTGTGGGATCTTGTGCCATGGTTGTCAATATCCGTCTCCTTAGTGGGGTACCTTGCTGCCTGTGCAGAATCGTGGCCACTTTGCAGGCGTTTATGTATCTTACTCTGTCAGCCAAGGAAGGAAGCCGGGCCTCAGATCTGAGTCATACTGTGTTGGTCCAGATGGGGGCCCTAAGCATAGTTCTTATCGCCTGATTTTGTACGACCTCCACCCTTTGCCTGCTCTGCGGGAAGAGATGAGCTAACGCCGGTGCACCGTAGTCAATGAGCGAGCGTATAGCTTGTATATAGTACAAGAGAAGTACGTCTTTGCTTGCCCCTGCACGGTGCCTAGTCATGGCTCTCATGGCGTTGAGTCTGAGTAGAGCACGTGACCTGACATACTCGGCCTGTTTCTGAAAGGTCAGCTTTTTATCAATGTAGATTCCCAAGCACAGGTAGGAGCCTGTCCACTCAAGTTCTATATCCTGAATACGTAATCTATTCACAGGATCTGGTCCCTTGAACATCATTGCAAGAGATTTCTCGGCCGAGATCTTGAGGCCTAGTTCCTCGCAAGACTGCGTAATTAGGTCCAAAGCTCTCTGAGCCTGTCGTTCTAAATTGCCTTTCCCATTCACTACGAGTGCAAGATCATCGGCATAGCTGAGGAGCTGTGTACCACTATGAAAGGGAAGGCTCACAAGTTCCTGCATAAGGATGTTAAACAGGGTAGGACTGAGCACACCTCATTGTGGTGTACCGTTTCCAGGGATTTAAAGGAAGAGTAGTGTCCCTGAAAGCTGACACAGGCCTGCCTGCCCCTAAGGTAGGACTCTATCCAGGCCAGGAGGCGTCCTTTGATTCCCTTCCGAGCTAGTATTGCCAGAATTGCTGCGGGGCTGGCTAGCTCAAATGCCTTTTCAAGGTCAAGGTAGACGACAATACTAGGTTTTTTGTTACTATCAGCAATCTGGCTTAGAAGAGTGGTTATGCACTCTGCTGTACCCACTCCTTTGGTGAAGCCAAATATGTGATGATGAGAGGGTCCAAGTTTCCATAGGAGGCGGTTTAACACCATCCTCTCAGCAGTCTTGGCTAAGCAGCTGGTCAGCGATATGGGTCTCATACTGCCTGGGTCCTTGGGCTTTGAAATTGGTACAATGGTAGCTTTCTTCCAAGCTGCTGGGAGTGTCCTGGCCCTCCACGACTTGTTAATGACGTCTAGTATGGCCTCCCATCCACTCTGCCCAGCCCGTGCAATCATGTAGTATGTAACACCATCGATGCCCGGGGCAGTGTCACCTGTGTTCTTAATGGCACGTCGGAGTTCCAAGTCCGTGAGGTCTTCATCAGTCACATCTTCCGACTCACATGCAGCTTGTATCGTTAGCTGGCGCTGTGGCAGAAGATCCGTCTGTATATTCCGGATGTCCTGTGGGAGCTGAGTGGAGGCTCCCCTGGAAGTGAAAAGCTCCACTAGTTTCTCAGCTTCCTGGGATGGGTTCGGGTGTGCTGGTGGCCTCGGCTTGCTCTTGCCAGTTGCTATGTTGAGCTTGCCCCATATCTCAGATAAGGTGGTGTGATGCCTGAATGTTGAGCACCACTCCAGCCATTTCTCAGTTTTTACTCTGAGAGAGACTCTGCGGGCATGCTGCACAATGGCTCTCAGAGTACTCCTGTTCTCTGCCGTAGGGTTACGCCTGTATAGCTTCCTAAAAGAGTTGATGCGGTGGTTCTGCTCCCGCACCTCGTCGTTGTAGAACCACCAGTCTCTTTTGTGAGTGCGTCCTGCGGACTTCTTTGGAATTGCGCACTCTACTGCCTGGATGAGAACAGTGATTAGCTCTTGTTCAGCCGTATCACAGTCTTCAGATAGAGAGTATGTGGACCACCAGTCATGAAGATAAGCCTGTTGATGTTGAAGGTGGTGATCACTGCAAAGTGGTCACTGACAAGGTGAGGATGAGTTTCCCATGTGGCTCCTGCTGCGAGTTGTCTTGAACCCGAAGGTAAGGTCGAGGCAGCCACCCAACAGGTGTGTGGGGTCTCCATTGTTTAGCAACTTTACCTCTGGAATATCGTGTAGGAGCATTGCTATGTGTCTGCCAGCAGCATTGGTTGCTGAGTGAGAGTGCAGCATTGGGTGATGTGCGTTGAAATCTCCACCCACAATAATACACTCAGTGTGTGCTAGTGCGAGGAGCTCTGCAATGTCGAGGGTGTGTCTTGGGTTCTTGTAGATGTTATAGATGGTAATGGGCGCCCCAGGTATGTGCACAAGGATGGCCTGTACCTCGACATCCTCCCCACAGTCCACAGGGTTGGCTATAACCTCGTGAGGTATTGTATTGGATACAAATACAGCTGTGCCTCTGCAGTGAACGCCCGGGTCCATGTGACGAAAATACCCAGCAAAACCGGGTAGTCTTGGGCACATAGTCGGGACAGTCAGAGTTTCTTGTAGCAAGACGATGTCAACCCGATCCCGAATTACTGCCTCCAGCAAGAGGTGCTGTTTGCCCCTCAGGCCCTGAATGTTCCATTGTAGTACCTTGAGGGTGTGATTTGGTACCGAGGTTATTCCATCGCTGTTGTTTTCTCTGAGAACCTGCAAATTCATGGCATCCACTGTCTCCTCTTCGGTCAGAAAGCACACTCTCAGGAGCGTACTGACCATCTGCCGGAATGCGCTCTGTTGTTCCTTGGAGTTGATTGTGTTGCAAATAAGATCCGTGAACACCTTGATGAGTGCTACGAGATCCTCCCTGGTGAGGGCCTGCTTTGGAGTTGGGTTCGAAACAGTGGATATTATCTGGGCTGTTGTGGTCTGTAGGGACTGCTGAGGGTTGGATTTCTTCATTGTATGCACCGTGGTCTGTTGCTGTATACCAGGTTGGGTAGCCGGGATCTGCTGGTGAGTTGCCAGTTGAGTCTGCAAAGCGCCTGTGCCGGGTAAGGAGTGCCTGCGTTGTCGTGCTATGGCCGGTTGGGGCTCGTTTAGTGCCGCCTGCTGATCGCATTGACCAGATGCACCCTGTTGACGTCTCCTGTTCCTCTTGTTTCTGTTTCTTCGTTGAGGTAGGGGTGCAGGAGGTTCTTGACCTTGACGCCTGGTTGAGGCTTCTAGGGTTGGGAATTCCTGGGCATTGACTTGGGTTAGCTGCTGAGAGATCTGCGGTATGGCAGGTTTCTCTGCACCCATCGTTTGCTGAGAGTGATGATCCGTCGTAGCCTGTTGCCGAGTTTTTGGCGTCTTCCAGACTTCTTGAACTCTGGCGAGTCTCTCGGGGCATCGAGGATTCCAGGCATGGTGTTTCTGCCTGCAGTTCGGGCATTGTGTAGTGGGTGGCGATGCATTTTTCAGCTTGGTGATGCATTCCTCGGTAGGGTGGTGCTGGCTGCAGACACCGCAGATTACTCTGTTCGGACAGAGTGCACCCAGGTGTCCATAACGCTGACACTTGAAACAGCGAACTGGTTCTGCTGTGAAGGTCCTGACATCGTACCTGCCCCAAGAACCGAGGTCCAGCTGGGATGGCAGTGGTCCTACATGCTGAATGAGGACCTGTCGGGTTGGTGCGTTGCCTGCCGTCTTTGCCTTGAGACGTTGAGCTGACACCACACTGGGGTGATCTGCTACTGCCTCGATGGGCATCATCAGCGGGTATCGCATCACTACACCCTTGGTGATCTTCTGCCGAGAGTCCAGTTCCTCCAGGGTGAATGAGCGATCTGTCTCCATGACTCTCTTCAAGGTGGTATACATTTCCTTGTTGAGAGGAGTCAATATTGGTTCTCCCCTCAAGTTGAACCATATCTTGAACTTCAGGTTGTGTCGTGATTCCAGGTATGAAACAACGCCATAGTGGGTTCTGTGGTCCCCGTAAGACTTCACCTTGAATTTGCCAGGTCGGTTGAGCTGGTTTGCCTGCTCCTTGGACGGACGGCGCTTCTTCTTTTTGTCCAGAGTGTTCCATCCCTCTTGGTTTTCGGGGGGTGCGGTGTTTATTTCCGCACCTGTTTCTATTGTCGCTGGCTCCATGGTTGGGACTGTCAGATCTGCTACAATGTGAGCAGGATCTTCCTCTTCCTCTCGCAACTTCTTCGCTAGAATTTCGCCCCACATTTCCAAATCTGAGTCCTCCGTCGTGTTCATGGAGCATCGTGGCCTCTTCTTTTCGGCAGAAGCCATATGCCTATCTTGTGATAGGGTAGTGAACTCCGTGAACTGAGTGTGTATCAATGGATTGTCGTAATACGAGTCTTCCTACCACAGAGTTAAGTACAGGTTACCCGAGGCCTAAGCTGAGGGCCTCTACCTCCACAACCACGACCATCAAGGACATCACCAGTAGTAGACAGGACAAGCCTCCATCCTCTGCAGGGGTATACATAATCCCTTGTAATGACTGCAACAAATTATATGTGGGCGAAACATCAAGAGACCTCCAAACACGTATTTCAGAACACCAATATGCAAGCAGGACTGACGATACAAGGAATGCCTGTGTACAACATCGCAATTCACACAACCATTTAATTAACTAGAGAAACTCAAAACTTATCGCCACAGAAGACAACACTCAATACCGAAGAATCCTGGAATCATCGCTTATCTCTATAACCAACAATTTCAACCAGAACAACGGCTTCTATAACATAGCTGAACCACTCGCCAAGAAACTTCTTCATCGCTATCCCACATAAGAACATAGAACACTGCAGAAGGTCTACTCAAAACTTGTCCAATACCCCTGCCAAGCTACCCAAGACTCTATAACCCCACCCGGTAAATCATCAGATGCAGCATTCTCCACCTGACCTCAACATTCTGAACATGACTATAAATACTCCCGTACCTTCCACCCCAGGTAGATCTGTGTGTGACTTGAAAAAGCCCACTGTGTGGGTGAAACGTTGTCAATAAAGGATCACATTATACTGCATATGTGTTTATATTTCCATTATATCCTCCCTCTCTTTTTTGTCATCCAGTGTCGTCAGGTCGACTTCTCTTAACCTTTCCTCGTAGGACATACCCTTTAGCTCCAGGACCAGTCTAGTTGCAAACCTTACCACTTTCTCTAGTTCCCTTATGGGCTTGGCTACTTGTGAGTTCCAAATTGGTGCTGCATATTCCAATATAGGCCTAATGAATCCAGTGTACAGCGTCCTGAACCTCAGCATGGTTTTACAAAGGAGCGTTCCTGCCTTATGAATTTATTAACTTTTTTCACTAAGGTATTTGAGGAGGTAGATCATGGTAATGAATATGATATTGTGTATATGGACTTCAGTAAGGCTTTTGACAGGGTCCCACATCAGAGACTATTGAGGAAAATTAAGGCACATGGAATAGGAGGAGAAATTTTTTCCTGGATAGAGGCATGGTTGACAAATAGGCAGCAGAGAGTTTGCATAAATGGGGAGAAATCAGAGTGGGGAAGCGTCACGAGCGGTGTTCCACAGGGGTCAGTGTTAGGCCCCCTGCTGTTCACAATCTACATAAACGACATAGATGAGTGCATAAAGAGCGACATCGGCAAGTTTGCCGATGACACCAAAATAGGCCGTCGAATTCATTCTGACGAGGACATTCGAGCACTCCAGGAAGATTTGAATAGACTGATGCAGTGGTCGGAGAAGTGGCAGATGCAGTTTAATATAGACAAATGCAAAGTTCTAAATGTTGGACAGGACAATAACCATGCCACATATAAACTAAATAATGTAGATCTTAATATTACGGATTGCGAAAAAGATTTAGGAGTTCTGGTTAGCAGTAATCTGAAACCAAGACAACAGTGCATAAGTGTTCGCAATCAAGCTAATAGAATCCTTGGCTTCATATCAAGAAGCATAAATAATAGGAGTCCTCAGGTTGTTCTTCAACTCTATACATCCTTGGTTAGGCCTCATTTAGATTATGCTGCACAGTTTTGGTCACCGTATTACAGAATGGATATAAATTCTCTGGAAAATGTACAAAGGAGGATGACAAAGTTGATCCCATGTATCAGAAACCTTCCCTATGAGGATAGACTAAGGGCCCTGAATCTGCACTCTCTAGAAAGACGTAGAATTAGGGGGGATATGATTGAGGTGTATAAATGGAAGACAGGAATAAATAAAGGGGATGTAAATTGTGTGCTGAAAATATCTAGCCTAGACAGGACTCGCAGCAATGGTTTTAAGTTGGAGAAATTCAGATTCACGAAGGATATAGGAAAGTACTGGTTTGGTAATAGAGTTGTGGATGAGTGGAACAAACTCCCAAGTACAGTTATAGAGGCCAGAACGTTGTATAGCTTTAAAAAATAGGTTGGATAAATACATGAGTGGATGTGGGTGGGTGTGAGTTGGACCTGATAGCTTGTGCTACCAGGTCGGTTGCCGTGTTCCTCCCTTAAGTCAATGTGACCTGACCTGACTAGGTTGGGTGCATTGGCTTAAGCCGGTAGGAGACTTGGACCTGCCTCGCATGGGCCAGTAGGCCTTCTGCAGTGTTCCTTCGTTCTTATGTTCTTCTTATGTTCTTATTACTTATTAGATGTCAAAATGCTGTTCTTGTGTTTGCTAGGCGCTCATGTGCACCTCAGGAGATGTGCCCGGTATTATACTCACCCCAAGGTCCTTTTCCTTGTGAGAGGTTTGTAGTTTCTTTCTCTCTAGACTGTACTCCGTCTGCAGTCTTCTTTGTTCTTCCCCAGTCTTCATGATTTTGCACTTGGTGGGGTGAAACTCCAGGAGCCAGTTGCTGGACTAGGCCTGCAACCTGTCCAGATCCCTTTGTAGTTCTGCCTGGTCCCCGTCTGACTGAATTCTTCTCGTCAACTTCACATCATCTGCAAACAGCAACACTTCGGAGTCTATTCCTTCTGCCATGTCGTTCACAAATACCAGAAACAGTACCGGTCCTAGGACTGACCCCTGTGGAATCCTGCTCATCACAGGCACCCACTCTGACGCTTTGCCACATACTGTTCTTTTCTAGGTGCTACACCACTCTTCTCCTGATGATCTTCTCTATGATTTTTATACTATACATGTCAGTGACACTGGTCTGTAGTTTAGTGTTTCGTGTCTGTCTCCTTTTTTTTAAAAATTGGGGTTATATGTGCTGTCTTCTATACTTTAGGTAGTCGCCCTTTTTCTATAGATGTGTTGAAGAGTGTTGTTAGTGGTACACACAGCGCCTCTGCTCCCTCTCTCAGGACCCAAGGAGAAATGTTATATGGCCCCATTGCCTTTGAGGTATCTAGCTCACTTAGCAGCCTCTTCACTTCTTCCTTGGTTGCATGTATTGTGTCCCATACCTGAAGGTGTACCCCACCTCTCCGGCTTTCTGGAGTCCCTTCTGTCTCCTCTATGAACACTTCTTTGAATATCATATTGAGGTCCTCACATACTTCATAGTCATTTCTTGTGATCTCCCCTCCTTCCTTCCTTAGCCTGATAGCCTGGTTCTTCACTGTTGTTGCCCTCCTGATGTGGCTGTACATCAGCTTCGGGTCAGTTTTAGCTTTCGCTGCTATGTCATTTTCATATTGCTGTTGGGCCTCCGTTCTTACCTGTGCTTATTCATTTCTTGCTCTCCGACTTCTTTCCACATTCTCCAGGGACCAATGCCTTTTATACTTCTTCCATTCTCTAGCACACTTGGGTTTGGCCTCTCTACACCTTTGGGTGAAACAAGGGTTCACCCTTGCCTTCTCGTTATATCTGTTACCCTTGGGTACAAACCTCTCCTCAGCTTCCTTGCATTGTTGTCACTTATTCAATCATGTCCTTTACTGACTTCCCTGCCAGTTCTCTATCCACTGAACCGTGTGATGGAAATTCTTCATGCCTGTGTACTCCCCTCTCTTGTAGTTTGGTTGCCTTCGTCCTGCCCTTCCTGCTTCCCTCTCCACTTGTAATTCTATTATGTATTCGTGGCTCAGAATCACGTGGTCACTGGCTACGACAGATCTTTCATATGTGATGTCCTCAGTATCTGCACTACCCAAAGTGAATATTAGATCCAGTCTCGCTGGTTCATCCTCTCCTCTCTCTCACTGGTAGTGTCCTTTACATGTTGGTGCATGAGGTTTTCCTGTACCACCTCAATCATCTTCGCCCTCCATGTTTCTGGGCACTCATTTGATACCAGGTTTAACCAGTCAATTTCCTTGTGGCTGAAGTCGCCCATAATCAGCAGCTTTGCCCTGCTCACAGGAGCCCTTCTGGCCACTTCAGTCAGTGTGTCAAGCATTGCTCTGTTACTCTCATCATACTCTTTTCTTGGCCTCCTCCTATTCTGTGGTGGGTTATACATCACTGCAATTACCACCTTGGGACACGCAGACTGAAGTGCTCCTATTATGTAGTCTTGCTTCTCCTCTGTCTCCTCTCTCCAGCTCGTCAAACTCCTATAGGTTTTTGATGAGCAGTGCCACTCCTCTACTCCCTCTGTTCCCTCTGTCTTTCCTCAGGATCTGATATTTCATTGGAATAACGACATATGTTATCATTCCTGTTAGCTTGGTTTCTTTCATGCCACTCCTCCCACTTATTTATTATTCCATTAGCATTGGAGTATCTATTTTGCCCTTCCATACTTGTTCCAATCTTTTACATTGCTACTCTATCCATTCTTCCATATCTGAGCCATTTTCCTCGGATCCTCTGATCCTTCGACTTCGTTGAGAAACAGTTTACCAGATAAATTTAAAAATAGTGAAAACTTAGCTTAGAAAGACAGCTCATCGCCTGCACAGCCGCCCCTGCAGACGAGGTCTTGAGAAGCTGTCGAAGTCACTTCACAACGGGCTGTAAATGAATGTTAGGTTAATCATAAATTACCCCTAGGGGGTGTTATGTCAGCATATTTCATTCACTGATGACTGACGTACGTACTCGTGAGGACTTAAAAGTTCGCTTATCACCGGAGTTTATGATAGTGACTAATTCGTAACTTCGACTCAACTGCGCAGTCAATAGTAGTACATCACAAGTTAGAACACTTACCTGGGTATATGTATCTGACCCGTAGTTACGCCCAGATATCCGCTAATTGATTGAAGAATAGTGTTCTTTGAAGAATGTCTCACTACACTCTGTTGGATCGCAACACTCATTGTTACACTGTTCATCAACATTAGTTCTTTCATTCACCATCTATTTACTAGAGAAGTTGAACACTCTTCTCTGTAAGTGTTTATTGTGTTTTTGAGACACTTTGTACTCACTAACACACGGATCAGTGTTCTTTGTTGGTTATTCTGGCGTCAGTGTGACTCCCAGTAGGGTCAAAAGTAATCTGAAGACGCCTCAGTCTCCTACACCATCACTACCAGTAGCACATAAAGGAAAAGCTGACCTAGCATTTTTTCTTCCTTGCCACTTCCTCCATGAAGCAAAGCAGAGTGTTTGATTCTTGCTGTCTTAAGCATAGATAACAATGTACACTATCTTTTCCATGGTAATAAAGAGGGAGCAGGATTTTCTTTAATTGTCCTGCTAAGGTAAGAGATGGACTGTCTTTTATTAAACTACACTTTGCAACACTGGACTTCGCAAGGAGTGTCAGTCGCTTGACCACATCGCATACTCGTACTGCATCTTGGATCAATTACTTGCTGTAGCAGTAAACAAGATGCTTTCCCCTTCTGAGAGGGCTGGGCCGCTCAAGGCAGAAAGGGGCTGAAGGGGGCTGACACCCCCTCCTGGAGAAAGTTTCTCCACACTGGGGGGCGGCGGAGGTTCGCTGCAGATGAACTATTCATCACTTAACATTAATTTGATTTTCTCACTCGCCACAACTGCTGCTTGTCTTTTCTGAACAGCTTTAGTCTGTGTGGTTTCTGGAGAATCACTAATTTTATTTTCAACACTGTGTAATTCTAACAGAACTAGTTTATTTATTGTCCGCTTATTCACTACACCTTTGCTTGAAACATCAACTCTCTTGAAGATTCCATTTACATCAGAGTTTATGGTCACAATTTTTCCAAGTGGCCATTGGGACCTTGGACCATCATTGTCAATAATCACTATGTCACCAGGTCTTAAGGACTTATGATTTTCAGGAACACCAGCTCCATAGAAGTGTTCTCTCAATGAGGTGAGACAGTCTTCTCGCCAAATTTTCTCCCAACGTTCAATCACATTATTAAGGTGTTTGAATTTACGTCTGAGTTGCTCAGGTTCGAAATATATCGTAGTGACGACAAGTAATGCAGTCCTTTATTTGTTTTTTCACACTTTGTTTACCTTGAGGTATCCAGATGGATTGTCGTATATGACAAAGTGTGTCAGCTACCCCACCATGTAACACGTTACTGTGGGATTTTGCACAATCAGTTTTGTTAGCCAATGATTCTTGGGGATCAATATTGGATGTATGGCTTCTTTAGGTAGTGAAGAATTATGAATTCTTCCTCGACATCTTATAATCTTTTCTGAGTCGAGATAAAGTCCTAAAGAATTAATCATAATAGGCTTCTTTGGGGATTTATCTTGTGTTTCCAGAAATTTATATTTTGTATAGAAAACATCTTTCTGTATTAGTTTCACCCAGTATTTAATGGGTTCAAGACATTCATAATCAGGTTTTATTCCTTTAATGAATTTAAAGACAAGAGCTGTAACTCTTAAGAGTTTACCCAAAGATGAGTAATTAGATCCATCAATGACTTTCTGTTGTGTCTGCAGTATTTACACAACTTACTTCTGCTGTGTTCAAGCAGACTCTTTCTTCTGGCATAATGTGAGCTTTTTGCTGAGGCCAGTTATTTTCATTAGAGAGCCAGTTCGGTCCGTGGAGCCATAATTTATTATCCACAAATTTCTTGAGTGAGACACCACGTGACAACATGTCAGCTGGATTCTCTTGGGTAGAGACGTGGAAAAAGAGATAATCTCTCTGCGTCTCTTTTATTTCTGTTACTCTGTTCTGTTCATAGACCAACTTACTCTTATTATTTGTTAACCACTGGAGAACTGCTTCATTATCACTCCAGATCACGTTTTTTTTCAATAGTGAGATGATCAAGTACTTTGTTGAGATAGACAGCTAATTTTATACCTACACAGAGTGCTGTCAGTTCCAATTTTGGTATTGTTCTGACCTTCGAGGGTGCTACCCTGGCCTTTGAAGTAATTAGTGTACTTCCTTCACCATTACTCATGTAAGCTACAGCGCCATAACCTCTGGTTGACGCATCACAGAACACATATAATGTGTACTTGTTTCCCTCTTCACCTATTTGTCTGGGAAATGTAATTTGATGAAGTTGTTTAAACTCCTTGGATATTTCATCCCATGCTTGACTCATTTCTTAGAGGCAAGTTCTCATCCCATCCAATTTTGAGCTTCCATGCATCTTGCATAAGTATTTTACCTTTTATGGTAATCGGTGAGACGAGTCCTAGAGGATCAAAACATTGTGATACCTCTGACAGTAAACTACGTTTAGTGAGTGTACTGCATGATCTATTGTTTATCCTTTTGAGACTCAAATTATCTTCCTGTGTGTTCCAATTAAGTCCCAGCATATTGTTGCAATCAGGAATTTCAGCTTCAGGGAAATCTTCTTTGATAAGTCCCCTTAATTGCTTTGAATTAGTATTCCACATCCTTAGAGGCATATTTGCTTCTTTCATCTCCTTGTTAGCTTCTCTGTATAAGGATTTCAAATCCTCCTCTTTATTCACAGTACCTTGAAGATTGTCCACATAGAAACTTTTCTTTAAGACTTCTTTGAAGGGACTTTCAGATTTCTTCAAATGTGTATTTAGAGTAGCTTCTAGTAAGAATGGAGAGGATGTTGCACCAAATAATACTGATTTGAAACGATAAGTTTTCACAGGACTTTGAGGATCATGTGGATTTTCAGGCCACAAGAATCGAGTACAATCTCTATCTATTTCTTGTAGTCCTACTCTTAAAAAAGCCTTGAAAATATCAGCCGTGTAGGCATATGGGCTTGTGCGAAATTTCATAAGCACGTCTCCAAGCTTCTCAGTTAGTGAGGGTCCGGTCATCAGACAGTCATTAAGACTTGCTACATCTTTATTTGCACGTGCACTGCAATTGTATACAACACATAGTGGAGTGGTTTCAGAATCTTTTCTGTCTCCGTGGTGCGGGAGATAATGAGCTTCTGTCTTCAACTTATCTTCGAATATTTCCTCAATGAATTTATTGTCCAACTGTTCTTGTATGATATTATCATAGACAGTCAGTAAGTAGCTCTGGATTCTTCCGGAGCTCGTGTATTTGTGCTTTCATTTGTCCGAAAGTCATGCGATAATTGCTAGGCAGATGTGGTGGATTTAATTTCCATGGTAACCTAACACAATACTGTCCATCTTTATATTTGACAGTGTCCAAATATTGGTTGTAAGTCTGAGACTCTTGTGGGCTTGGTTTATTTACATCAATACCTATCGCATCTAAATCCCACAACTTATCAACTGGTTCATTCATTTCTTCCAGTAATGATAATTTTTGCTGTGGTACATGATCAGCGGTTATTCTTGTAACTAGTACATTTTCCACTGAATCAATATCAGCTTCTTTCCCACTTTGAGAGGGAATGGGACCACATATCATGTGGCCTTCTGCTGTTTTCAGCAAGTGAACATCATGTTTACTTACTATATTTTGCACAAAACAGTGATAATAATCACTTCCAATGATTAAATCAATTGGGCTAATTGTGTCCGTCTGTATGTCAGGACAGACTAACTTGACCTTAGCTGCTTTCAGTGCTGCAACTGTTTCTTTTAATCCCTGGATCTGCATAGACTTAGGCAAATCATCTACTACCACAGCTTCTACTGTCTTTTTGCTGTTTCCTAGACCAACAGTGATTCTGGCTAGGTCATATGTCTGTTTACCAGAATTGTGGAAAAAACCAGCTATATCTAACTGCACTTTGGCATAGGGTTGTTTATTCAGTTTCTGCAACACTGTTCTTCTTATGAAGGACCTTTGTGAGCCTTGATCAAATAGTGTTAGCACATTGGTTTTGTGTGATTTATTTGATAGCTCAACTCGAGCTATCGGGAGAGTAGTTGCTTTAAACTTATCTCTCACATTTAATGTTGTTGTTTGTCGACTTCCTGATTCTGTGGAAGTCTTCTGTTGTTCAGCAAAAGTATTTGGGCATAATGCTGTATGATGCATACCCTTGCATTTAAAACACTTCTTCAGTGAGCATTTACCTCCCTTGTGTTCACTTAAACACTTGATGCACCTTTTCAGCTGATGATCACGTTGTTTACGTGCCTCCATTGATGTGTATTGACTACAATACTGTGCCCAATGTGTTCCATCACAAAGTTCACATTTTGGAGTACGTTTATGTGTGACAGTCTGTTTACAGTCTGTTGTATTCACAGCTTGATAAATGCCTATATGGGATTTTCCATTCTGTGGTTTAGTGGGAGTAGGTATACTCTTTTTATACTGAGTTGAAGGTTTGTTATCCACGAGATTTGTGGATTTTTCATCTTGTCTCATTGCTTGCATGCATGAAACTATTGTTTGTAAAAAATTGCTAATTTCTTCACAAGTGAAATAGCGTTTATTGAACATAATATTTAATCGTTCAATAGTTTGTGGTGACAACTTATCTTGTACAATACCACTGATAAACCAATCACATTGTCTTAGGTCATGTTTAGCATCTAGAGATCTGAGACTATTGTCTAATAAGATTCTAAATGCCTGTAAGTCTGAAAAACAATGTTTGGGTGGCTTCAAGCTTGATATTAAGACTGCATGTCTAACTCTGGCCTTGTCAGCATCAAAGTAATTGTCTGCTAAGACACGTAAGGCTATTTGATAATTGCCTTTAACCACCGGAAATGACTTAATCAGTTCATAGGGTTCTCCCTTCACAAGACATTTAAGATAATTGAACTTAGCAATCTCATCTATGTCAGTTCGTGAATTTACTATGGATTGAAAACCACTAATGAATTCTTCGTAATTATGACCTTGGAAAATAGGTAATGACAATGTAGGTAAGCTTGGTAATGGGACACTTGTTGTTACAGGTGTAACAGGTGTCTGACCACTAGTTACAGTAGGTCTCTGTGACAGAGTTTTGCGGCAGATAGCCTGTACTCCTGTCCACCTTAATTGTTGATTACTAAAAGTATCCAAAACATTTTTAATTTCATCCTCAGATGGATCTGATTCAAGAAATCCTTTTCATAATGTGTATAGTCTGAATTAATTATTTTCAGATGTTGTGTAAGTAATTCAAATTTTACCTCAAGATCATCAAAATCTATGTTTGTATCTTGAGTTAATCATACACAGACTGAAATTAGATTTTCTAATTGTGTAATCCTACTCTGTAAAGTCTGAAACTGAGTTTTCAAAGAAGCCATTTTAATGGTATACTGAAAATTCTAGCACCACACTTAGAGTGTTTAAAAAACACTGTACTGCTATAAACAGCTGAGGTTTTGTTATGCTTAAGTCAGCAATAATCGAGTCAGACACTACTGACCTACTAAGCTTAACCTCAGGGTTAATGACCATGAAGGGTACAGGGTACATGTGTCTGGTGTTTATGGCTTGAGTTTGCTGTGTCAGCCTGACCACGATGATTAATCGTAAATAACGATGTTAAGCACTTCATTCACTATACACTATAAATGTCACTGTATAACTGTAAATCACACGTGAATATTACTTACACATATATAGATGTCACTGTTATTATATACATGAAAGCTTACATTTTTTATATATAGTTTCCTTTAATATAACAGTTATATCCATAAGAAACTAAAACACAATCTCGTCTCTTAATCTCTGTCTAAAACCATTATAAACACTATGTGTATATACACTCAGACAAACTGACGGTCATCTGGCTAGTTGATGTAGTCAGCGTTTTTGAGCTTGGAGCAGTCGATGCCGGGTGCCATCCCCCGTTTTCTTGTTGGGTGAGTCACCCAGCTCCCATTTTCTTTGGGTGAACGCTGGGTGAGCGCCCGTTTTCTTTTGGCTGCCCATTCTCTGTGATTGAGTCTGGAGGGACTCATTTATACTGATTATATTGTAAAACACTAGTTTTACAGATTTTTTCGAAGGACCTTGGCTCGTAGGTTGTTTGTACACTGTAGTACAACATATTTGGACCACAGTGTGGCCTTTATCCAGTTCGAGCACGACCATACTGTTCAGAAATGGTTTACCAGCTAAATTTAAAAATAGTGAAAACTTAGCTTAGAAAGACAGCTCATCGCCTGCACAGCCGCCCATGCAGACGAGGTCTTGAGAAGCTGTCGAAGTCACTTCACAACTGGCTGTAAATGAATATTAGGTTAATCATAAATTACCCCTAGGGGGTGTTATGCCAGCGTAATTCATTCACTGATGACTGACGTACGTACTTGTGTGGACTTAAAAGTCTGCTTATCACCGGAGTTTATGATAAGTAACTCACTCGTAACTTCGACTCAACTGCACAGTCAATAGTAGTACATCACGAGTTAGAACACTTACCTGGGTATATGTATCTGACCCATAGTTACGCCCGGATATCCACTGAGTTGATTGAAGAATAGTGTTCTTTGAAGAATGTCTCACTACACTCTGTTGGATCGCAACACTCATTGTTACACTGTTCTTTTATTCACCATCTATTTACTAGAGAAGTTGAGCACTCTTCTTTGTAAGTGTTTATTGTGTTTTTGAGACACTTTGTACTCACTAACACATGGATCAGTGTTCATTGTTGGTTATTCCGGCGTCAGTGTGACTCACAGTAGGGTCAAAAGTAATCTGAAGATGCCTCAGCCTCCTACACCATCACTACCCTTAGCACATAAAGGAAAAGCTGACCTAGTGCTTTTTCTTCCTTGCCACTTCCTCCATGAAGCAAAGCAGAATGTTTGATTCTTGCTGTCTTAAGCATAGATAACAATGTACACTATCTTTTCCATGGTAATAAAGTGGGAGCAGGATTTTCTTTAATTGTCCTGCTAAGGTAAGAGATGGACTGTCTTTTATTAAACTACACTTTGCAACACTGGACTTTGCAAGGAAAGTCGGTCGCTTGACCACATCGCATACTTGTACTGCATCTGGGATCAGTTACTTGCTGTAGCAGTAAACAAGATGCTTGCCCCTTCTGAGAGGGCTGGGCCGCTCAGAGCTGAAAGGGGTTGAAGGGGGCTGATACCCCCTCCTGGAGAAAATTTCTCCACAGACTTTCCTTCTGAGATACTATTTTTTTAGGTGTTGTAATGTGTGTGTGTGTGTGTGTGTGTGTGTGTAGGGGGGTGGAGGTGCTAGGGGGAGAGAGGTGGGGAGAGGGAGCTAAAGGGTCAGGAAGAGTGATGGGAGTGGAGATAGAGCGGGACAAGGGCTAGAGTGAGAAAAAGGATGGAAGGAAGGGAGGGATAGAGGAAGGAAAGGAAAGGAGAATGTGGGGAGGGAGAGATGGAGAGAAAGGGATAGAGAGAGATGGAGTGAGAGAGAGAGAGGAAAGAGACTGTTGAGTAATTTTATCTAATCACAGTTGGTGTCATGTGGTGTGCGTGTGTAAATGTGTGTGTGTGTGTGTGTGTGTGTGTGTGTGTGTGTGTGTGTGTGTGTGTGTGTGTGTGTGTGTGTGTGTGTGTGTGTGTACATGTGAGCGTTAGTTTTGGGTTTGAGTCGTGCGTGGACGTATGTGTACTCACCTATTTGTACTCACCTATTTGTGGTTGCAGGGGTCGATTCATAGCCCCTGTCCCTGCCTCTTCACTGACTGCTACTAGGTCCTCTCTCTCCCTGCTCCATGAGCTTTATCACACCTCGCCTTAAAATTATGTATGGTTCTCGCCTGTTGAGAAATGGCATTACCAGCTTTTAAATATAGGGAAACTTAACTTAGAAAGACAGCTCATCGCCTGCACAGCCGCCCCTGCAGACGAGGTCTTGAGAAGCTGTCGAAGTCATCTCTCAACGGGCTGTAATGAGTTATAATTTGTAAGATTATAAATTACCCCTAGGGGGTGTTATGTCAGCATATTTCATTCACTGATGGCTGACAAACTTACTTGTGTGGACTCAAAAGTCCGCACCTAACTGCCGACTATAGGTTGATTACAAACTCCTTGCGACTCAAGAACTGCACAGTCCCCTGTACTACAAGAAATTCGTAACCTACCTTGCTCTTGTAACGTGAGCTATGGTGTTCTTCACACCTTCGACAGATATTGGTGACTTGATAGAAGCTGAAGTGTCCTTGGATGTCCAGGTCTTCCATAGTCTAGGAATACACACACTGGTACTCTATGTTCCACAAGATTTGTCTTTATTGTTCACAATCTTATCACTAAAGAAGCTGATCACACTTCTCTTAAGTGTTTATTGTGTTTTATGAGACACTTTGTTCACACTAACGCACAGATCGTTCTTTGTTGGCTATCCTGGTGTCAGTGTCACTCTCAGTAGAGTCAAAAGTAATCTGAAGATGCCACAGCACCCCACGCCATTACTGCCCTTCACACATAAAGGAAAAGCTGACCTAGTACCTTTTGCTTCCTTGCAACTTCCTCGATGAAGCAAAGCAGAATGTTTGATTCTTGCTGTCTTAAGCATAGATGATGGATGTGGTGCTGGAAAACCGAATGCGCCAACATGTTAGAGACACTACCAAAGAGAGAGGTGAGGATGATCCAGCAAGACTGGACCTTGTATTCACCTTGAGTAGTTCGGACATCGAGGATATCATGTATGAAAGGCCCCTAGGAGCTAGTGATCATGTGGTTCTGAGCTTTGACTACATAGTTGAGCTTCAAGTGGAGAGAGTAGCAGGAATAGGATGGGAAAAACCAAACTAAAAAAGGGGGAACTACTCAGGCATGAGGAACTTCATGCAAGACATTCAGTGGGAGAGGGAAGTGACAGGAAAACCAGTACAAGAAATGATGGACTATGTGGCAACAAAATGCAAGGAGGCGGAGGAGAGGTTTGTTCCCAAGGGAAACAGAAATAATGGGAAGAACAAGACGAGTCCTTAGTTCACCCAAAAGTGAAGGGAGGCAAAAACTAGGTGTACTAAAGAATGGAAAAGATACAGAAGACAGAGAACTCAGGAAAATAAAGAGATTAGTCGAAGAGCTAGAAACGAATATGCACAGACTAGAAGGGAGGCTCAGCGACAATATGAAAATGACATAGCGTCGAAAGTAAAGACTGACCCGAAGCTGTTGTATAGCTACATCAGGAAGAAAACAACAGTCAAGGACCAGGTAATCAGACTGAGGAAGGGTGATGGGGAATTCACAAGAAACGACCGAGAGGTTTGTCAGGAGCTCAACACGAGATTTAAAGAAGTATTTACAGTGAAAATCAGTAGGACTCCAGGAAATCAGAACAGGGGGGTACACCAACAAGTGCTGGATGAGGTACACATAGCCAAGGAGGAGGTAAAGAAACTGCTATGTGAACTTGACACTTCAAAGGCAGTGGGACCAGATAACATCTCTCCGTAGGTCCTTAGAGAGAGAGCAGAGATGCTGAGTGTGCCATTAACAAAGATCTTCAACACATCCATTGAAACTGGGCAACTCCCTGAGGTATGGAAGATGGCAAATGTAGTCCCAATTTTTAAAAAGGGAGACAGACATGAGGCACTAAACTACAGACCTGTATCACTAATGTGTATAGTATGCAAAGTCATGGAGAAGATCATCAGGAAGAGAGCGGTGGAGCACCTGGAAAGAAACAAGTGTATAATTGACAACCAGCACGGTTTCAGGGAAGGAAAATCCTGTATCACAAACCTACTGGAGTTTTATGACAAGGTGACAGAAGTAAGACAAGAGAGAGAGGGGTGGATCGACTGCATTTTTTTGGACTGCAAGAATGCTTTCGACATAGTTCCTCACAAGAGGTTACTGCAAAAACTAGAGGATCAGGCACAGATAACAGGAAAGGCACTGCAATGGATCAGAGAATGCCTGACAGGGAGGCAACAACGAGTCATGGTATGTGACGAGGTGTCAGAGTGGGCGCCTGTGACAAGCGGGGTTCCACATGGGTCAGTCCTAGGACCTGTGCTGTTTTTGGTATATGTGAATGACATAACGGAAGGGAAAGACTCAGAAGTGTCTTTGTTTGCAGGTGATGTGAAGTTAATGAGAAGAATCAAATCGGACGAGGATCAGGCAGGACTACAAAGAGACCTGGACAGGCTACAAGCCTGGTCCAGCATCTGGCTCCTTGAGTTTAACCCTGGCAAATGCAAAGTCATGAAGATTGAGGAAGGGCAAAGAAGACCGCAGACACAATATAGTTTAGATGGCCAAAGACTGCAAACCTCACTCAAGGAAAAAGATCTGTGGGTGAGTACAACACCGAGCATATCTCCTGAGGTGCACATCAATCAGATAACTGCTGCAGCATACGGGCGTCTGGCAAACCTATGGATAGCATTTCCGATACCTCAGTAAGGAATCGTTCAAGACTCTGTATACCATTTACGTCAGGCCCATACTGGAGTATGCATCACCGGTTTGGAATCTACACCTAGTCAAGCAAGTCAAGAAATTAGAGGAAGTGCAAAGGTTTGAACAAGACTAGTCCCAGAGCTAAGGGGATTGTCCTACGAAGAAAGGTTGAGGGAAATCGGCCTGATGATACTGGAGGACAGGAGACTCAGGGGAGACATGATAACGACATATAAAATACTGCATGGAATAGACAAGGTGAACAAAGACGGGATGTTCCAGTGATGGGAAACGGAAACAAGAAGTCACAATTGGAAGTTGAAGACTCAGATGAATCAAAGGGATGTTAGGAAGTATTTCTTCAGTCATAGAGTAGTCAGGTCGTGGAATAGCCTAGAAAGTGACGTAGTGGAGGCGGGAACCATACATAGTTTTAAGGCGAGGTATGATAAAGCTCATGGAGCAGGGATAGAGAGGACCTAGAAGCAATCAGTGAAGAGGCGGGGCCAGGAGCTATGACTCAACCCTTGCAACCACAAATAGGTGAGTACACATAAGTGAGCACACAGTATGGACACTGCATGCACAAGTCACGCCTTTCATGCTCCATGAATATAAGTGCTTTTAAGGGCTACCAAAGTGTACTGCAAGGGTCACTAAGTGTGTCAGGGTAGTGAACAATCCTTGAAGTGATTTACAATTTGCCCTGAGCCAAATAAGTGTGGGGAGACCCAAAATTTTATAGGTGATCTAGAAAGTGAAGCTTGGTGGCGCATTCAGAGTGGGCAGGCCTAGTGCGCTATAGGCGACTCACCACAAGTCACTCAAGAAAGATAATGAAGTGAAACAAATGTGTGACCAGTGAAAGAAATACAGTGAATAGGGTGCATTATTATAAATGGAGAAGAAATGGAGGTGGATCTATGCCAGGGCATCACATCGAACAGGACAATCTACTTGCTACTATTGCAAGTATTCACCTATGCGTGGTTGTTGGGTGTGAGTTTGGGTTTACAATTAACCGCCAAGCTGATTGTGAATGGTCCAACTCGATAAAGAATAGGTTATCAAGTACTCAGTAATGAATAGCAATTGGTAATTTATAAAACAAGGTGGGACAGGAGTCTATTAGACTAGGGAGTAGTAAAAGCATAGAGGATGCAGAATAGTAGGTAGGTGTGGGTCAGGTCACAGAAGGGTGTGGCCAGGTAAGGGAGCACTGCAAACTCCATATACACACTCATACAACACAACACACAATCCTACCTACTTTTCAGACACTTAATAAATTCATATATACTTTGACACACACACACACATGCACACATACACACACACACACACACACACACACACACACACACACACACACACACACACACACACACACACACACACACAGAAGAAGGGGCACAACTGCATGGAGAAGCTCTATCAGAGGAGACTGTAGCAAATGAAAGAGCTAAGCTTTATGTGGAGGCCCTAACAGACAACAACAGAGCCCAAGGAAAGCCGAGAAGGGAAAATGACAGGCCACTGAGCCCAAGTACATTAGCCAGTGAAACTGATGAAAGGAAAGCTGCAGTGGAGGAAACCAAATTAAATGAGGGGATACACAGGGATATGCAGTGGGAGAATGAAAGGGTGAGGTCAGTCTTTGTGTATGGGCTCCAGGAAGTCGAAGGGGAAACATATGAAGCAAGAAAACAAGGGGAAAAAAAGCAATTGAAAGCATCATGAAAGCAATAGGAGAAGACGATATGACCCAGCTGGAAAATTTTCGGAGAATAGGGGGGTTTGTAAAAAAAAGAACCCGGCCAGTGAAAGTGACCTTCAAGGCAGAAGCGACTCGGACCAGGATCCTGCAGGAGAAAGCACGATTAAGGGACATGACGGCATACAGGAAGGTGTATCTCGACCGCGACAGGACACAAGAAGAAAGGCAGAAACTGAGAGAGATGATACAAAGGCGAAAGGAGGAAAGAGAGGGGATGGAGAAGACAGACAGGAGATCCAAGACCCAAGAAGAAGATCAAATACAGCCTCCCTCACAACTTCCTATAGAAGCCTCCCAACCAGGTCAACCCCAGTGCAACCAAACACTCTAAATCAAAACACCCATGCCACATCCAATGCCCCCACCCACTACATTACAAACTCCACCCCCACAGCAACAACCCATAGTTCCTTACCAGGTCTCCCACTTCCCCAACCCCAATATACCTCCCAGACCACATTCTTAGAAAAGAAGTTGAAGGTGTGGTATACAAATGCAGATGGAATAACAAACAAGTATGAGGAGTGGCACTCACAGAAACAAAACTCACCAGAATAATAACAGATTCAATCTTTCCATCCGGATATCAAATCCTCAGGAAAGACAGAGGGAGGAGAGGGGGAGGAGGAGTTGCACTGCTCATTAAAAACCAGTGGGGTTTTGAGAAAATGGAAGGAATGGATGGCACGGGCGAAAGGGACTACTTAGTAGGAACAATCCAATCTGAGGGACATAAGGTGATATTTGCAGTAATGTACAACCCACCACAGAACTGCAGGAGGCCAAGAGAAGAATACGATGAGAGCAACAGAGCAATGATCGACACACTAGCCGAGGTGGCCAGGAGAGCACACATGGGGGGAGCAAAGTTACTAGTTATGGGTGATTTCAATCACAAGGAGATTGACTGGGAAAACCTGGAGCCCCATGGGGGTCCCGAAACATGGAGAGCCAAGATGATGGATGTGATACTGGAAAACCTCATGCATCAACATGTTAGAGACACTACCAGAGAGAGGAGAGGATGAACCAGCAAGGTTGGACCTTGTATTCACCATGAGTAGTTCGGACATCGAGGGTATCATGTATGAAAGGCCCCTGGGAGCTAGTGATCATGTGGTTCTGTGCTTCGACTACATAGTTGAGCTCCAAGTGGAGAGAGTAGCAGGAATAGGCTGGGAAAAACCAAACTACAAAAGGGGGAACTACTCAGGCATGAGGAACTTCCTTCAAGACATTCAGTGGGAGAGGGAACTGACAGGAAAACCAGTACAAGAAATGATGGACTATGTAGCAACAAAATGCAAGGAGGCAGAGGAGAGATTTGTTCCCAAGGGAAACAGAAATAATGGGAAGAACAGAACGAGTCCTTGGTTCACCCAAAGGTGTAGGGAGGCAAAAACTAGGTGTACTAGAGAATGGAAAAGGTACAGAAGACAGAGAACTCAGGAAAATAAAGAAATCAGCCGAAGAGCCAGAAAGTTAATGAGAAGAATCAAATCGGACGAGGATCAGGCAGGACTACAAAGAGACCTGGACAGGCTACAAGCCTGGTCCAGCAACTGGCTCCTTGAATTTAACCCTGCCAAATGCAAAGTCATAAAGATTGGGGAAGGGCAAAGAAGACCGCAGACACAATATAGTTTAGATGGCCAAAGACTGCAAACCTCACTCAAGGAAAAAGATCTGGGGTGAGTATAACACCGAGCATATCTCCTGAGGCGCACATCAATCAGATAACTGCTGCAGCATACGGGCGCCTGGCAAACCTACGGATAGCGTTCCGATACCTCAGTAAGGATTCGTTTAAGACTCTGTATACCATCTACGTCAGGCCCATACTGGAGTATGCAGCACCAGTTTGGAATCCACACCTAGTCAAGCACGTCAAGAAATTAGAGAAAGTGCAAAGGTTTGCAACAAGACTAGTCCCAGAGCTACGGGGATTGTCCTATGAAGAAAGGTTGAGGGAAATCGGCCTGACGACACTGGAGGACAGGAGGGTCAGGGGAGACATGATAACGACATATAAAATACTGCGCGGAATAGACGAGGTGGACAAAGACGGGATGTTCCAGAGATGGGACACAGACACAAGAGGTCACAATTGGAAGTTGAAGACTCAGATGAATCAAAGGGATGTTAGGAAGTATTTCTTCAGTCATAGAGTAGTCAGGCCATGGAATAGCCTAGAAAGTGATGTAGTGGAGGCAGGAACCATACATAGTTTTAAGGCGAGGTATGATAGAGCTCATGGGGCAGGGAGAGAAAGGACCTAGTAGCAATCAGCGAAGAGGCGGGGCCAGGAGCTGTGAATCGACCCCTGCAACCACAAATAGGTGAGTACACACACACACACACACACACACACACGCACACAAACATGTCGTCGGGGTTCGTTGGAGATTAGATGGTTGTAGTTAAACACACTGGTGGGATGGTAACACTATATATTGCAGAGTATGAAGGGGTAGTGGGAGAGAGAGAGCCCAGCTTTGCCTGTGTCTTCTATGGGCCTATACGACCAACTGAGAAAGATCCCAGGAGGGAAGCGCTCACCCAGCCTCATGTGACGTCACACAAACTGGTCACTGGGCCTAGCAAGGGGTCGTGTATGTAAAACATATGGATGGTACTATGATACACAGATGACATAACATATATGGGATCAGCAACTATGCTGACAGCTCGGTCATGTTACGTATGTCATCTCGACATACACTACTATGCTATAGGCTGAACAGGTAGGTGGCTCTGGGCTGATTCTATACAATAACAAAGACATATATAACCTAGAACTAATGGATGATATCATAATGTTTTAACATACTGGGTTTTAACGTAAAGGGTGTTAACGTAATGGGTGTTAACGTAATGCATTACGAATTATAAGAACAATTCATTGTACAATAAAGGATGGAACTGATCGATCGATTTGTATTCATGCACTCTACAGATTCTGAGGAAGAATAAATATATTTACAAAAGTGAAAGTAATTAACAGCATAGGCAAATCTGGCTCACACAGATCAATACTGCTAAATTCTCATAATTCGGAGGGAACATGAACACAAAAAATTTCTGAAAAGCTGATCAGCTAATAACAAAACACACAGTTGACAATTTCATTCATCTCGGACATCTAATTATACATGCTATTTACATTTAAACCCAACTCTGCCAGGGTAAGATTTACATATGCAGAATGGTTATCATCTCTGGGAGAATCGAATTCCTTTGCAATGGCTAACACATGCCTTGACTGAGAGAGATCTGAACAAGTATCTACGAAAGATGCTTGAGAGTTTCTCATTACTTGTCGTGTACACATGAAAAATGACATTCGGGTTGATTATCTGGCTGAGTATTAGAGGTAGAGGGTACAGAGTCAAGAGGATTGTCAGCATCTGTCACATTAGTCTGGGTAGCAATATCATCAACATCACATACTAACTTCATATGATCTAAATGCAATTCTTTGTACTGACCAGTACTAATTTCTCTAACCTTATACTTATTGCCATTGATATGTTCAACTACTCGATAAGGGCCAACTAACTTTTGGTCAAGCTTTGGCATTGCGGATGTTTTGTTGAAATTAGTCAGCATTACTTTCGAACCCACTTTAACTTTTGTCGGCTTAGCACGGCTATTAGTTACTCAAGTAAATTTTGCTGTTGATTTATGAAGTGTTTTGCGGATTCTTCTAACAACACTTTGAGCTATGCTGGTACGAGTTGCCATGACACATCCGAGTGCACTGCTCTCTATAGCCTCCAGTACTCTAGATCCTCCCGTGGCCGTTCCAACCGCAGAGCCAGGAGAGGAAATAGAGGTCGGGGTTCTCAGAATAACCAGAACCAGCCTCATTCTTCCAATTCGGGGGAATCCGAGCGCCCCAGTCAACCCGTCCCGTGGTGACAGTAGGTGATAGCGAGTACACCATCCCCGTTCACAATTCCTTTGAAGCCTTAAGCAACCTTGAGAATGACAATCCTGCTGATGATGTTGCTTCACACGTCTCTGACGTAGATGATTTTGGGGATGAAGTGGAACATACCTTCTCTGATGACAACCCACCTTTTTGTTTGCACATAACTCCCAATGAAATGATAGGTCCTATAGTGCAAGCATCTATTCATAATGCGCCCGTTCATGTGTTCATGGACTCTGGTGCGCAAGTTAATATCATCAGGTCTAGTTTAAAGATAAGCAGTTACGACGTGTCCTCGTTGAATCAACTACTGTAACCTCCCTTAGTAGAGTAGCTGGTTCCCTTCTGCATGTCCGAGGTCAGACTTCCCTCACCTTTTCCATCCAAGGTCGAGACTTTACTGCTTCTTTCCTTGTTGTTGACCAGATTGCTTTCCCTGGTGACCTCCTACTGGGATTTGCTTCCATGAGAGACTTACGTATTGTGCTTGACCCTTACCAATGGTATGCCCAAATTGATGACTTGATCGTTCCATTTTGGGGTTACCAGCTTGCATCCGAGATCTGCCATGCTGCTGCAGAGTACGACGTTCGGATTAAGTCCTTACAAGCCAATGCATTTTCCAGCAGCGTACCCAAGCGGTCAGGCACTAGTAACTCTGTCATTCCCATCTGTGTTCCACCTACACCTTCAGACATGCAGGATAGTGTTCCGCTGCCTCAAGTGTCCGAGGACACTCAGACTGCCTTGAGTGCTCAGCCTATCCCTGCAATAACTGCTAGTTCAAGTAGTAGTTTCTCCACAGGGGATGCCTTGTCGGAGAACGATTATTTGAAACTAGTAATGCCATCTCTTGTTGATGTCACATACCGTCTGCAGAAAGACGCCTCTGTTGCTGCTAGTGCTCTCACTAGAGTGTCTGTTGTTGTCCCCTAGTGTTCCAGATGGTGATAACGCCCTAGTTGACAGTGATTCCTTACATGTTGTAAGAGACAGTAAGATCCATTTATTCCTTGCTAACACTTCGGGTCACAGTGTTCGTCTCAGAGCAAATACTAATCTTGTTGACCTAGTTCACTACCCTTACCCTGTTCAAGTACAGGATGACTTGCCACCTGACCAGTGGGTTGGTGCTATTTCAACAGGGGAGACCTCGTCCACTCCACTGGATCAATCCATCCCACTGCTGCCACCAACTGTCGTCGGGGTTTGTTGGAGATTAGATGGTTGTAGTTAAACACACTGGTTGGATGGTAACACTGTATATTGCAGAGTATAAAGGGGTAGTGGGAGAGAGAGAGCCCAGCCTTGCCTGTGTCTTCTATGGGCCTATGCGACCAACTGAGAAAGATCCCAGGAGGGAAGCGCTCACTCAGCCTCACTTGATGTTACACAAACTAGTCACTGGGCCTAGCAAGGGGTCGTGTATGTAAAACATGTAGATGGTACTATGATACACAGATGACATAACATATATGGGATCAGCAACTATGCTGACACACATACACAGACACACACACACACACACATACACATTTACACCCACACATTCTCACATATTCAGACTCGCACACACTCTCTCCCCCCTGCACCCTCCCCCCATCTATTTCCCACACCTTCCCCTGATCTCCCTTCTCTGTCTCTTGCCCTCCTTCTCCCCCTCCTCTCCCTCTTTCCCCCCTCTCCCTCTCCCATTCTCCCCTTTGCTTCTCCCTTCTCCTCACTCGTATTTCTCCCTCAATTCCCCCCACCCCTCTCCCATTTAGCCACTGTCTAAAGCTTCCTCCTCTACCCCCCGTCCCCCCGTCCCCCCCACACTCTGACATACACATTACAAAACAAACACACAGAATTACATAAGTTTTTCATTCTGTGGCAACAAAAACAAAAAAACAAATGGTTGCCAGAGAGTAGGAAGGAAAACCAGGGAACTGGAGGATGAGTCTGCTGAGGAAGATTAGGCAGCAGAGCTCACATAAAGGGAACATGAATGGGGAAAGAAGCTAGAAGAACTTAGCATGAGAATGGAAGAGAGGATAGATGCAGAAGCAAGAACTGGGAGATGCAAGTCACAGCAGCAGAGGCTAGGATACAGAGATTAGAAGAGGAACTGAAAAATATGAAACAGCCTAAAGAACTAAAGAACAATTTGGGAATGACATCAGAGACTGCTACCTCAGTCACAAACAAGGGGACTGTATGGAACAAAGGAGTGAAACTGTATGCAGAAGCCCTATCAGACCATTGTGGAGCCCGAGAAAAAGAGAGAATCACATCAGGAGCAGTCAAGGGGAGACAGCAGACCAAAGCTGTTATCAAGTGGTACCGGGCACTTGGTGTCTCTCTCTTCGACGATTTAGTGCAATTAAATATTGGTGGGTAACCTACTGGAGCCTGTTGGACCAGAGGTTCGTGTCTTCGTACAAGACCACTACTTGGCTACTGCACTGGAAGCAGCTAGGTTGGCTGAGTCTTTTGAAATTAACCACTCCTTGTCCGAGTGGTCTCATCTCTCTTTTCAACAGCCTGGCATGAACATAGATTGTCAAAGAAGAACTGATATGAGGATGAAGTGTCCGGATGAAGGAGAACGACGACATCAGCCAATTAAGTCACCTGGTGAGCCACATCACTCAGCTCATTATCAACCTGGTGAGTGACCAACCACTCAACCTGGTGAGCCACGACATCAGTACCCTGAGTGGTGCCAGCCACAAAGTCAGCAAGGAACTAAGGTCAAAAATGAGGTAGTATGTTTCCAATGTAATAAATCAGGCCCGAATAAACCCCAACCAATATGGGAAAATTTATAATGTCCCTAGTAATGTGACCCTGAAAGTAGTAGATAAGGGGATGGCCCCATACTACAGTAATTGTCAAATATCTCTTCAGGAAAATTCAAAGAAAACTGAAGTCAGAGCCTTTAGGGAGCACATTGATCACATATAAAAAAAAGGGAATTCTTCCCCATTCTGAACAAACCTCGTTGTAGTCTTTTGTTCTTTTAGAAGCTTTTTGAGGAGCAGTGTTTTCTGTCCCTTTATATAACATATATGTGCAGTGTTAGTATTACACTGGATATTTGACTGTTAGTGATTCTGATGGATTTCTTATGAAAGATGCTGTGTTATTACTGGTTGATAACACTAATTCCATTATGTGTCCAGATCCTAAAATGACTAATTCTTCTCCAATGTTGGCCAAACTCGGGCAAAATCACAAGGGATCTCTGATAAGAATTATAACCTATCCTTGGACGACTCTGATCTCGGAATAGCCAGTTTGTTTTATAAAGAAAACTGGCCAGGGCCTCGTAAATTTAGTGAACAGACACAGATCAAGCCTTCCTTTTCCAGGTTGCAGGATTGCCAGATGTTTCTGTTTCCATGTCCGAAAGACTGTCCTTCCGAGAGGAAGAGTGAAAAGACCCATCGCTGAATTTTGTTTTTCAGGCAGCAATGGGTAAATCCTTTTCAGATCACCCAGTCAAATATAAATTTAAAAACGACTTCCTAATCTGCACTGAGACTGGTAAGAAGGTGAAGGGAAGGCAAAAGACAGACAGGTAAGTAGTTCCAATAGCGTTTAGACCACAAGCATTAAATATAACTCATAACCCTTCATTAGGAGGCCACATAGGAATTACTAAAACCTTGTATAGAATATTAAAATAATTCTTTTGGCCAAAGTTAAGACAGGATGTAAAGAATCATATCTGGAGTTGTAAAGAATGTCAGAAATTAGGAAAATCTGGACACCCAATAAAATCTGCACCTATCCATCTTATACCTGTCGATGAAGAACCTTTTGCAGAGTTAATCATAATTTGTGTAGGTCCACTATGTAAGTCCATACCTGGAAATCAGTACTTGTTTACTATTATGGATAGAGTAATTAAATACTCAGAACCAATGCCTACGTGCAGAGTCAATACTAAAGCATTTCTTAAAGTTTTAACTAAGTTTATTTCTTGCTTTGGCATTCCTAAATCTATCCAAAGTGATCAAAGTACTAACTTCACTGCCAAAGCTTTTAGAGAAGCATTAACTAGGCTAGGAATAATTCACAACTTATCCAGTGCCTATCATCCTCAGCCCCAAGACACCTTGGAAAGATTCCATCAGACGTCAAAAACCATGATGAGAACTTTTTGTATGAATCTTCCAACAGACTGGGATGAATCACTACCTCTGTTGCTGTTCTCAATAAGGGAAACGGTGCAGGAGCTGATCTTTGAGCACATTGTGCTCAAGGAAGGATGGAAGGGAGAAGACGCCTGCTCAACACTCTACAGCCCTTTTTCAAGGTTGCAGGTGGCACGTCAGTTGGCTAAGGCTAACTTAAAAGCAGCTCAAAACACAATGAAACAGAGGTATGACAGAAATTCAGAGACTCGCTCTTTCCATCCAGGAGACAAGGTGTTGGTACAGGAACCCATACCTGGTCACACCTTAAAAGCTACATTTGCGGAACCTATGCAAATTGTAAGTAAATTGTCTGATGTAAATTATTTGGTATCTCCCCTTGACAAGACCTCAAAAACTAAAAACTACCACATTAATCAAATTAAAGTATTAAATACACTAGATCGAGTTCCAGTAATGACTCTGCCCTCTGTCTCTGACCCTGACTCTTTGAACTCTATTTCTGAGATTAATGTAAAACTTCCGAATTTGGTCCTCCTCAAGGACTCTAGCCCTTTAATGGTGGGGCTGTCTAAGAATCAAGTAACAAGTTTAACTGCACTCCTGCAATCTTACCCAGATATCTTTTCGAATGTTCTGAAAAAAAATGTACACTTGGATATCATGATGTAGATGTTGGAAACTCTAAACCTATTAAACTCTCCCCCTACAGAGCTAACCCTGAAAAACAGAGGCTACTTCAGCAGGAGGTAGACTTTCTGTTAGAGCACGGGTTAGTGGCGGAGTCATCTAGTCCATGGGCTTCACCGTGTATGAAGTTTTCGAATGTGTACAGAGTACCGTAAGGTGAATGAGATTACCATTTCAGATGCTTACTCTCTGCCACGTTTAGATGACGTAATCAACTTTGCGGGTAAGGCCATGTTTGTCTCTAAATTAAACCTCCTTAGAGGTTACTATCAGATACCTTTGACAGATAAGGCGAGAAAAATCTCTGTCTCCATATTTCCAGGAGGTCATTGTCAATATACAATAACTCACTTCGGAATGAAAAGCTTGCCCACATCATTCCAGAAACTGATCCATCAGGCTATAAAAGGACTTGAAGGCACAGCAGCTTATCTAAATGACATAGTTATAGTGTCAGATACTTGGGACCAACATATGTTTAGGCTTAAGGCTCTCTTTGAAACCTTCGAGAGTTTCCACTTAATGGTTAATGTGTCCCAGTCATCCTTTGACCAGTCTATTATTAACTTTTTGGGCCATGAAGTGGGTAGTGGCAAAGTGGCCCCAAAATTTCCTAAAATTCTTGCCATTAAAAATTATCCAGTACCTCAGGATAGGAAATTCCTTCAATGTTTCCTATGTATGGTAGGATTTTATAGAAGATTCTGTAAAAATTTTGCAGATGTTGTAGCCCCCTCTAACCTCACTTACCAGTGACAAAGTCCCCTTTAAATGGTCCCCATAGTGCCAAGACTCTTTGAAGAAAGCCAAACTAATTCTTTCATATTACAGGTTAATGCCTGTGAGTCTGTGGTGAGGGCTGTACTTCTGCAAACTGGGGACGATGAGTTGCAGCCTGTGGCTTATATCTCCACCTAGTATCAGCCGTACCAGAGGGCCTACTCCACAATTGAAAAAGAAGCCCTCGTTCTGATAATAGCCTTGGAGAATTTTGAAGAATATGTGGGCCAGACCTCTCAGGTGGTCAAACTTTATAATGACCACAATCATCTGGTCTACATTCAAAATATGAAGAACCACAACACAAGACTCAGGAGATAGAGTCTCTGGCTGCAACCTTATAATTAAAAAATTTGTCACATCGCCAGCAAACAAAATACACTGGTTGAATCCTTATCCCACATAATTTAGGTTAGAATGTGTTAGGGACTTTGGGTAAAAACAAATGAGCTCTTTTTTCCCCTTTTGTATGTACTGAATATATAATTATGTGGGATTTTTTTAGTGAGGGAATATTCTGCTACAGTCCACAGGTATCTTGGACCTACGTTAGCTCTACTGTCTGCTGTCTCACTCTAATTTTAGTGTTTGGCTTTATGTCGCAATAAAAGCTGAGCTCAATCTAATGAGTTGGTTGAGAGGAAAGGCAGTTCCATTGTCCTGTGCCATGGTGGCACTTTTTACCCATGGAGGTGGAAGCCTAGTCCTGAGCCCTCTTCGGGTGGTGGTATGGCATGCAAAGAGTATGTAACCTTTATTCAGAGTATGTCCACATTCTCACATAGGGTATCTCCCCAATCAGCGAACCAGGCACTAAGGGTCTGACGATCTGGGCCCCATCGTCAGATCAGTACCTAGGTTCAGTCAATCATGATGTGGATCTGGCAATTGTGAAGGTGATGTGGTTACCAGCACGTTTTCACTCTTGTCACTTTCATTTTGCTGCTGGTTGAAGTGCGGTTGTATCTTGCCTCTTGGCTGCTGTTCTGCCTTGACTGCTGTGGTGTGCACTAATACCTATTTGCTGTACATATTGTAAATAGTGTACATCTGTTTATACTTGGTGAAGGAAAGTGCAATTCAAAGTTTTCTGCTGTGTTTATTTTGCTCCAATCTCCCTTTTTAAGCCCAGGATACAGGTCTTGATCACCTGGGCCGTAATAGCATGTATGTGAAATGTATGTCGGATGTATCACATTGTAGTAATGAAAGTTGGTTCGCAGTACATGTAACCTTCATGAGGTTCCATTTAAACTGAGTGGTAGTGTGTATTTGTACACTGTACTCACCTATTTGTGGTTGCAAGGGTCGATTCATTGCTCCTGGCCCCGCCTCTTCACTGATTGCTACTAGATCCTCTCTCTCCCTGCTCCATGAGCTTTATCATACCTCGCCTTAAAACTAGGTATGGTTCCCGCCTCCACTACGTCACTTTCTAGGCTATTCCACGGCCTGACTACTCTATTACTGAAGAAATACTTGTTAACATCCCTTTGATTCATCTGAGTCTTCAACTTCCAATTGTGACCTCTTGTTTCTGTGTCCCCTCTCTGGAACATTTCGTCTTTGAACACCTTGTCTATTCTGCGCAGTTTTTTATATGTCGTTATCATGTCTCCCCTGACCCTCCTGTCCTCCAGTGTCGTCAGGCCGATTTCCCTCAACCTTTCTTCGTAGGACAATCCCCGTAGCTCTGGGACTAGTCTTGTTGCAAACCTTTGCACTTTCTATAATTTCTTGACGTGCTTCACCAGGTGTGGATTCCAAACTGGTATGGGCCTGACGTAAATGGTATATAGAATCTTGAACGATTCCTTACTGAGGTATCGGAATACTATTCGTAGGTTTACCAGACGCCCGTATGCTGCAGCAGTTATCTGATTGATGTGCGCCTCAGGAGATATGCTCGGTGTTATACTCACCCACAGATCTTTTTCCTTGAGTGAGGTTTGCAGTCTTTGGCCATCTAGACTATATTGTGTCTTCGGTCTTCTTTGCCCTTCCCCAATCTTCATGACTTTGCATTTGGCAGGGTTAAACTCAAGGAGACAGTTGCTGGATCAGGCTTGTAGCCTGTCCGGGTCTCTTTGTAGTCCTGCCCGATCCTCGTCCGATTTGATTCTTCTCATTAACTTCACATCATCTGCTAACAAGGACACTTCTGAGTCTATCCCTTCCGTTATGTCATTCACATATACCAAAAACAGCACAGGTCCTAGGACCGACCCCTGTGGAACCTCGCTTGTCACAGGCGCCCACTCTGACACCTCGTCACGTACCATGACTCGTTGTTGCCTCCCTGTCAGGTATTCTCTGATCCATTGCAGTGCCTTTCCTGTTATGTGTGCCTGATCCTCTAGCTTTTGCAGTAACCTCTTGTGAGGAACAGTGTCGAAGGCCTTTTTGCAGTCCAAAAAAAAAAAACTGCAGTCAATCCATGCCTCTCTTTCTCTTGTCTTACTTCTGTCACCTTGTCATAAAACTCCAGTAGGTTTGTGACACGGGATTTTCCTTCCCTGAAACCGTGCTGGTTGTCAATTATACACTTGTTTCTTTCCAGGTTCTCCACAACTCTCCTCCTGATGATCTTCTCCATGACTTTGCATACTATACATGTTAGTGATACAGGTCTATAGTTTAGTGTCTCATGTCTGTCTCCCTTTTTAAAAATTGGGACTACATTTGCCATCTTCCATACCTCAGGGAGTTGACTAGTTTCAATGGATGTGTTGAAGATCTTTGTTAATGGCACACACAGCATCTCTGCTCCCTCTCTAAGGACCCACGGAGAGATGTTATCTGGTCCCACCGCCTTTGAGGTTTCAAGTTCACATAGCAGCTTCTTCACCTCCTCCTTGGTTATGTGTACCTCATCCAGCACTTGTTGGTGTACCCCCCTGTTCTGATTTCCTGGAGTCTTACTGGTTTCCTACTTCTTTAAATCTCGTGTTGAGTTCCTGACATACCTCTTGGTCATTTCTTGTGAACTCCCCATCACCCTTCCTCAGTCTGATTACCTGGTCCTTGACTGTTGTTTTCCTCCTGATGTGGCTATACAACAGCTTCGGGTCAGTCTTTACTTTTGATGCTATGTCATTTCCATATTGTCTCTGAGCCTCCCTTCTTATTCGTGCATATTCGCTTCTGGCTCTTCTGCTAATCTCTTTATTTTCCTGATTTCTCTGTCTACTATACCTTTTCCATTCTCTAGTACACCTAGTTTTTGCCTCCCTACACCTTTGGGTGAACCAAGGACTCATTCTGTTCTTCCCATTATTTCTGTTTCCCTTTGGAACAAACCTCTCCTCTGCCTCCTTGCATTTTGTTGCCACATTGTACTGGTTTTCCTGTCAGTTCCCTTTCCCACTGAATGTCTTGCAGGAAGTTCCTCATGCCTGAGTAGTTCCCCCTTTTGTAGTTTGGTTTTTCCCATCCTATTCCTGCTACTCTCTCCACTTGAAGCTCAACTATGTAGTCAAAGCACAGAACCACATGATCACTAGCTCCTAGGGGCCTTTCATACATGATATCCTCAATGTCCGAACTACTCAAGGTGAATACAAGGTCCAGTCTTCCTGGATCATCCTCACCTCTCTCTCTAGTAGTGTCTCTAACATGTTAATGCTTGAGGTTTTCCAGCGCCACATCCATCATCTTGGCTCTCCATGTTTCAGGACCCCCATGGGGCTCCAGGTTTTCCCAGTCAATCTCCTTTTGATTGAAATCACCCATATCTAGTAACTTTGCTCCCCCCATGTGTGCTCTTCTGGCCACCTCGGCTAGTGTGTCGACCATTGCTCTGTTGCTCTCATCGTATTCTTCTCTTGGCCTCCTGCAGTTCTATGGTGGGTTGTACATTACTGCAATTATCACCTTATGTCCCTCAGACTGGATTATTCCTACTAAGTAGTCCCTTTCACCCATGCCATCCATTCTTTCCATTTTCTCAAAACCCCACTGGTTTTTAATGAGCAGTGCAACTCCTCCTCCCCCTCTCCTCCCTGTCTTTCCTGAGGATTTGATATCTGGATGGAAAGATTGCATCTCTTATTATTCTGGTGAGTTTTGTTTCTCTGAGTGCTATTACGTTTGGGGATGTCTCCTTCATTCTTTCCTGCGACTCCTCACACTTATTTGTTATTCCATCTGCATTTGTATACCACACCTTCAACTTCTTTTCTAAGACTGTGGTCTTGGAGGTATATTGGGGTTGGGGAAGTGGGAGACCTGATAAGGAACTATGGGCAGTTGCTGTGGGGGTGGAGTTTGTAATGTAGTGGGTCGGGGCATTGGATATGGCACTGGTGTTTTGGTTTAGAGTGTTTGGTTGCACTGGGGTTGACCTGGTTGGGAGGCTTCTATAGGAAGTTGTGAGGGAGGCTGTATTTGATCTTCTTCCCGGGTCTGGGATCTCCTGTCTGTCTCCTCCATCCCCTCTCTTTCCTCCTTTCGCCTTTGTACCATCTCTCTCAGTTTTTGCCTTTCTTCTCATGTTCTGTCGCCGTCGAGATACACCTTCCTGTATACCGGCATGTCGCTTAATCTTGCTTTCTCCTGCAAGATCCTGTTCCGAGTCAATTCTGCCTTGAAAGTCACTTTCACTGGCCGGGTTCTTCTTCTTGCAACCTCCCCCTATTCTCCGAAAATTTTCCACCTGGGTCATGTCATCTTCTCCTATTGCTTTTATGATGCTTTCAGTTGCTTTTTTTCCCTTGTTTTCTTGCTTCATATGTTTGCCCTTCAACTTCCTGGAGCCCATACACAAAACCTGACCTCTCCCTTTCATTCTCCCACTGCGTATCCTTGTGTATCCACTCATTCAATTTAATTTCCTCCATTGCAGCTTTCCTTTCTTCAGTTTCACTATCTATTGTGCTTGGGCTCAGTGGCCTGTCATTTTCCCTTCTTGGCTTTCCCTGGGCTCTGCTGTGGTCTGTTAGGGTCTCCACATATAGCTTAGCTCTTCAGTCCCCTCTCAAAGAGCTTCTACATGCAGTTTTGCTTCTTCTTTCACTACAGTCACCTTATTTGTGACTGAGGTAGCAGTCTCTGATGTCATTCCCAAAATGTTCTTTAGTTCTTTAGGCTGTTTCAGATTTTTCAGTTCCTCTTCTAATCTCTGTATCCTAGCCTCTGCTGCTATGACTTGCATCTCCCACTTCCTGCTTTCCATATCTATCCTCTCTTCCATTCTCATGCTAAGTTCTTCTAGTTTCTTTTCCCATTCATGTTCTCTTTTTTTGAGCTATGCTGTCCAATCTTCCTTTGCAGATTCATCCTCCTGTCCCTTGGTTTTCCTTCCTGCTCTCTGGCAACCCATTTTTTTTATTTTGATTGCCTCAGAATGGAAAACTTATGTAAGTCTGTGTGTTAGGTTAGTAGTGTGTTTGTCAGAGTGTGGGGGAGGAAGGTAGAGGAGGAACTGTGTGCAGTGGTTACATGGGAGAGGGGTGGGGAGGGGGATTTAGGGGGGATTATGGGGAGTGAGAAGGGAGAAGCAAGGGGGTGAATGGGAGATGGGGAAGGAGGGAGAGGTGGGGAGGAGGAGGGTGAATGAGAGAGGGGGGATCAGGGGAAGGAGTGAGAGGTTGGTGGGGGAGGGGGGGAGTGTATGTGTCTGTATATGTGGGTGGGTGGGTGTGTGTGTGTGTTTGCGTGTGTGTGTGTGTGTGTGTGTGTGTGTGTGTGTGTGTGTGTGTGTGTGTGTGTGTGTGTGTGTGTACTCACCTAGTTGAGGTCGCAGGGGTCGATTCCAAGCTCCTGGCCCCACCTCTTCATTGGTCACTACTAGGTCACTCCCCTTGAACCGTGAGCTTTATCATACCTCTGCTTAAAGCTATGTATGGATCCTGCCTCCACTACATCGCTTCCCAAACTATTCCACTTCCTGACTACTCTGTGGCTGAAGAAATACTTCCTAACATCCCTGTGATTCATTTGTGTCTTCAACTTCCAACTGTGTCCCCTTGTTCCTGTGTCCCATCTCTGGAACATCCTGTCTTTTTTCACCTTGTCAATTCCTCTCAGTATTTTGTATGTCGTTATCATGTCCCCCTATCTCTCCTGTCCTCCAGTGTCGTCAGGTTGATTTCCATTAACCTCTTCTCATAGGACATACCTCTTAGCTCTAGAACTAGTTTTGTTGCAAACCTTTGCACTTTCTCTAGTTTCTTTACGTGCTTGGCTAGGTGTGGGTTCCAAACTGGTGCCGCATACTCCAATATGGGCCTAACGTACACGGTGTACAGGGTCCTGAACGATTCCTTATTAAGATGTCGGAATGCTGTTCTGAGGTTTGCCAGGCGCACATATGCTGCAGCAGTTATTTGGTTGATGTGCGCTTCAGGAGATGTTCCTGGTGTTATACTCACCCCTAGATCTTTTTCCTTGAGTGAGGTTTGTAGTCTCTGGCCCCCTAGACTGTACTCCGTCTGCGGTCTTCTTTGCCCATCCCCAATCTTCATGACTTTGTACTTGGTGGGATTGAACTCCAGGAGCCAATTGCTGGACCAGGTCTGCAGCCTGTCCAGATCCCTTTGTAGTTCTGCCTGGTCTTTGATCGAATGAATTCTTCTCATCAACTTCACGTCATCTGCAAACAGGGACACTTCGGAGTCTATTCCTTCCGTCACGTCATTCACAAATACCAGAAACAGCACTGGTCCTAGGACTGACCCCTGTGGGACCCTGCTGGTCACAGGTGCCCACTCTGACACCTCGCCACGAACCAAGACTCGCTGCTGTCTTCCTGACAAGTATTCCCTGATCCATTGTAGTGCCTTCCCTGTTATCCCTGCTTGGTCCTCCAGTTTTTGCACTAATCTCTTGTGTGGAACTGTGTCAAACGCCTTCTTGCAGTCCAAGAAAATGCAATCTACCCACCCCTCTCTCTCTTGTCTTACTGCTGCCACCATGTCATAGAACTCCAGTAGGTTTGTGACACAGGATTTCCCATCCCTGAAACCATGTTGGCTGCTGTTGATGAGATCATTCCTTTTTAGGTGTTCCACCACTTTTTTCCTGATAATCTTCTCCATGACTTTGCATACTATACATGTCAGTGACACTGGTCTGTAATAGTCTGTGTGTGTGTGTGTGTGTGTGTCTGTGTGTGTGTGTGTGTGTGTGTGTGTGTGTGTGTGTGTGTGTGTGTGTGTGTGTGTGTGTGTGTGTGTGTGTAATTATGTGAGGTATTATGTGTGGGTTTATTAAATGTCTGAAAAGTAGGTGGAATTGTGTGTTGGAGTGTTATGTGGAGTCTTAGTGGTCCCTTGCCTGACCACAACCTCTTGTGACCTGACCCCCACCCTCCTGGTACTTGACCCGCACCTACTTACAATGTTGTCCTCTATGCTTGTCGTACCACCTAGGCTTATAGTAATTTACTTGCCTTGTTCCATAGATTACCAATTGCTATTCCTTATTGAGTACTTGAGTGCCTATTCTTTATCGTGCTAGGAGAGTTGGACCGTTCACAATCAGCTTGGCAGTTAATTGGAACCTGAAACCCCACTCCCAAACAACTACGCATAGGTGATTACTGTACTTGCAATGCAGCTGTAGCAACCAACTCGATGTGACGTCCTGGCGTAATCCACCTCAATTTCTTCTCGTTATATAATGTACCCTATTCACTGTATTTCTTTCACTGGTCACACGATTGTTTCAATTTATTATCTTTCTTGGGTGACACATGGCAACGTCGCCTGAGCACCCACACTAGCCTGCCAGCTCTGACTGCGCCACCATGTTTTACTTTCTAGATCACTTACAAAATTGTGGCTCTCCCCACACTTATGTGGCTCAGGCAGATTGAAAATCGCTTCAAGAAACTGTTCACCACCCTAAGACACTTAGCAACCCTTGTAGAACACTTGGGTAGCCCTCAAAAACACTTACATTCGCGGAGCACGGAAGGCGTGACTCACGCACGTGGTGCCCCAGTGTGTGTGTGTGTGTGTGTGTGTGTGCACTCACCTAATTCACCTAATTGTGTTTGCAGGGGTCGAGACTCAGCTCCTGGCCCCGCCTCTTCACCGAACACTACTAGGTCCTCTCTCCCCATGCTCCATGAGCTTTATCATACCTCATCTTAAAACTATGTATAGTTCCTGCCTCCACTACATCGCTTGCCAGACTATTCCACTTCCTAACTACTCTATGACTGAAGAAATACTTCCTAACATCCCTTTGACTCATCTGAGTCTTCAGCTTCCAATTGCGACCCCTTGTTTCTGTGTCCCATCTCTGGAACATCCTGTCTCTGTCCACCTTGTCTATTCCAAGCAGTATTTTGTATGTCGTTATCATGTCTCCCCTGACCCTCCTCTGCGTATGTGTGTGTGTGTGTGTGTGTATGTGTGTGTGTGTGTGTGTGTGTGTGTGTGTGTGTGTGTGTGTGTGTGTGTGTGTGTGTGTGTGTGTGTGTGTGTGTGTTGACGAGTGTATTAATGGGTTACTATAGCGACGAGTATAAGGAATATGTATATGTAACTGTGACGCAGTAAGGGTATTACCTCTCTTGGCTCTCATTCTTTTGCGTCTATATACATTGTTCACGTCAGTAGGAGGTATATAATTGATCTCTTAGGATGCATGTGATTGTCGATTATATTTTCAAGGTTAGGGTGTTGTGAACCATGTATTTTGTATACACAGTTTTTAATTTAAAACTTCAACTGTTCATAATCTGAACTTAAGACAAAATTGTTAAGGGACCTGTACTTTTAGTGGTAAAGTTATTAAGGATATAGTTTATCTCCGGCAGGCGTAATTTTTTTGTCCTGAAGAGGTGTATGTGTTGCTGGATACAATGTCTCAACTTTTCTTATTGGTATGTTAACGTATGTAGCTATTTAAGGTGTTAATATACCACAATGTTTGTAAGTGTTTATTACTAAAGTTACAAAAGTATTATGATACGTAACTGGATTAACGTTTAATTACTGTTTTGGTTGTTAAGGTTGGTGACAGGGGACGTTGCGTGTGGGGACGGGGATCAATGTGTGCGCTGTATAGTGTTAGAACATAAGATCATAAGAATGGAGGAACACTGCAGAAGGCCTACTAGCCCATACAAGGCAGAACACCATTGTAGATGAATGGTTCACAGAACCGACACTGATAAATTAGACACATGTGCAACTCTTGGGTATCTTTATTAAGGAACGTTTCGCCACACAGTGGCTTCATCAGTCCATACAAAGGAGAAACTTGAAGAACAGGAGGAGAATGAGGTAATCAGTCCCTCAGCCTTGAGTCGATGTGGTCAGGCCAACAATCTTGAATAGAATACGGCATAAGTGCGGAGAAGCAGCTTATAAACCGTAGACAGGAGAGGTGCAGCAGTAGTAGGTGGTGTTACATTTATCCAATGTGGAAGTAGGTCGTGCCCAAGGGTTAGGCAAGCGATGAATTCCCAAGTATTAAGATCCCAAGAAGTTGCAGTGCCTGACAGGATTGTTTTCAAACGAATTTATGTCCTTTCTGTAATATGGAGACCAGAATTGAGCTGCATAATCTAGGTGAGGCCTTACTAATGATGTATAAAGCTGCAGTATGACCTCTGGACTTCTGTTGCTTACACTTCTTGATATAAATCCCAGTAATCTATTTGCCTTATTACGTACGCTTAGGCATTGCTGTCTTGGTTTAAAGTTGCTGCTCACCATAACCCCCAAGTCCTTTTCGCAATCTGTATGGCTAAGTTCTACATCATTTATCTACATTGAACTGCATCTGCCACTTTTCTGACCAAGAGTAGAGTTTGTTTAAATCCTTCTGAAGTTCCCTAACATCTACGTTTGAATCAATTATCCTACTTATCTTTGTGACATCGGCGAATTTGCTCATATCACTAGTAACACCCTCATCAAGATCATTGATATATATTATAAACAACAACGGGCCCAAGACTGATCCCTGTGGAACGCCACTTGTTACAGATCCCCACTTGGATTTAACCCCATTTATGGACACTCTCTGCTTCCTGTCTGTGAGCCATGACTCGATCCACGAGAGCACTTTTCCCCCAATGCCATGAGCTGCCACTTTCTTTAACAATCTTTGGTGCGGAACTCTATCAAAAGCCTTACTAAAATCTAAGTAAATATCAAATTCTTTATCGTGGTCAACAGCCTCAAAAGCTTTACTGAAGAAAGTTAATAAATTAGTTAGACAAGACCGGCCTCTTTTGAATCCATGCTGAGTATCATTAATCAAGCTATGCTTATCGAGATGGCTTCTTATAATCTCAGCTATAATTGACTCTAGTAATTTGCCTACAATTGAGGTCAGGCTTATTGGGCTGTAATTAGATGGTAACGACTTGTCCCCTGTTTTAAAAATAGGAATTACATTAGCCATCTTCCACATATCAGACACTACACCTGTTTGAAGAGATAAATTAAAAATATTAGTTAATGGTTCACAGAGTTCCATTTTGCATGCCTTAAGAACCCTTGAAAAAACCTTATCAGGACCCGGTGACTTATTTTGCTTCAGTCTGTCTATCTGCTTCACAACCATTTCACTAGTGACTGTGATGTTACATAATTTATCTTTTTCTGGCCCACTATAAAAATTAATTACTGGAATATTATTAGTGTCTTCCTGTGTAAAAACCGAGAGAAAATAATTATTTAAAATCGAGCACATTTCATTCTCTTTGTCAGTAAGATGCCCATAGTTATTTTTAAGGGGACCTATCTTATCTCTAACTTTTGTTCTATATACCTGGAAAAAACTTTTTGAGTTAGTTTTAGAATCCCTAGCAACTTTAATTTCATAGTCCTTTTTAGCTTTTCTTATCCCCTTTTTAATGTCCCTCTTAATGTCAATATACTGATTCATAAGATGACCCTCACCTGTGTTCGTACCATTATCTTATAAAATCTTCGTGCTTGTGTAGCATTGTACTTAGAAGCAGTGTGTAGATTGTGTTAGATTAGGTTTAGTGACAATATGTAGTTACTTAGTAGACTGAGTAGTAACAGTGTTCATTTCTTGCTCATTACCAGTGCCACTGTTATATATTAATATTATATACCTACCTATGTATAATATTTGTACATGAAGTTTTAAATAAAATATAATAAATCGCATACCCCAAGCGAACCACGTTGCTTCAGCAATGGTGAGCTTCCTTGTGATTGACCAGTGAAGAAAGGTACTGATTTTATGCCGGGTACCCTATTGATCGTTAAACCCATAGCACATGGTTCACTGGTTGAGAGGTAGCTTATATGGGAGTGTGACATACGCTGAATAAATTGTAACATACTCTTTGTATGTTCAACCAAATGAATGAGAGACAAGATGTAGGAGTAGTGTTTATGGTGTTGGAAGTGCGCACGTTACTGTTGTACGGACGACAGATCCTTATGTAATGTTATCAGTTATCAATTCATATATATGTACTTAAAATACTGCTTGCTATATTTAAGGATCTAGCCTGTGATTCCACGGAAAATCTGTTACCTGAATCACACGTAAACCGATAAAGAAAATTAAGTTTATTTGAAATCTACTTCAATATTTTTCATAACTTCCTTTACAATCATTACTAGGCACTATTAAACAATTAAGATAGTCATGATACATGTATTTTTGTGTGCTTAAAGTATTTAAGAAATGAGCCAAGCAGGTGTCTCATACCAACAGTGTAACAGAGAAAGATATCACTAACCTCCTTAATGATGCAGTACACTTCACGGTTGTCCAAGTGATTGACAGTTGAGTTGTCAAGTTCCCAGACTGGTTCCACACTATACAGGTTCTGGTATACACCCTTCGTCATTCTGGCCCATTCCTTTGTATCGTATTTCACTCTTCATAAGAATTAAAATATGATAAATCATTATATATATATATATATATATATATATATATATATATATATATATATATATATATATATATATATATATATATATATATATGTCGTGCCGAATAGGCAGAACTTGCGATCTTGGCTTAAATAGCAACGCTCATCTTGCCATATAGGACAAGTGAAAATTTGTGTATGCAATAATTTCGCCAAAATCATTCTGAACCTAACGAAAAAAATATATTTCACTGTGTTTGTTTAGTATTAAATTACTGTAAACAAATCTAAAATATATTTAGTTAGGCTAGGCTAAAATAAATTGCTATTGTTATAATAAGGTTAGGTAAGTTTTCTAAGATTCTTTTGGTGTAAAATTAAAAATTTTTACACTAACATTAATGAAAAAAATATATCTATCTTTAAACATATAAAAGAAAATTTCAGGACTTAATTTTAAATGAGTTCTTGCTAATTAACCAGTTTTACATATTCGGCACGACATATATATATATATATATATATATATATATATATATATATATATATATATATATATATATAAATATATATATATATATATATATATATATATAGAGAGAGAGAGAGAGAGAGATAGATAGATAGATAGATAATGTGTGTGTGTGTATGTGTGTGTATGTGTGTGTGTATGTGTGTGTGTATATGTGTGTGTGTGTGTGTGTGTGTGTGTGTGTGTGTGTGTGTGTGTGTGTGTGTGTGTGTGTGTGTGTGTGTTTGTTTGTGTGTGTACTCACCTATTTGTACTAAGCTATTTGTGGTTGGAGGGGTCGATTCATAGCTCCTGGCCCCGCCTCTTCACCGGTTGCTACTGGGTCCTCTCTCTCCCCGCTCCATGAGCTTTATCATACCTCGTCTTAAAACTATGTATGGTTCCTGCCTCCACTACATCACTTTCTAGGCTATTCCACTGCCTGACAACTCTATGACTGAAGAAATACTTTCTAATATCTCTCTGACTCATCTGTGTCTTCAACTTTCAATTGTGACCTCTTGTTTCTGTGTCCCCTTCCTGGAACATCCTGTCTTTGTCCACCTTGTCTATTCCGCGCAGTATTTTATATGTCGTTATCATGTCTCCCCTGACCCTCCTGTCCTCTAGTGTCGTCAGGCCGATTTCCCTTAACCTTTCTTCATAAGACATTCCCCTTAGCTCTGGAACTAACCTTGTAGCAAACCTTTGCACTTTCCCTAGTTTCTTGACGAGCTTTATCAAGCGCGGGTTCCAAACAGATGCTGCATACTCCAGTATGGGCCTGAAGTACACGGTGTACAGTGTCTTGAACGATTCCTTATTAAGGTATCGGAGCGCAGTTCTCAGGTTTGCCAGGCGCCTATATGCTTCAGCAGTTACCTGGTTGATGTGTGCTTCGGGAGACATGCTCTGTGTTTTACTCATTCCAAGATCTTTCTCCTTGAGCGAGGTTTGCAGTCTTTGGCCACCTAGCCTATACTCTGTCTGCGGTCTTCTTTGCCCTTCCCCTATTTTCATGACTTTGCATTTGGCAGGATTAAATTCGAGAAGCCAATTGCTGGACCAGGTGTCCAGTCTGTCCAGGTCTCTTTGAAGTCCTGCCCGGTCTTCATCTGATTTAATTCTCCTCATTAACTTCACATCGTCTGCGAACAGGGACACTTCTGAGTCTAACCCTTCCATCATGTCGTTCACATATACCAAAAACAGCACTGGTCCAAGGACCGACCCCTGTGGGACCCCGCTCGTCACAGGTTCCCATTGTGATACATCATTACGTACCATGACTCGTTGTTGCCTCCCTGTCAGGTATTCTCTGATCCATTGCAGTGCCTTTCCTGTTATATGAGCCTGATCCTCTAGCTTCTGCACTAATCTCTTGTGAGGAACTGTGTCAAAGGCCTTCTTGCAGTCCAAGAAGATGCAATCAACCCACCCCTCTCTCTCGTGTCTTACTTCTGTTACTTTATCAAAAAACTCAAGAAGGTTTGTGACACAGGATTTTCCTTCCATGAATCCATGCTGGTTGGCGTTTATACTCTTGTTCCGTTCCAGGTGCTCCACCACTCTCCTGATAATCTTTTCCATAACTTTGCATACTATACACGTCAGTGACACAGGTCTATAGTTTAGTGCCTCTTTTCTGTCTCCTTTTTTAAAAATGGGAACTACATTTGCCGTCTTCCACACCTCAGGTAGTTGCCCAGTTTCCACGGACGTGTTGAAGATTGTGGTAAGTGGCACACACAACATATCCGCTCCCTCCCTAAGGACCCTCAGGGAGATGTTGTCTGGTCCCATTGCCTTTGAGGTATCGACGTCCCTTAGCAGTTTCTTCACCTCCTCCTCGTCAGTATGTATGTCATTCAACACTTGTTGGTATATTCCTTGCTGGTGTCCCCATCTGGTCTGTCCCCCGAGAGGCCATCCTGTCTCCACTGAAAATACTTCCTTAAATCTCATGTTGAGCTCCTCACATACCTCTTGTTCGTTTCTTGTGAGTTCTCCACCTTCTTTCCTCAGCCTTATCACCTGGTCTTTGACTCTTGTCTTCCTCCTAATGTGGCTATACAGTAGTTTCTGGTCAGACTTGACTTTCGATGCAATGTCGTTTTCGTACTGTCGCTGGGCCTCCCTCCTTATCTGTGCGTACTCGTTTCTGGCTCTTCTACTAATCTCCTTATTTTCCTGGGTCCTTTGCCTCCTGTACCTTTTCCATTCTCTGGTGCGCTTAGTTTTTGCCTCCCTACACCTTCGGGTAAACCAAGGACTCGCTTTGGTCTTCATATTATTTCTGTTTCCATTGGGAACAAACCTTTCCTCTGCCTCCTTGCACTTCGTTGCTACATATTCCTTTATCTCGTTTACTGATTTTCCTACCAGGTCTCTGTCCCACTGAACCTCCTGCAGGAAGTTCCTCATACCTGTGTAGTACCCCCGTTTGTAGTTTGGCTTTTCCCATTCAATTCCTGTTTCCTTCTCCACTTGTGTGTGTGTGTGTGTGTGTGTGTGTGTGTGTGTGTGTGTGTGTGTGTGTGTGTGTGTGTGTGTGTGCAGGACAAGCCACGGGGGGATGGAAATCTTTAGCTCAAGTACTTTCAAGTGTGAAAGTACTTGAGATAAATATTTAAGCCCCCCCCCCCGCGGCTTGCCCTACATAGTTAAGATCGCCCGTCTGCGGTTGTTTGCATATATATGTGTGTGTGTTATTATAACCATGAACGTGTGGTATTGATCAATAACAACGCTGCACTAGCCAAGGTCTCGAGCCCATGTTGTACTGGCCCGCCTCATGGTAAGCTAAAACCATATGACGCCTTAAACCACAGGACCACCCAATCCTACAAAGATGGCGCAGCCAGAGAGCTAGCTGTTTTACCACCATCCGAGGACATTCGGAGTCGTGGGAGATTCTAAGCTAATCTTCAATCTCATCCCTGTTTGGTGTACTAGTCCACGAGCAGCATATATACGTATATTATTGTGATCAATAACGATACTGATATATATATATATATATATATATATATATATATATATATATATATATATATATATATATATATATATATATATATATATATATACATAAATATATATATATATATATATATATTTTTTTTTTATTATCACACTGGCCGATTCCCACCAAGGCAGGGTGGCCCGAAAAAGAAAAACTTTCACCATCATTCACTCCATCACTGTCTTGCCAGAAGGGTGCTTTACACTACAGTTTTTAAACTGCAACATTAACACCCATCCTTCAGAGTGCAGGCACTGTACTTCCCATCTCCAGGACTCAAGTCCGGCCTGCCGGTTTCCCTGAATCCCTTCATAAATGTTACTTTGCTCACACTCCAACAGCACGTCAAGTATTAAAAACCATTTGTCTCCATTCACTCCTATCAAACACGCTCACGCATGCCTGCTGGAAGTCCAAGCCCCTCGCACACAAAACCTCCTTTACCCCCTCCCTCCAACCCTTCCTAGGCCGACCCCTACCCCGCCTTCCTTCCACTACAGACTGATACACTCTTGAAGTTATTCTGTTTCGCTCCATTCTCTCTACATGTCCGAACCACCTCAACAACCCTTCCTCAGCCCTCTGGACAACAGTTTTGGTAATCCCGCACCTCCTCCTAACTTCCAAACTACGAATTCTCTGCATTATATTCACACCACACATTGCCCTCAGACATGACATCTCCACTGCCTCCAGCCTTCTCCTCGCTGCAACATTCATCACCCATGCTTCACACCCATATAAGAGCGTTGGTAAAACTATACTCTCATACATTCCCCTCTTTGCCTCCAAGGACAAAGTTCTCTGTCTCCACAGACTCCTAAGTGCACCACTCACTCTTTTTCCCTCATCAATTCTATGATTCACCTCATCTTTCATAGACCCATCCGCTGACACGTCCACTCCCAAATATCTGAATACGTTCACCTCCTCCATACTCTCTCCCTCCAATCTGATATTCAATCTTTCATCACCTAATCTTTTTGTTATCCTCATAACCTTACTCTTTCCTGTATTCACCTTTAATTTTCTTCTTTTGCACACCCTACCAAATTCATCCACCAATCTCTGCAGCTTCTCTTCAGAATCTCCCAAGAGCACAGTGTCATCAGCAAAGAGCAGCTGTGACAACTCCCACCCTGTGTGTGATTCTTTATCTTTTAACTCCACGCCTCTTGCCAAGACCCTCGCATTTACTTCTCTTACAACCCCATCTATAAATATATTAAACAACCACGGTGACATCACACATCCTTGTCTAAGGCCTACTTTTACTGGGAAAAAATTTCCCTCTTTTCTACATACTCTAACTTGAGCCTCACTATCCTCGTAAAAACTCTTCACTGCTTTCAGTAACCTACCTCCTACACCATACACTTGCAACATCTGCCACATTGCCCCCCTATCCACCCTGTCATACGCCTTTTCCAAATCCATAAATGCCACAAAGACCTCTTTAGCCTTATCTAAATACTGTTCACTTATATGTTTCACTGTAAACACCTGGTCCACACACCCCCTACCTTTCCTAAAGCCTCCTTGTTCATCTGCTATCCTATTCTCCGTCTTACTCTTAATTCTTTCAATTATAACTCTACCATACACTTTACCAGGTACACTCAACAGACTTATCCCCCTATAATTTTTGCACTCTCTTTTATCCCCTTTGCCTTTATACAAAGGAACTATGCATGCTCTCTGCCAATCCCTAGGTACCTTACCCTCTTCCATACATTTATTAAATAATTGCACCAACCACTCCAAAACTATATCCCCACCTGCTTTTAACATTTCTATCTTTATCCCATCAATCCCGGCTGCCTTACCCCCTTTCATTTTACCTACCTATATATATACATATATATGTATATATTTAAATGTATATATATATATATATATATATATATATATATATATATATATATATATATATTTATATATGTATATATATATATATATATATATATATATATATATATATATATATATATATATATATATATATATATATATATATATATATATATATATATGCAAAACAACCACTCTGAAAGAATAGAGAAATTCCAAGCGCTATCGTGACTACTCACGAAAGCGCTTGGAATTTCTCTATTCTTTCAGAGTGGTTGTTTTGCATATTCTGAAATCACCTGTTTACTGTGATCTTATTGCATATATATATTGCATATATATGCAGTTCTTGATGAACACGGAGTTCCATGAGTCTGGCCTTGGGGCAGAGTGCATGGGCATGTCATTTATCGCCTGTTCGAAGTCATTTGGCGTCAGAATAACATCGGATAGGCTTGTGTTAACCAAATTTTGTGGCTCTCTCATAAAAATTCGTTTTGATCTTCGACTCTCAGTCTGGTTAGCGGCTTGCTAAAAACTGAGTCATATTGGGACTTGAGTAGCTCACTCATTTCCTTGCTGTCATCTGTGTAGGACCCATCTTTTTTAAGTAGGGGCCCAATACTGGATGTTGTTCTCGACTTTAATTTGGCATAGGAGAAGAAATACTTTGGGTTTCTTTTGATTTCATTTATGGCTTTTAGTTCTTCCCGCGATTCCTGACTCCTATAAGATTCCTTTAGCTTGAGTTCGATGCTTGCTATTTCTCTGACCAGTGTCTCCCTACGCATTTCAGATATATTGACCTCTTTTAGTCGCTCTGTTATTCTTTTCCGTCGCCTGTAAAGGGAGCGCCTGTCTCTTTCTATTTTACATCTACTCCTTTTTCTTAGAGGAATAAGCCTTGTGCATACATCGAGTGCCACCAAGTTAATCTGTTCTAGGCATACGTTGGGGTCTGTGTTGCTTAGTATATCTTCCCAGCTTATATCGGTTAGGACTTGGTTTACTTGGTCCCACTTTATGTTTTTGAAGTTGAATTTGGAGAATGCTCCCTCGTGACTAGTCTCATTATGTCGGTCTGGGGCTCCAAGCATACATGTCTCAACCTCAATTATGTTGTGATCTGAGTATATTGTTTTTGTTATGGTGACATTTCTTATCAGATCATCATTGTTAGTGAAGATGAGGTCTAGTGTATTCTACAGTCTAGTAGGGTCTATTATTTGCTGGTTTAAATTGAATTTTGTGCAGAGATTTAAAAGCTCGTGTGAGTGTGAGTTTTCATCAGAGCTGCCTCCTGGTGTTATTACTGCAACAATATTATTTGCTATATTCCTCCAATTTAGGAGCCTAAAGTTGAAATCCCCCAGGAGCAAGATGTTGGGTGCAGGAGCTGGAAGATTTTGTAGACAGTGGTCAATTTTTAACAGCTGTTCCAGGAATTGCTGTGATGTTGCATCCGGAGGCTTGTAGACTACCACAATGACATTACTGAGTAAAATAACACTCCAGACTTTACTGAGGACAGTAACACTTCACACCTTACTGAGGACAATAACACTCCACACTTTACTGAGGTCAATAACACTACACACTTTACTGAGGACAATAATACTTAAGACTTTTCTGAGGACAATAACACTCCACACTTTACTGAGGACAATAACACTCCACACTTTACTGAGGACAATAACACTTCAAACTTTATTGAGGACATAAACTCTCCAGACTTTACTGAGGACATTAACACTCCAGACTTTACTGAGGAAAACAACACTAAACACTTTACTGAGGACAATAATACTTAAGACTTTTCTGACGACAATTACACTCCACACTTTACTGAGGACAATAACACTCCACACTTTACTGAGGACAATAATACTCCACACTTTACTGAGGACAATAACACTCCACTTTACTGAGGACAATAACACTCCACACTTTACTGAGGACAATTACACTCCACACTTTTCTGAGGACAAAAACACTCCACACTTTACTGAGGACAATAACACTCCACACTTTACTGAGGACAATAACACTCCACACTTCACTGAGGACAATAACACTCCACTTTACTGAGGACAATAACACTCCACACTTTACTGAGGACAATAACACTCCACACTTTACTGAGGACAATAACACTCCAGACTTTACTGAGGACAATAACACTCCACACTTTACTGAGGACAATAACACTCTAGACTTTACCGAGGACAATAAAACTCCACACTTTACTGAGGACAATAACACTTCAGACTTTACTGAGGACAATAACACTCCAGGCTTTACTGAGGACAATAACACTTCAAAATTTACTAAGGACAATAACACTCCACACTTTGCTGAGGAAAATATCACTCCACACTTTACTGAGGACAATATCACTCCACACTTTATTAAGGACAATAACACTCCACACTTTACTGAGGACAATATCACTCCAAACTTTACTGAGGAAAATAACACTCCAGACTTTACTGAGGACAATAACACTCTAGACTTTACTGAGGACAACAACACTCCACACTTTACTGAGGACAATAACACTCCACACTTTACTGAGGACAATAACACTCTAGACTTTACTGAGGACAACAACACTCCACACTTTACTGAGGACAATAACACTCCACACTTTACTGAGGACAATAACACTCCACACTTTACTGAGGACAATAACACTACAGACTTTATTGAGGACAATAACACTCAACACTTTACTGAGGAAAATAACACTCCACACTTTACTGAGGAAAATAACACTCCAGACATTACTGAGGACAATAACACTCCACACTTTACTGAGGACAATAACACTCTAGACTTTACTGAGGACAACAACACTCCACACTTTACTGAGGACAATAACACTCCACACTTTACTGAGGACAATAACACTCCACACTTTACTGAGGACAATAGCACTCCACACTTTACTGAGGACAATAACATTCCACACTTTACTGAGGACAATAACACTCCAGACTTTACTGAGGACAATAACACTCCACACTTTACTGAGGAAAATAACACTCCAGACTTTACTGAAGACAATAACACTCCAGACTTTACTGAGGACAATAACACTCCACACTTTACTGAGGACAATAACACTTCACGTTTTACTTAGGACAATAACACTCCACACTTTACTGAGGACACTAACACTCCACACTTTACTGAGGACACTAACACTCCACACTTTACTGAGGACAATAACACCACATCATTGTTAGTGAAGATGAGGTCTAGTGTATCCTCCAGTCTAGTGGGCTCTATTATTTGCTGGTTTAAATTGAATTTTGTGCAGAGATTTAAAAGCTCGTGTGAGTGTGAGTTTTCATCAGAGCTGCCTCCTGGTGTTATTACTGCAACAATATTATTTGCTATATTCCTCCAATTTAGGAGCCTAAAGTTGAAATCCCCCAGGAGCAAGATGTTGGGTGCAGGAGCTGGAAGATTTTGTAGACAGTGGTCAATTTTTAACAGCTGTTCCAGGAATTGCTGGGATGTTGCATCCGGAGGCTTGTAGACTACCACAATGACATTACTGAGGAAAATAACACTCCAGACTTTACTGAGGACAGTAACACTTCACACTTTACAGAGGACAATAACACTCCACACTTTACTGAGGTCAATAACACTACACACTTTACTGAGGACAATAATACTTGTGTACGAATGGTATATAATACCGACAAGATGAGAGTAAGACACATGTGCAACATCTGGGTATCTTTATTGTACAATAAAGATACCCAGATGTTGCACATGTGTCTTACTCTCATCACAATAATACTTAAGACTTTTCTAAGGACAATAACACTCCACACTTTACTGAGGACAATAACACTCCACACTTTACTGAGGACAATAACACTACAAACTTTATTGAGGACATAAACTCTCCAGACTTTACTGAGGACAATAACACTTCACACTTTACTGAGGAAAACAACACTCCACACTTTACTGAGCACAATTACACTCCAAACTTTACTGAGGACAATAACACTCCACACTTTACTGAGGACAATAACACTCCACACTTTACTGAGGACAATAACACTCCACACTTTACTGAGGACAATAACACTCCACACTTTACTGAGGACAATTACACTCCACACTTTACTGAGGACAATAACACTCCACACTTTACTGAGGACAATAACACTCCACACTTTACTGAGGACAATTACACTCCACACTTTACTGAGGACAATAATACTCCACACTTTACTGAGGACAATAACACTCCACACTTTACTGAGGACAATAACACTCCACTTTACTGAGGACAATAACACTCCACACTTTACTGAGGACAATGACACTCCACACTTTACTGAGGACAATAACACGCCACACTTTACTGAGGACAATAACACTCCACACTTTACTGAGGACAATAACGCTCCAGACTTTACTGTGGACAATAGCACTTCTGGAGTTTATCTTGAGAGAGTTCCGGGGGTCAACGCCCCCGCGGCCCGGTCTGTGACCAGGCCTCCTGGTGGATCAGAGCCTGATCAACCAGGCTGTTGCTGCTGGCTGCACGCAAACCAACGTACGAGCCACAGCCCGGCTGGTCAGGAACCGACTTTAGGTGCTTGTCCAGTGCCAGCTTGAAGACTGCCAGGGGTCTGTTGGTAATCCCCCTTATGTATGCTGGGAGGCAGTTGAACAGTCTCGGGCCCCTGACACTTTTTGTATGGTCTCTTAACGTGCTAGTGACACCCCTGCTTTTCATTGGGGGGATGTTGCATCGTCTGGCAAGTCTTTTGCTTTCGTAGTGAGTGATTTTCGTGTGCAAGTTCGGTACTAGTCCCTCTAGGATTTTCCAGGTGTATATAATCATGTATCTCTCCCTCCTGCGTTCCAGGGAATACAGGTTCAGGAACCTCAAGCGCTCCCAGTAATTGAGGTATTTTATCTCTCTTATGCGCGCCATGAAGGTTCTCTGTACATTTTCTAGGTCAGCAATTTCACCTGCCTTGAAAGGTGCTGTTAGTGTGCAGCAATATTCCAGCCTAGATTGAACAAGTGACCTGAAGAGTGTCATCATGGGCTTGTCATCCCTAGTTTTGAAGGTTCTCATTATCCATCTCGTCATTTTTGTAGCAGATGTGATTGATACAATGTTATGGTCCTTGAAGTTGAGATCCTCCGACATGATCACTCCCAGGACTTTGACGTTGGTGTTTCGCTCTATTTTGTGGCCAGAATTTGTTTTGTACTCTGATGAAGATTTAATTTCCACGTGTTTACCACATCTGAGTAATTGAAATTTCTCATCGTTGAACTTCATATTGTTTTCTGCAGCCCACTGAAAGATTCGGTTGATGTCCGCCTGGAGCCTTGCAGTGTCTGCAATGGAAGACACTGTCATGCAGATTCGGGTGTCATCTGCAAAGGAAGACACGGTGGTCTGGCTGACATCCTTGTCTATGTCGGATATGTGATGAGGAACAAGATGGGAGCGAGTACTATGCCTTGTGGAACAGAGCTTTTCATCGTAGCTGCCTCGGACTTTACTCTGTTGACGACTACTCTCTGTGTTCTGTTAGTGAGGAAATTATAGATCCATCGTCCGACTTCTCCTGTTATCCCTTTAGCACGCATTTTGTGCGCTATTACGCCCTGGTCTCACTTGTCGAAGGCTTTTGCAAAGTCTGTATATATTACATCTGCATTCTTTTTATCTTCTAGTGCATTTAGGACCTTTTCGTAGTGATCCAATAGTTGAGACAGACAGGAGCGACCTGTTCTAAACCCATGTTGCCCTGGGTTGTGTAACTGATGGGTTTCTAGATGGGTGGTGATCTTGCTTCTTAGGACCCTTTCAAAGATTTTTATGATATCGGATGTTAGTGCTATTGGTCTGTAGTTCTTTGCTGTTGCTTTACTGCCCCCTTTGTGGAGTGGGGCTATGTCTGTTGTTTTTAGTAACTGTGGGACGACCCCCGTGTCCATGCTCCCTCTCCATAGGATGGAAAAGGCTCGTGATAGGGGCTTCTTGCAGTTGTTGATGAACACGGAGTTCCATGAGTCTGGCCTTGGGGCAGAGTGCATGGGCATGTCATTTATCGCCTGTTCGAAGTCATTTGGCGTCAGAATAACATCGGATAGGCTTGTGTTAACCAAATTTTGTGGCTCTCTCATAAAAAATTCGTTTTGATATTCGACTCTCAGTCTGGTTAGCGGCTTGCTAAAAACTGAGTCATATTGGGACTTGAGTAGCTCACTCATTTCCTTGCTGTCATCTGTGTAGGACCCTTCTTGTTTAAGTAGGGGCCCAATACTGGAGGTTGTTCTCGACTTTGATTTGGCATAGGAGAAGAAATACTTTGGGTTTCTTTTGATTTCATTTATGGCTTTTAGTTCTTCCCGCGATTCCTGACTCCTATAAGATTCCTTTAGCTTGAGTTCGATGCTTGCTATTTCTCTGACCAGTGTCTCCCTACGCATTTCAGATATATTGACCTCTTTTAGCCTCTCTGTTATTCTTTTCCGTCGCCTGTAAAGGGAGCGCCTGTCTCTTTCTATTTTACATCTACTCCTCCTTTTTCTTAGAGGAATAAGCCTTGTGCATACATCGAGTGCCACCAAGTTAATCTGTTCTAGGCATACGTTGGGGTCTGTGTTGCTTAGTATATCTTCCCAGCTTATATCGGTTAGGACTTGGTTTACTTGGTCCCACTTTATGTTTTTGTTATTGAAGTTGAATTTGGAGAATGCTCCCTCGTGACTAGTCTCATTATGTCGGTCTGGGGCTCCAGGCATACATGTCAGAACCTCAGTTATGTTGTGATCTGAGTATATTGTTTTTGATATGGTGACATTTCTTATCAGATCATCATTGTTAGTGAAGATGAGGTCTAGTGTATTCTCCAGTCTAGTAGGGTCTATTATTTGCTGGTTTAAATTGAATTTTGTGCAGAGATTTAAAAGCTCGTGTGAGTGTGAGTTTTCATCAGAGCTGCCTCCTGGTGTTATTACTGCAACAATATTATTTGCTATATTCCTCCAATTTAGGAGCCTAAAGTTCAAATCCCCCAGGAGCATGATGTTGGGTGCAGGAGCTGGAAGATTTTGTAGACAGTGGTCAATTTTTAACAGCTGTTCCAGGAATTGCTGGGGTGTTGCATCCGGAGGCTTGTAGACTACCACAATGACATTACTGAGGACAATAACTCTCCAGACTTTACTGAGGACAGTAACACTTCACACTTTACTGAGGACAATAACACTCCACACTTTACTGAGGTCAATAACACTACACACTTTACTGAGGACAATAATACTTAAGACTTTTCTGAGGACAATAACACTCCACACTTTACTGAGGACAATAACACTCCACACTTTACTGAGGACAATAACACTTCAAACTTTATTGAGCACATAAACTTTCCAGACTTTACTGAGGACATTAACACTCCAGAGTTTACTGAGGAAAACAACACTAAACACTTTACTGAGGACAATTGCACTCCACACTTTACTGAGGACAATAACACTCCACACTTTACTGAGGACAATTACACTCCACACTTTACTGAGGACAATAACACTCCACACTTTACTGAGGACAATAACACTCCACACTTTACTGAGGACAATAACATTCCACACTTTACTGAGGACAATAATACTCCACACTTTACTGAGGACAATAACACTCCACTTTACTGAGGACAATAGCACTCCTGGAGTTTATCTTGAGAGAGTTCCGGGGGTCAACGCCCCCGCGGCCCGGTCTGTGACCAGGCCTCCTGGTGGATCAGAGCCTGATCAACCAGGCTGTTGCTGCTGGCTGCACGCAAACCAACTTACGAGCCACAGCCCGGCTGGTCAGGAACCGACTTTAGGTGCTTGTCCAGTGCCAGCTTGAAGACTGCCAGGGGTCTGTTGGTAATCCCCCTTATGTATGCTGGGAGGCAGTTGAACAGTCTCGGGCCCCTGACACTTATTGTATGGTCTCTTAACGTGCTAGTGACACCCCTGCTTTTCATTGGGGGGATGTTGCATCGTCTGGCAAGTATTTTGCTTTCGTAGTGAGTGATTTTCGTGTGCAAGTTCGGTATTAGTCCCTCTAGGATTTTCCAGGTGTATATAATCATGTATCTCTCCCGCCTGCGTTCCAGGGAATACAGGTTCAGGAACCTCAAGCGCTCCCAGTAATTGAGGTATTTTATCTCTGTTATGCGCGCCGTGAAGGTTCTCTGTACATTTTCTAGGTCAGCAATTTCACCTGCCTTGAAAGGTGCTGTTAGTGTGCAGCAATATTCCAGCCTAGATTGAACAAGTGACCTGAAGAGTGTCATCATGGGCTTGTCATCCCTAGTTTTGAAGGTTCTCATTATCCATCCTGTCATTTTTCTAGCAGATGCGATTGATACAATGTTATGGTCCTTGAAGGTGAGATCCTCCGACATGATCACTCCCAGGTCTTTGACGTTGGTGTTTCGCTCTATTTTGTGGCCAGAATTTGTTTTGTACTCTGATGAAGATTTAATTTCCACGTGTTTACCATATCTGAGTAATTGAAAATTCTCATCGTTGAACTTCATATTGTTTTCTGCAGCCCACTGAAAGATTCGGTTGATGTCCGCCTGGAGCCTAGCAGTGTCTGCAATGGAAGACACTGTCATGCAGATTTGGGTGTCATCTGCAAAGGAAGACACGGTGCTCTGGCTGACATCCTTGTCTATGTCGGATATGAGATGAGGAACAAGATGGGAGCGAGTACTGTGCCTTGTGGAACAGAGCTTTTCATCGTAGCTGCCTCGGACTTTACTCTGTTGACGACTACTCTCTGTGTTCTGTTAGTGGGGAAATTATAGATCCATCGACCGACTTTTCCTGTTATCCCTTTAGCACGCATTTTGTGCGCTATTACGCTATGGTCTCACTTGTCGAAGGCTTTTGCAAAGTCTGTATATATTACATCTGCATTCTTTTTATCTTCTAGTGCATTTAGGACCTTTTCGTAGTGATCCAATGGTTGAGACAGACAGGAGCGCCCTGTTCTAAACCCATGTTGCCTTGGGTTGTGTAACTGATGGGTTTCTAGATGGGTGGTGATCTTGCTTCTTAGGACCCTTTCAAAGATTTTTATGATATGGGATGTTAGTGCTATCGGTCTGTAGTTCTTTGCTGTTGCTTTACTGCCCCCTTTGTGGAGTGGGGCTATGTCTGTTGTTTTTAGTAACTGTGGGACGACCCCCGTGTCCATGCTCCCTCTCCATAGGATGGAAAAGGCTCGTGATAGGGGCTTCTTGCAGTTGTTGATGAACACGGAGTTCCATGAGTCTGGCCTTGGGGCAGAGTGCATGGGCATGTCATTTATCGCCTGTTCGAAGTCATTTGGCGTCAGAATAACATCGGATAGGCTTGTGTTAACCAAATTTTGTGGCTCTCTCATAAAAAATTCGTTTTGATCTTCGACTCTCAGTCTGGTTAGCGGCTTGCTAAAAACTGAGTCATATTGGGACTTGAGTAGCTCACTCATTTCCTTGCTGTCATCTGTGTAGGACCCATCTTGTTTAAGTAGGGGCCCAATACTGGATGTTGTTCTCGACTTTAATTTGGCATAGGAGAAGAAATACTTTGGGTTTCTTTTGATTTCATTTATGGCTTTTAGTTCTTCCCGCGATTCCTGACTCCTATAAGATTCCTTTAGCTTGAGTTCGATGCTTGCTATTTCTCTGACCAGTGTCTCCCTACGCATTTCAGATATATTGACCTCTTTTAGTCGCTCTGTTATTCTTTTCCGTCGCCTGTAAAGGGAGCGCCTGTCTCTTTCTATTTTACATCTACTCCTCCTTTTTCTTAGAGGAATAAGCCTTGTGCATACATCGAGTGCCACCAAGTTAATCTGTTCTAGGCATACGTTGGGGTCTGTGTTGCTTAGTATATCTTCCCAGCTTATATCGGTTAGGACTTGGTTTACTTGGTCCCACTTTATGTTTTTGAAGTTGAATTTGGAGAATGCTCCCTCGTGACTAGTCTCATTATGTCGGTCTGGGGCTCCAAGCATACATGTCTCAACCTCAATTATGTTGTGATCTGAGTATATTGTTTTTGTTATGGTGACATTTCTTATCAGTTCATCATTGTTAGTGAAGATGAGGTCTAGTGTATTCTCCAGTCTAGTAGGGTCTATTATTTGCTGGTTTAAATTGAATTTTGTGCAGAGATTTAAAAGCTCGTGTGAGTGTGAGTTTTCATCAGAGCTGCCTCCTGGTGTTATTACTGCAACAATATTATTTGCTATATTCCTCCAATTTAGGAGCCTAAAGTTGAAATCCCCCAGGAGCAAGATGTTGGGTGCAGGAGCTGGAAGATTTTGTAGACAGTGGTCAATTTTTAACAGCTGTTCCAGGAATTGCTGTGATGTTGCATCCGGAGGCTTGTAGACTACCACAATGACATTACTGAGGAAAATAACACTCCAGACTTTACTGAGGACAGTAACACTTCACACCTTACTGAGGACAATAACACCCCACACTTTACTGATGTCAATAACACTACACACTTTACTGAGGACAATAATACTTAAGACTTTTCTGAGGACAATAACACTCCACACTTTACTGAGGACAATAACACTCCACACTTTACTGAGGACAATAACACTTCAAACTTTATTGAGGACATAAACTCTCCAGACTTTACTGAGGACATTAACACTCCAGACTTTACTGAGGAAAACAACACTAAACACTTTACTGAGGACAATAATACTTAAGACTTTTCTGACGACAATTACACTCCACACTTTACTGAGGACAATAACACTCCACACTTTACTGAGGACAATAATACTCCACACTTTACTGAGGACAATAACACTCCACTTTACTGAGGACAATAACACTCCACACTTTACTGAGGACAATTACACTCCACACTTTTCTGAGGACAAAAACACTCCACACTTTACTGAGGACAATAACACTCCACACTTTACTGAGGACAATAACACTCCACACTTCACTGAGGACAATAACACTACACTTTACTGAGTACAATAACACTCCACACTTTACTGAGGACAATAACACTCCACACTTTACTGAGGACAATAACATTCCAGACTTTACTGAGGACAATAACACTCCACACTTTACTGAGGACAATAACACTCTAGACTTTACCTAGGACAATAACACTCCACACTTTACTGAGGACAATAACACTCCAGACTTTACTGAGGACAATAACACTCCAGGCTTTACTGAGGACAATAACACTTCAAAATTTACTGAGGACAATAACACTCCACACTTTGCTGAGGACAATATCACTCCACACTTTACTGAGGACAATATCACTCCACACTTTATTAAGGACAATAACACTCCACACTTTACTGAGGACAATATCACTCCACACTTTACTGAGGAAAATAACACTCCAGACTTTACTGAGGACAATAACACTCTAGACTTTACCGAGGACAATAACACTCCACACTTTACTGAGGACAATAACACTCCAGACTTTACTGAGGACAATAACACTCCAGGCTTTACTGAGGACAATAACACTTCAAAATTTACTGAGGACAATAACACTCCACACTTTGCTGAGGACAATATCACTCCACACTTTACTGAGGACAATATCACTCCACACTTTACTGAGGAAAATAACACTCCACACTTTACTGAGGACAATAACACTCTAGACTTTACTGAGGACAATAACACTCCACACTTTACTGAGGACAATAACACTCTAGACTTTACTGAGGACAACAACACTCCACACTTTACTGAGGACAATAACACTCCACACTTTACTGAGGACAATAACACTCCACACTTTACTGAGGACAATTACACTACAGACTTTACTGAGGACAATAACACTCCACACTTTACTGAGGAAAATAACACTCCACACTTTACTGAGGAAACTAACACTCCAGACATTACTGAGGACAATAACACTCCACACTTTACTGAGGACAATAACACTCTAGACTTTACTGAGGACAACAACACTCCACACTTTACTGAGGACAATAACACTCCACACTTTACTGAGGACAATAACACTCCACACTTTACTGAGGACAATAGCACTCCACACTTTACTGAGGACAATAACACTCCACACTTTACTGAGGACAATAACACTCCAGACTTTACTGAGGAAAATAACACTCCAGACTTTACTGAAGACAATAACACTCCAGACTTTACTGAGGACAATAACACTCCACACTTTAATGAGGACAATAACACTTCACATTTTACTTAGGACAATAACACTCCACACTTTACTGAGGACACTAACACTCCACACTTTACTGAGGACAATAACACTCCGCACTTTACTGAGGACAATAACACTTCACCCTTTACTGAGGACAATAACACTCAAGACTTTACTGAGGACAATAACACTCCACACTTTACTGAGAACAATAACACCACAGACTTTACTGAGGACAATAACACTCCAGACTTTACTGAGGACAATAACACTCCAGACTTTACTGAAGACAATAACACTCCAGACTTTACTGAAGACAATAACACTCCACACTTTACTGAGGACAATAACACTCCACACTTAACTGAGGACAATAACAATCCACACTTTACTGAGGACAATAACACTCCACACTTTACTGAGGACAATAACACTCCACACTTTACTGAGGACAATAACACTCCACACTTTACTGAGGACAATAACACTCCACACTTTACTGAGGACAATAACACTCCAGACTTTACTGAGGACAATAACACTCCACACTTTACTGAGGACAATAACACTCCACACTTTACTGAGGACAATAACACTCCACACTTTACTGAGGACAATAACACTCCAGACTTTACTGAGGACAATAACACTCCACACTTTACTGAGGACAATAACACTCCACACTTTACTGAGGACAATAACACTTCACACTTTACTGAGGACAATAACACTCCACACTTTACTGAGGACAATAACACTCCACACTTTACTGAGGACAATAACACTCCACACTTTACTAAGGACAATAACACTCCAGACTTTACTGAGGACAATACCACTCCAGACTTTACTGAGGACAATAACACTCCAGACTTTACTGAGGACAATAACACTCCACACTTTACTGAGGACAATAACACCCCACACTTTACTGAGGACAATAACACTTCACACTTTACTGAGGACAATAACACTCCACACTTTACTGAGGACAATACCACTCCAGACTTTACTGAGGACAATAACATCTCCACACTTTACTGAGGACAATAATACTCCACACTTTACTGAGGACAATAACACTCCAGACTTTACTGAGGACAATAACACTCCACACTTTAGTGAGGACAATAACACTCCAGACTTTACTGAGGACAATAACACTCCAGACTTTACTGAGGACAATAACACTCCAGACTTTACTGAGGACAATAACACTCCAGACTTTACTGAGGACAATAACACTCCACACTTTACTGAGGACATTAACACTCAACACTTTACTGAGGACAATAACACTCCAGACTTTACTGAGGACAATAACAATCCAGACTTTACTGAGGACAATAACTCTCCAGACTTTACTGAGGACAATAACACTCCACACTTTACTGAGGACAATAACACTCCAGACTTTACTGAGGACAATAACACTCCAGACTTTACTGAGGACAATAACACTCCAGACTTTACTGAGGACAATAACACTCCAGACTTTACTGAGGAAAATAACACTCCAGACTTTACTGAAGACAATAACACTCCAGACTTTACTGAGGACAATAACACTCCACACTTTACTGAGGACAATAACACTTCACATTTTACTTAGGACAATAACACTCCACACTTTACTGAGGACACTAACACTCCACACTTTACTGAGGACAATAACACTCCGCACTTTACTGAGGACAATAACACTTCACCCTTTACTGAGGACAATAACACTCAAGACTTTACTGAGGACAATAACACTCCACACTTTACTGAGAACAATAACACCACAGACTTTACTGAGGACAATAACACTCCAGACTTTACTGAGGACAATAACACTCCAGACTTTACTGAAGACAATAACACTCCAGACTTTACTGAGGACAATAACACTCCACACTTTACTGAGGACAATAACACTCCACACTTAACTGAGGACAATAACAATCCACACTTTACTGAGGACAAGAACACTCCACACTTTACTGAGGACAATAACACTCAACACTTTACTGAGGACAATAACACTCCACACTTTACTGAGGACAATAACACTCCAGACTTTACTGAGGACAATAACACTCCAGACTTTACTGAGGACAATAACACTCCACACTTTACTGAGGACAATAACACTCCACACTTTACTGAGGACAATAACACTTCACACTTTACTGAGGACAATAACACTCCACACTTTACTGAGGACAATAACACTCCACACTTTACTGAGGACAATAACACTCCACACTTTACTGAGGACAATAACACTCCACACTTTACTGAGGACAATAACACTCCACACTTTACTGAGGACAATAACACTCCACACTTTGCTGAGGACAATAACACTCTTCACTTTACTGAGGAAAATAACACTCCAGACTTTACTGAGGACATTAACACTCCACACTTTACTGAGGACAATAACACTCCAGACTTTACTGAGGACAACAACACTCCACACTTTACTGAGGACAATAACACTCCACACTTTACTGAGGACAATAACACTCCACACTTTACTGAGGACAATAGCACTCCACACTTTACTGAGGACAATAACACTCCACACTTTACTGAGGACAATAGCACTCCACACTTTACTGAGGACAATAACACTCCACACTTTACTGAGGACAATAACACTCCACACTTTACTGAGGACAATAACACTCTTCACTTTACTGAGGAAAATAACACTCCGGACTTTACTGAGGACAATAACACTCCACACTTTACTGAGGACAATAACACTCCACACTTTACTGAGGACAATAACACTCCACACTTTACTGAGGACAATAACACTCCACACTTTACTGAGGACAATAACACCAAAGACTTTACTGAGGACAATAACACTCCAGACTTTACTGAGGACAATAACACTCCAGACTTTACTGAGGACAATAACACTCCAGACTTTACTGAGGACAATAACACTCCACACTTTACTGAGGACAATAACACCACAGACTTTTCTGAGGACAATAACACTCCAGACTTTACTGAGGACAATAACACTCCAGACTTTACTGAGGACAATAACACTCCAGACTTTACTGAGGACAATAACACTCCACACTTTACTGAGGACAATAACACTCCAGACTTTACTGAGGACAATAACACTCCTCACTTTACTGAGGACAATAACACTCCAGACTTTACTGAGGACAATTACACTCCAGACTTTACTGAGGACATTAACACTCCACACTTTACTGAGGACAATAACACTCCACACTTTAGTAAGGACAATAACACTCCACACTTTACTGAGGACAATAACACTCTAGACTTTACTGAGGACAATAACACTCCAGACTTTACGGAGGACAATAACACTCTAGACTTTACTGAGGATAATAACACTCTAGACTTTACTGAGGACAATAACACTCCAGACTTTACGGAGGACAATAACACTCTAGACTTTACTGAGGACAATAACACTCCACACTTTACTGAGGACAATAACACTCCAGGCTTTACTGAGGACAATAACACTTCAAAATTTACTGAGGACAATAACACTCCACACTTTACTGAGGACAATAACACTCCAGACTTTACTGAGGACAATAACAATCCACACTTTACTGAGGACAATAACACTCCACACTTTACTGAGGACAATAACACCCCACACTTTACTGAGGACAATAACACTCCACACTTTACTGAGGACAATAACACTCCAGACTTTACTGAGGACAATACCACTCCACACTTTACTGAGGACAATAACACTCCAGACTTTACTGAGGACAATAACACTCCAGACTTTACTGAGGACAATAATACTCCACACTTTACTGAGGACAATAACACTCCAGACTTTACTGAGGACAATAACACTCCACACTTTACTGAGGACAATAACACTCCACACTTTACTGAGGACAATAACACTCCACACTTTACTGGGGACAATAACACTCAACACTTTACTGAGGACAATAACAATCCACACTTTACTGAGGACAATAACACTCCACACTTTACTGAGGACAATAACACTTCACACTTTACTGAGGACAATAACACTCCACACTTTACTGAGGACAATAACACTCCAGACTTTACTGAGGACAATAACACTCCAGACTTTACTGAGGACATTAACACTCCACACTTTACTGAGGACAATAACACTCCACACTTTAGTGAGGACAATAACACTCCACACATTACTGAGGACAATAACACTCCAGACTTTACTGAGGACAATAACACTCCAGACTTTACGTAGGACAATAACACTCTAGACTTTACTGAGGATAATAACACTCTAGACTTTACTGAGGACAATAACACTCCAGACTTTACGGAGGACAATAACACTCTAGACTTTACTGAGGACAATAACACTCCACACTTTACTGAGGACAATAACACTCCAGGCTTTACTGAGGACAATAACACTTCAAAATTTACTGAGGACAATAACACTCCACACTTTACTGAGGACAATAACACTCCAGACTTTACTGAGGACAATAACAATCCACACTTTACTGAGGACAATAACACTCCACACTTTACTGAGGACAATAACACCCCACACTTTACTGAGGACAATAACACTCCACACTTTACTGAGGACAATAACACTCCAGACTTTACTGAGGACAATACCACTCCAGACTTTACTGAGGACAATAACACTCCAGACTTTACTGAGGACAATAACACCCCACACTTTACTGAGGACAATAACACTTCACACTTTACTGAGGACAATAACACTCCACACTTTACTGAGGACAATACCACTCCAGACTTTACTGAGGACAATAACACTCCACACTTTACTGAGGACAATAACACTCCACACTTTACTGAGGACAATAACACTCCACACTTTACTGAGGACAATAACACTCTTCACTTTACTGAGGAAAATAACACTCCGGACTTTACTGAGGACAATAACACTCCACACTTTACTGAGGACAATAACACTCCACACTTTACTGAGGACAATAACACTCCACACTTTACTGAGGACAATAACACTCCACACTTTACTGAGGACAATAACACCAAAGACTTTACTGAGGACAATAACACTCCAGACTTTACTGAGGACAATAACACTCCAGACTTTACTGAGGACAATAACACTCCAGACTTTACTGAGGACAATAACACTCCACACTTTACTGAGGACAATAACACCACAGACTTTTCTGAGGACAATAACACTCCAGACTTTACTGAGGACAATAACACTCCAGACTTTACTGAGGACAATAACACTCCAGACTTTACTGAGGACAATAACACTCCACACTTTACTGAGGACAATAACACTCCAGACTTTACTGAGGACAATAACACTCCTCACTTTACTGAGGACAATAACACTCCAGACTTTACTGAGGACAATAACACTCCACACTTTACTGGGGACAATAACACTCAACACTTTACTGAGGACAATAACAATCCACACTTTACTGAGGACAATAACACTCCACACTTTACTGAGGACAATAACACTTCACACTTTACTGAGGACAATAACACTCCACACTTTACTGAGGACAATAACACTCCAGACTTTACTGAGGACAATAACACTCCAGACTTTACTGAGGACATTAACACTCCACACTTTACTGAGGACAATAACACTCCACACTTTAGTAAGGACAATAACACTCCACACTTTACTGAGGACAATAACACTCTAGACTTTACTGAGGACAATAACACTCCAGACTTTACGGAGGACAATAACACTCTAGACTTTACTGAGGATAATAACACTCTAGACTTTACTGAGGACAATAACACTCCAGACTTTACGGAGGACAATAACACTCTAGACTTTACTGAGGACAATAACACTCCACACTTTACTGAGGACAATAACACTCCAGGCTTTACTGAGGACAATAACACTTCAAAATTTACTGAGGACAATAACACTCCACACTTTACTGAGGACAATAACACTCCAGACTTTACTGAGGACAATAACAATCCACACTTTACTGAGGACAATAACACTCCACACTTTACTGAGGACAATAACACCCCACACTTTACTGAGGACAATAACACTCCACACTTTACTGAGGACAATAACACTCCAGACTTTACTGAGGACAATACCACTCCACACTTTACTGAGGACAATAACACTCCAGACTTTACTGAGGACAATAACACTCCAGACTTTACTGAGGACAATAATACTCCACACTTTACTGAGGACAATAACACTCCAGACTTTACTGAGGACAATAACACTCCACACTTTACTGAGGACAATAACACTCCACACTTTACTGAGGACAATAACACTCCACACTTTACTGGGGACAATAACACTCAACACTTTACTGAGGACAATAACAATCCACACTTTACTGAGGACAATAACACTCCACACTTTACTGAGGACAATAACACTTCACACTTTACTGAGGACAATAACACTCCACACTTTACTGAGGACAATAACACTCCAGACTTTACTGAGGACAATAACACTCCAGACTTTACTGAGGACATTAACACTCCACACTTTACTGAGGACAATAACACTCCACACTTTAGTGAGGACAATAACACTCCACACATTACTGAGGACAATAACACTCCAGACTTTACTGAGGACAATAACACTCCAGACTTTACGTAGGACAATAACACTCTAGACTTTACTGAGGATAATAACACTCTAGACTTTACTGAGGACAATAACACTCCAGACTTTACGGAGGACAATAACACTCTAGACTTTACTGAGGACAATAACACTCCACACTTTACTGAGGACAATAACACTCCAGGCTTTACTGAGGACAATAACACTTCAAAATTTACTGAGGACAATAACACTCCACACTTTACTGAGGACAATAACACTCCAGACTTTACTGAGGACAATAACAATCCACACTTTACTGAGGACAATAACACTCCACACTTTACTGAGGACAATAACACCCCACACTTTACTGAGGACAATAACACTCCACACTTTACTGAGGACAATAACACTCCAGACTTTACTGAGGACAATACCACTCCAGACTTTACTGAGGACAATAACACTCCAGACTTTACTGAGGACAATAACACCCCACACTTTACTGAGGACAATAACACTTCACACTTTACTGAGGACAATAACACTCCACACTTTACTGAGGACAATACCACTCCAGACTTTACTGAGGACAATAACACTCCACACTTTACTGAGGACAATAACACTCCACACTTTACTGAGGACAATAACACTCCAGACTTTACTGAGGACAATAACACTCCACACTTTAGTGAGGACAATAACACTCCAGACTTTACTGAGGACAATAACACTCCAGACTTTACTGAGGACAATAACACTCCAGACTTTACTGAGGACAATAACACTCCAGACTTTACTGAGGACAATAACACTCCACACTTTACTGAGGATATTAACACTCAACACTTTACTGAGGACAATAACACTCCAGACTTTACTGAGGACAATAACAATCCAGACTTTACTGAGGACAATAACTCTCCAGACTTTACTGAGGACAATAACACTCCACACTTTACTGAGGACAATAACACTCCAGACTTTACTGAGGACAATAACAATCCAGACTTTACTGAGGACAATAACACTCCACACTTTACTGAGGACAATAACACTCCTGACTTTACTGATGACAATAACACTCCAGACTTTACTCTAACATGCGAGGAGCGGGGTCGGCCAAAAAATTGTAGCTTTTTTGTTTACCGACCAATTTCCTCCAGTTTTGGTGCACAAGAAAAAGTGTTTTCACGCTGCGTAAAAAATATTTATCAAAAATATACCTCAAACAACAACTGAAAAAAGACTGAAAAAGGACTGATTTACTGAAAATGCCCTTGTGGCCAAATTTATTCCAGTATGGGACGACGTAAGGTTGGTTGGACACTTGGTGCCGAGAGAACAATGCTTATATGAATTTAATACGTTACCTGTTCTCTAAAATAACTTATCTTTATTTCTCAAAAACTAAAGTTTGTTAGTTCCTGGAATGTTGTAAAAAATCTGCCCTTTACTCCCACATAACTCCCAAAGTATTTGGAATATTTCCAAAAATTGCAAGTAATAAAATAGAGGAATCATTATTCTACAATTTCTGTGAATATTATTCCATTTAATTAAGTAATAAATGAAGAATTATTGACATTAGGTGAATAAGTTACTTCCGAGATATTGGCCTGGAACGCAGGCCGGCCCGCCGTCTCAATTTTTTTTTTCGCGAAAATCGCGTTTGTTTGGGTGTATTTCTTAGTAAACTGATGTTCTAGTGCAGTTATCCTCTTCAAAACACCGTTTTCTCTTACTTAGAGACCAAAGAATACGACATGAGAGGATTCACTCATTTATATCGAAATATTCCTGAAGGTCTCTTTCGCCATATTATGGCCTATTTTATTCAGTCTAGAGTATATAACATGTTTGTATGTTATTTATAGTGTTTATTAAATCATATTAGATCAATTCTGATTGATAAATAAGCCGTAGAATTGATATATAAGCTGATATAAGCGTATTAATGAAGTGATTTCTCCTGGCACTCTCTGGAGCGGCGGGAGGCCTGGCAGGTTCAAAGTCTACGGATAATCTCCGCCTACTGTTTTGTGATGCCAAATAGTCAGTTATTATATTAGAAAGAATAATGCAAGAGACAGCGATAAAAAACAAGGAAAAAATTCCAAAATATATATGGGCTGTGAGCAGACGCGCTACCTACATCGCCGTCACCATACCTGATATAAATGACTATAATTTCTTGTAGAAACGTCGTAGAACATTCATTCTGGTACCATTGTGTTGCCAAAGAGTTAAGCTATTTTTCGGTATAAATAACTCAGTTTGCATAATTTTTCGATTTTTTTTGAGAGCGCGCGGAAAATTGCCCTACAGCCCCTGAATTCGAATTCGAATTCGATCAGCTGAACCATTATCTAGGTATCCCATGAATATGAAATGCAAATTTTGGTCCATAGAAAATGCCACGGTGGCATTCGTATGGCCCAATTAAACCTGCCAAAGAGATTTTTGCACATTCCGATACAAATCTGAACCATCCATTAGGTGTGGTGGAGCACCATCCAAAATTTGAAGACAATTCAAAGACAATCTAGTCTTTGTGTGTCAACCTTGATGGGAAATAGAAAGAATATCTCAGCTCACAAAATAACACATATAAAAGTGAACGCCAAGGTTCTTGTAATATTCTTCAGTAAATGTCTAATTCCAACAATTCCAAGTGCTTTAAAAAACTCACAAAATTATTCTCCTAAAATCTGCCTACACACTTGAATTATTCCTGCCTTCGTAGAATTAAAGAGAATTTTTTAATGTTTTGAGGCTATGACACTGTGGATTCGCAAGGTATCCGACCCATGTCATGGCGCCAAGAACAGCTTCAGTAATTTTAATCACAGGACAACTACGCATGATACCTGTACCTGGCTCTAACTGCACTACATACGCATTGAGAATTTGAAACCTATCGGATGAGGCCTTCTCGAGTTACAAGCGAAATAAAAACGAAAAGTTAGAGGAAGAATAAAAAGAAAGAAAAATTCTGGCAACGAATTTAAGTTCCAGTTCGGTGATGCCTAATTACTGAGCCCCGATTAACATCATAATCTTTGGCGTAATCTGATGTTAACTCCTCCATATAAACAGTGTTATTCATGATCCAGTATTAAGTCGTAATAAACAACTGTTAATGAATCAACAGAAGAACGGTCGGGAGAATCATCTACAACTCCAGTGTCGAGAAAGTCAGGAGGGAGGGAGGTTCTTGTGGTCAGCAAGTAAGAAGACTCACCTGCCGAGAACATCCTTCTGGTGGGGAGGATGGCGACTCTTGGCGATATGGTTAAAGTTGCAGAATGTGACTGATGGAAAGTCAACCTTGGAGATTGGATAGTTTGTGGAGTCAACGGTGGTGAGGGTGGGAGTCCTCTGGTATTCTGTCATGTACTGAGCTATGTAGTAACAGCAGGCGGTGAAAGACACCAACCAGCTTACAACCCAGAACAGCCTGAAACAAGGACTCGGTGAAATATAAGTCTTACACAAGATTAAGTTTTACTTACATAGAACTGAATGATTAAAAACTGTAATAAAAAACAGACTGCAGGATTAACGCACTGATTGTGCCAGAAATTTAGTAACATTATCAGTTTGAAATACTTTCCTAAGTAAAATTTATCTCAAAATCTTTCCATATTTTTCAAATACATCAAATAATTTGCATAAAATATGTTTCAGATTGATTGCTTTGTATCAAAATGCAGATATATATTGTAGTATGTTCAAGTTCTGTTAAGAAATCATAAATCTTGCCTGGTATGTCTGCATAAGTTCTATGATAAGGTAGACATTAGGAAATATATAGACAAAGAGAGAACATAAGAATATGGAAAGAAGGAGCAGACAGCTGGCCTACTGGCCCATGCTAGGCAAGTTCAAGTCACACCCATTTAGTAGGGCATGACCACTGCTGCAGGCCTACTGGCCCCGGTGAATGTATATTTTTGAAGTGTATTTTGAGCTTTATGGCACAGTGCCACTTACATGATTGGGACAAAAATTAGAATAGTTAGGGTTAAGAAGGATTTCCTTTCAAGGAATCAAGGAATACGTAGCAAGGAATACTCGTGTATCCCTGTTATCAAAGAATGTGAAACGGAAACAGGAGAGGATACATAAAGTCTATAAAAAGTCCTGGAAAAGCTGCAAGAATAACCTTAAGTTTGTTGACTGACATTCAAACGGAGGATATGCAATGTTTACATAATTAGGAAACGAGAAAAACAGAAACAAAGTGCGATCTGGAAACAAACTCTGCAAAACGCTGTCAAGGAGACGTGTTTTGGGGTTGCAATATTGCAGAACATATTCCCTTATATCTGAATTAACTAAACAATCTCAGCAGCAAATGCGTGCCTCTGAAAACTAAGATTAGTTTTCTGGAGTCTGAACAATGAGTCATTCATAATAGTATCATATATACTATAATAGTATATATGATACTAGCATAAAATCATAATAACACAATTGTAAACATTTCACGGAACGGGTGAAGTTGAAGCCCCACCCAGACCATGATTTGAAGCACCAATAAAGGACTCACATCCTAGGAAGCCTGATATCACGAACAAAGGTGTGGACTAGTCAAGAACACAATACAGAGACTCCACGGGGCATTTGATGAACTGGAACGAGGCACAACTCGTTCTCACCGAACCAGACCTCAGACGCCGACGGTGCCTAGAAGCCTCACTAATCACCGTCACCGACACTATAGAACACAACACTGGAAACTACAAAATTTCAAAAACATTGGCATACATGATACTTAAGCAGCACCAACCCAACAACACAGGAGTCACATGATTTCATCGTCTACCCCTCCTCATCATAGGCAGAGGTTGTTTTGATAAGGACCTGCCTCGCATGGGCCAGTAGGCCTTCTACAGTGTTCCTCCATTCTTATGTTCTTATGACATTCCTCAGGTCACGTGCGTCACACCTCACTCTCCACCTATATATATAATGTCTTTCTACCTCTGTATGTTAGAAGTGATCAAGGTCCCAGGACCGAAACGTTTTCTAATAAATATGTTATAGTGTTTGCTTACGTGTCTTTCTAAACCAACTTGTCGGTATTTATTACCAAGGTTTATACCACAATACAACAATACCCAAATAACCCGCATGTAGGAGAGAGAGACTAACGACGACCTTTCTGTGCAAATTGGACCGAAATGCTAACGATGACCGAAACGTTGTCGTTAGCTCCTCTCTCCTATGGCTACAGCACGATTACCAACGTACGAAAGAGCAACAACGTCAGCAGAGTAAATATTTTTATTTCCTTTACCAAACAGAAAGTAGTGTATGTACAATACGACAAGAGACACGAGTATGCTGAGGCCAGTGGTCAGTACACTGAGGTCAGTGGTCAGTATGCTGAGGCCAGTGGTCAGTACACTGAGGTTATTGGTCAGTATGCTGAGGCCAGTGGTCAGTACACTGAGGTCATTGGTCAGTATGCTGAGGCCAGTGGTCAGTACACTGAGGTTATTGGTCAGTATGCTGAGGCCAGTGGTCAGTACACTGAGGTCAGTGGTCAGTATGCTGAGGCCAGTGGTCAGTACACTGAGGTCATTGGTCAGTATGCTGAGGCCAGTGGTCAGTACACTGAGGTTATTGGTCAGTATGCTGAGGCCAGTGGTCAGTAAGCTGAGGTCAGTGGTCAGTATGCTGAGGTCAGTGGTCAGTACATTGAGGTCGGTGATCACGGGAGGTCTTCCTGCCATAGCTGTCTGGGGGATTAGTGTGGAGTGTTACAGAGCAACTTGGCTTGTTGTAGTGTTTGGGAATAGTAAATTTTCAGAGGATTAGTGGGTACTTGAAGGGGAGAAATCGGACAGTCAAATTGATTTTCAAGACGGAAACGGTATAGAAGAGGATCCTGCAAGAGAAGCCATGGCTGAAGGAATCATCATACATTAGGGTGTTCCTAGAGAAAGACAGAACCAGAACTGAATGACACCAGCTGAGGGAGAGGACACAGAAATGAAAGGGGCTAAGATGAGAAACAAGGACAGAGTCAGCAGAGGACAATCGAAGTAGGGCAAAGCAACAAGATCAAACACACACAGAGCCACTCCGAGAATCCCAAAACCAAACTTGCTATCCCAACAGAAACAACAATCCACATTTACAGCCCCCGACCCACATTACGCTGTAGAATCCCACAGCACACTGCCAGGTCCCCCACCCTCACAGACCCCCGCAGAACACAGTCTTGGAGAGGAAACTGAAGATATAGCACACCAACGCCGATGGAATAACGAATAAGTGGGAGGAGTGGCACGAAAGAGGCAAAGAGGCATCACTGAACACCACAGCTCTTACAGAAACCAAGCTCACAGGAATGATAACAGATGACATCTTTCCAACAGGATATTAGACACAGAGGAATGACAGAGGGAACAGAGTGGGTGGAGGAGTAGCACTACTCATCAAAATTCAATGGGATTTTGATGAACTGGAGAGAGGAGGCAGAAGAGAAGCATGAGACTGCATAATAGGAACACTTAAGTCTTAAGATCCTAAGGTGGTAATTGTAGTGATATATAACCCACCACAGAACAGCAGGAGGTCATGGCAAAAGTATGATGAGAGTAACTGAAAGATGGTTGACACACTAGCTGAAGTGGCCAGAAGGGGTCATGCGAGCAGGGCAAAGCTGCTGATTGCGAGTAACTTCAATCACAAGGAAATCGACATGGGAGAACCTGGAGCCACGTGGAGGTCCAGAAAATTGGAGGGCTAAGATGATGGATATGGTACTGCAAAAGCCTCATGTACCAACACGGAAGGGACACTACCAGAGGGAGAGGAGAGGATCAACCAGCAAGACTGAATACAGTATGCACCTTGAGCAGAACAGATATTGAGGACATCACCTATAAAAGACCCCTTTACATGGAGTTTACATGGAGAGAGTTCCGGGGGTCAACGCCCCCGCGGCCCGGTCTGTGACCAGGCCTCCTTAGGTCAGTGTCCCAGGATGCGACCCACACCAGTCGACTAACACCCAGGTACCCATTTTACTGATGGGGAACATAGACAACAGGTGGAAAGAAACACGTCCAATGTTTCTACTCTGGCTGGGAATCGAACCCAGGCCCTCGCCGTGTGAAGCGAGAGCGTTAACCACCAGGCCACGTGGTTCTGAGTAGCGAATACATAGTAGAGTTAGTAGTGGAGAAGGAAGCAGGACATATGAAGCCAAATTACATGAGAGAGGACTACACATGCATGAAGAATTTCCTTCACGGGGTTTGGTGGGACAAAGAACTGGCACGACGGTCAGTAAACGAGATACTGGATAATATGTGACAACAATATGCTAGGAAGCTTAAGAGATGTTTGTACCCAAGGGTAACAGAAAGAACGAGACAACCATGATGAGCCCTTGGTTCACCCACAGATGTAGAGAGGCCAAAATGGAAGAAGGATAGAGGGCAAAGGACCCAGGAGAATAAGGAGAGCTGTCGCAGAGCCAGAAATGAATTTGAACAGGTCACAGAGGGGCCCAACGACAATACAAAAATGACACAGTAGCAAAAGCCAAATCTGGCCCGAAGCTGTTGTACATCCACATCAGGAGGAAAACCACAGTCAATACAATACAGTACAATACAATACAATACTTTATTTGGACATGATACATAGTTGTACAAGAAATTATAGTTGGGTGTACATGTCAAAAGCCCTTTGTATGCAGAACATTATGGGCAGGCTTAAATTTAATTTAAGATTAACTAAGCAATGATATATTCAGTGGCAAAAATTACAGTAAACAAAATACAACATGAAGTACAAATGAGTATTTTAAACAATGAAATTTGAACCATTCAATTAAGAGGCATTATAGTTGTACAAATTTGTAGTATAACAATGTATAATATAACAAAATGATCAATATAGTATATCAATATACTATTTGTAGTGCAGAAACAGGTCACATGGTCATTAGATGAGTTACTGTGCATTCAAGAGAATGGATTATTCTATTAGGTAATGTAATAAAAAACATAGTTTGATAGGGTCAAACAGTGTTTCTTTTGTATTCACAGGTAATCAGGCAGAGGAAATAAGGAGGGGAGATCACATGAAACGACCGCGAAGTATATGAAGAGCTCAACATGAGATTCAAAGAAGTGTTCAGAGAGGAAACAGAAAGGACTCCAGAGAGACAGAGAGAGGGGACACACCTGCAAGTGTTCGACACAATACATACAACCGAGGAAGAAGTGAAGAGGCTGCTATGTGAGCTAGATGCCTCAAAGGCGATGGGGCCGGATAACATCTCTCCATGGGTCATGAGAGAGGGAGCAGAGGCACTATGTGTACCACTAGCAACAATCTCCAACAAATCTACAGAAACAGGACGACTAACTAAAGTATGGAAGACAGCAAATGTAGTCCCAGTTTATAAAAAAGGAGACAGACACGAAGCACCAGTGTCACTGACATGTATAGTATGCAAAGTCATGGAAAAGATTATCAGGAAAAGAGTGGAGGATCACTAAGAAAGTACTGAGCTTATCACCGATAGCAAGCACGTTTTCAGAGAGGAGAAATCTTCTGTCACAAACCTACTGTAGTTCTATGACAGGGTGACAGCAGTAAGACAAAACAAAGAGGGGTATGTAGATTGCGTTTTCTAGGACACAGTTCCACACAGGAGACTAGTGCAAAAGCTGGAAGACCATGCAAGGATAACAAGGAAGGCAATGGACCAGAGAATACCTGTCAGGAAGACAACAGCGAGTCATAGTATGTGGCGAGGTGTCAGAGTGGGCACCCGTGACGAGCGGGGTTCCACAGGGGTCAGTACAAGGACCGGTGATGTTTTTGGTATTTGTGAATGACATAACAGAAGGAGTAGAGTCAGAAGTGTCCCTATTTCCAAATGATGTAAAGATAATGAGGAGAATTCAATCGGACGAGTACCAGGCAGAACTACAAAGGGATCTGGACAGGTTGCTGGCCTGGTCCAGCAATTAGCTCCTTGAGTTCAACTCCACCATGTGCAAAGTCATGAAGATTGGGTTGGTCAAAGACTGTAGTCATGGGGGCCAGAGACTACAAATCTCACTCAAGGAAAAGGATCTTGAGGTGAGTATAACACTGGGCACATCTGAGGCGCACATCAACCGAATAACTGCTGTAGCATACGGGTGCCTAGCAAACCTATGAACGGAATTCCTGCATCTCAATAAGGAATTGTTCAGGACCCTGTACACCTTGTACATTAGGCCTATATTGGGGTATGCAGTACCAGTTTAGAATCCACACCTAGCAAACCACGTAAAGAAGTTAAAGAAAGTGCAAAGATTTGCAACAAGACTAGTCCCAAAGCTAAGGGACATGTACTACTGACGACGCTGGAGGACAGGAGAGAGAGCGGGGATATGATAACAACATATTAAATACTGATAAGAATCGAAAAAGTGAACAGAGACATGATGTTCCCAAAATGGGACACAGCAACAAGGGGTCACATTTGGAAGTTGTCTTGTCTGGAAATTTTCAGCACGCTATTTACATCCCCTTTATTTATTCCTGTTTTCCATCAATACAACTCAATCATATCATCCCTAATTCTACGCCTTTCTAGATGAATGACAAGAATGTTAGGAAGTATTTCTTCAGTCAGAGATGTGAGGTAGGGGATTAGTCTTGGAAGTGATTTAGGGAAGCAGGATCCATACATAGTTTTAAGAAGAGGCATGATAAAGCTCATGGAGCAGGAAGAGTGAATTTGTAACGGCCAGTGAAGAGCCGGGGCCAGTTGCTTTGACTCGACTCCAGCAACCACAGTTAGTTGAGTACCACTAGGTGAGTACACACATATTTATGTTCCTGTCATAATAGAGACGTAATTTGGTTGTGTATACACAATTATGAATCATTACACTGTTATTTTTTGCTCTCCTAATGGACATTGTACAAGTAATAATTTATAGTGTAATATTTCGTAGTTAATGGAATGAGTCATGACAGTAACGTTTAGTGCTCTGTACATGAATCATAAAAACAATTCAGTGATCAGCTAAATGATTGTTCTATTCAGCAAGGATAATTTTAATGTCGATAATTTATGGTTATTGTTCATACACACACACACACACACACACACACACACACACACACACACACACACACACACACATCAGGCAATGACAAGGAGCACACTAGGAACAAATGAGACGTTGGGAGACACTGAAGGAGCTAGGATATATGCAGGGACTCTACCAGACTCCTGCAGGGGCCAGGGACAGCTGGGCAGGAAAAACTAAAACAATGAGCAATGGGGCCTAAGCTAGGGAAGGGATTGAAGGAAGGAACACTCCAAGGGAAGGAACTAAAACATCTCAGAGAATGCAGTGGGAGACACAGTGGGAGGAAGAAAGGGAGAGATCAGTTTGTGTCTATGGGCTCCAGGAAGCCAAAGGGAAAACCTATGAGGAAAGAAAACAGGAGATAAAAGTGATTGAAGGTATCATGAAGGCAATAGGCGAGGGCGACATGCCCCAGGTATCAGATTTTCAGAGAATTGGGTGGTTCACAAGGAGAAGGAAGTGGCCTCTCAAAGTAATTTTCAAGGCAGAATCAACTCGAACCATGATTCTGGAGGAGAAAGCATGGCTGAGAGATAAACTGGAATTCCAAAGTGTGTACCTCGACCGAGACAGAACTCAAGAGGAAAAGTGGATACTGAAAGAGAGAGCGCAAAAACGAAAGGAGGATTGAGAGGAAGAGACAAAGAGAAGCAAAATAACCCAGACACAGGAGGAAGGGCAAACACACTCCCAGAAACACCCGCAGAAGGATTCCAACCACGACAACCCGAAGACAACTAAACAATCTAAGCCAACAATCACACACCGATCCCTCTGTCCCCACCCCCTACACCACAAACCTCAACCCTACAGCAACCACCTATGGGAACTCTACCCAGATCACAACCCCACATAGGCCCCTGCCAGGACTCCTGCTCTCCCAACCCCAATATCCTCCCAGGACCACAGTTTTGGAACAGAAGTTGAAGGTTTGGTACATGAATGCAGATGGAATAATGAACAAATATGAGGAGTGGCATGAAAGAATCAATGAGAAGTCCCCAGACATCATAGCAGTCACAGAAACGAAACTCACTGGGACAATAACAGATGCAATCTTCCCACCAGGATATCAGAACCTGAGGAAAGACAGAAGGAGCAGAGGGGGATGAGGGGTTGCACTGCTTCTAAAACACCAATGGAAATTTCAGGAAATGGGAGGCATGGACGAGATTGGAGAAAGAGAACACATAGTAAGTACACTTCAGTCTGGGAAGCACTAGGTAGTCATTGAAATGATGTATAATCCACCACAGAACTGCAGGAGGCCAAGAGAGGAATACGAAGAGAGTAACAGAGCAATGGTGGACACACTGGCTGAGGTGGCTAGAAGAACTCACTCGAGCAAAGCAAAGTTAAGGGTCAGGGGCGATTTAAATCACAGGGAGATCATTTCGGAAAACCTGGAACCACATGGGGGGTCCCGAAACATGGAGAGCCAAGATGATGGATGTGGTACTGGAGAACCTCGTGCATCAACATGTTAAGGATACTACCAGAGAGAGAGGGGAGGAAGAACCAGCAAGACTGGACCTTGTGTTCACCCTGAGCAGTTCAGACACTGAGGACGTCACATATGAGAGACCCCTAGGAGCTAGTGACCACGTGATTCTGCGCTTTGAATACATAGTAGAGCTACAAGTAGAGAGGGTAACAGGAGATGAATGGGAAAAGCCAGACTATAAACGGGGGGCCTACATAGGTTTGAGGAACTTTCTGCAAGAGGTTTAGTGGGACAGAGAACTGGTAGGAAAGATGATAAATGAAATGATAGAATATGTAACAACAAAATGTAAGGAGGCAGAGGAAAGGTTTGTTCCCAAGGGCAACAGAAATAATGAGAAGACCAGAACGAGCACCTGGTTTACCCGACTGTGTAAGGAAGCAAAAACCAAGTATAATAGAGCATGGAAAAAGTACAGACGGTGAAGAACACAGGAAACTAAGAAGATTAGACGAAGAGCCAGGAACGAGTATGCATAGGTAAGGAGGGAGGCCCAGCAACAGTATGAAAATAACATAGCATCGAAAGTCAAGTTTGACCCGAAACTGCTGTACAGCCACATCAGGAGGAAGACAACAGTCAAAGACCAGGTGATCAGGCTGAGGAAAGAAGGTGGGGAACTCACAAGTAACGATCATGAGGTACGCGAGGAGCTTAACATGAGATTTAAGGAAGTATTTACAGTAGAGACAGGAATGGCTCCGAGAAGAAAGCACAGAGGGGAGCACCAACAGGGAACATACCAACAGGTGCTGGATGACATTCAAACAATGGAGGAGGAGATGCAGAAGCTGCTAAGTGACCTTGATACCTCAAAGGTCCGGAGAACATCTCCCAGTGGGTCCTTAGAGAAGGAGCAGAGACGATGTGCATGCCACTAACCACAATCTTCAATACATCCCTTGAAACTGGGCAACTACCTGAGGTATGGAAGATGGCAAATGTAGTCCCCATTTTTAAGAAAGGAGACAGAAACGAGGCACTAAACTACCGACCAGTGTCTCTGACGTGCATAGTATGTAAAGTCATGGAGAAGGTTATCAGGAGGAGAGTGGTGGAGCACCTGGAACAAAACACGATTATAAACAACAACCAGCACTGATTCATGGAAGGCAAATCTTGTGTCACAAACCTTCTGCAGTTTTATGACAAGGTAACAGTAGTAAGAAACGAGAGAGAGGGGAGTGTTGATTGCATTTTCCTGGACTGCAGGAAGGCCTTCGACACAGTTCCTCACAGGAGATTAGTGCAAAAGCTGGAGGATCAGGCACGTATAACAGGAAGGGCACTGTAATGGATCAGAGAATACCTGACAGGGAGGCAACAATGGGTCCTAGTATGTGATGAGGTATCACAGTAAGCGCCTGTGACGAGCGGAGTACCACAGGGGTCAGCCCTAGGACCAGTGCTGTTTTTGATATATGTGAATGACATGGTGGAAGGGATAGACTCTGAAGTGTCCCTGTTCACAGATGATGTGAAGCTAATGAGGAGGATTAAACCGGATGAGAATCAGGCAGGACTACAAAGAAACCTGGATAGGCTGGACAGCAACTGGCTTCCTCGATTTCAACCCTGCCAAATGCAAAGTCATGATGATTGGGGAAGGGCAAAGAAGACCGCAGGCAGAGTATAGGCTAGGTGGGCAAAGGCTGAAAACCTCAGTCAAGGAGAAAGATTTTGGGGTGACCATAACACCGAGCACGTCTCCGGAGGCATACATCAACCAGATAACTGCTGCAGCATATGGGCGCCTGGCAAACCTGAGAATAGCGTTCCGATACCTTAGTAAGGAATCGCTCAAGACATTGTACACTGTGTACGTCAGGCCCATACTGGAGTATGCTGCACCAGTCTGGAACCAACACCTGGTCAACCACGTCAAGAAATTAGAGGAGGTACAAAGGTTTGCAACAAGGCTAGTTCCAGAGCTCAGGGAAATGTCCTATGAAGGAAGGTTGAGGGAAATCGGATTGACGACACTGGAGAACAGGAGGGTCAGGGGAGACATGATAACAACATACAAAATAATGCATGGAATAGACAAAGTGGACAGAGACAGGATGTTCCAGAGAGGGGACACAGAAACAAGATGTCACAACTTGAAGCTGATGACTCACACGAGTCACAGGGATGTTAGGAAGTGCTTCTTCAGTCACAGAGTCGTCAGGAAGTGGAATAGCCTAACAAGTGATGTAGTGGAGGCAGGAACCATACATAACTTTAAGACGAAGTATGACAAATCTCAGGAAGCAGAGACAGAGGACCTAGTAGCGATCAGTGAAGAGGCGGGTCCAGGAGCTGAGTCTCGACCCCTGCAACCACAATTAGGTGAGTACAATTAGGTAAGCACACACACACACATATATATTCACACACACACACACACACCGACGTGCGTAACAGCATCATATAGTGCTCATGAATCTCTAGTGGATTTTGGCCAACTGAGGTCATTACAAGGTCTACGAAAGCAGTCAGTGTCAGTGAGCAACCTGAGTCGCGAATTACAAGCTGCCCTAAATCAGATAAGGAAGGTGAGGACTGCAATTTATTTAACACAATTTGGTAGAGGAATCATTGCAAGAAGAGAGAGAGGCAGTAGGTCTAGTGTCAGGTGTATGTGTTGCCACAAGCCAGTATCTGCCAATTCAAACAGAATATGCGTTATGCAAGCTAGTGAAGTAATAGATAAGGGTAGATGAGTTAGTGAATTAAAAAAAAAACAATCATAGAGTGAAGGTAAGGAAATGATAAAATCAAAGAGAAAATATTCAATGTTCTCGGGACTCTCGTATTTTCCTGAAACAAGTGTGGACAATAAGGGTTTAATCTGTTGACCTGATAGCATAGTGCAAACCTAGAGCTGTATTTGAAGCATGGTGAATGTGAATATAATAATTATAGACAAGGAGAGACAGAAGGGAAACTAGGGTGCCAGGTGTGCCATCACAACAAGAATCATTGAGCAGCCGCAACAGAGCCGGGATCCCAGACGGAACCTCTGCCAGACATTATGGGCAAATCGCCTTTCTGTGGGTGTTTTGTGATTAACATTTGGTACTGCATCACTAGTAGCTGGTGTTTATGAACCCTACTCTGGCGAGCTGAATATCATAAAAAGAGCACTTAACAGTTAGTAAGGAAGAAAAGCTCAATAGGAAAGAATGGGTTATCACATATAGGCTGTCACAAACACTAGTGAGTGTGTATGCAGGGGCTTAGGTTAGATAAAACTGCCAGAAAACAAACATACAGTAGCATAGCTGTCAAATAAGGGTAGGAGGAGGACAAAGACTTTTCTAGAACTGAGAGTAATTTAATTAAGCACATGCACACACATGCATGAATGGACCCATAGCCTACTAACCAACAATGGCCTAAATAAACAGGAACCACTGTACATACATATATATATATATATATATATATATATATATATATATATATATATATATATATATATATATATATATATATATATATATATATATATATATATATATATATATATATATATATATTAACAAGTCGGCCGTCTCCCACCGAGGCAGGGTGACCCAAAAAAGAAAGAAAATCCCCAAAAAGAAAATACTTTCATCATCATTTAACACTTTCACCTCACTCACGCATAATCACTGTTTTTGCAGAGGTGCTCAGAACACAACAGCTTAGAAGCATATTCCTATAAAGATACACAACATATCCCTCCAAACTGCTAATATCCCGAACCCCTCCTTTAGAGTACTTCCCATTTCCAGGACTCAAGTCCGGCTATATAAAAATAACCTGTTTCCCTAAATCCCTTCACAAAATATTACCCTGCTCATACTCCAACAGATCGTCAGGTCAAAAATACCATTCATCTCCATTCACTCCTATCTAACACGCTCACGCACGTTTGCTGGAAGTCCAAGCCCCTCCCCCACAAAACCTCCTTTACCCCTCCCTCCAACCTTTTCGAGGACGACCTCTACCCCGCCTTCCTTCCCCTACAGATTTAAACGCTCTCCATGTCATTCTACTTTGATCGATTCTCTCTAAATGACCAAACCACCTCAACAACCCCTCTTCAGCCCTCTGACTAATACTTTTATTAACTCCACACCTTCTCCTAATTTCCACACTCCCAATTTTCTGCATAATATTTACACCACACATAGCCCTTGGACAGGACATCTCCACTGCCTCCAACCACCTCCTCGCTGCAGCATTCACAACCCAAGCTTCACACCCATATAAGAGTGTTGGTACTACTATACTTTCATACATTCCCTGCTTTGCCTCCATAGATAACGTTTTTTGTCTCCACATATACCTCAATGCACCACTCACCTTTTTTCCCTCATCAATTCTATGATTAATCTCATCCTTCATAAATCCATCCACCGACACGTCAACTCCCAAGTATCTGAAAACATCCACTTCTTCCATACTCCTCCTCCCCAATTTGATATCCAATTTTTCTTTATCTATATCATTTGATACCCTCATCACCTTACTCTTTTTTATGTTCACTTTCAACTTTCTATCTTTACACACACTCCCAAACTCATCCACTAACCTTTGCAATTTTTCTTTAGGATCTCCCATGAGCACAGTATCATCAGCAAAAAGCAACTGTGTCAATTCCTATTTTGTATTTGATTCACCATAATTTAATCCCACCCCACTCCCGAACACCCTAGCATTTACTTCTTTTACAACCCCATCTATAAATATATTAAACAACCATGGTGACATTACACATCCCTGTCTAAGACCTACTTTTACCGGGAAGTAGTCTCCCTCTCTTCTACACACCCTAACCTGAGCCTCACTATCCTCATAAAAGCTCTTTACAGCATTTAGTAACTTACCACCTACTCCATATACTTGCAACATCTGCCACATTGCTCCTCTATCCACTCTATCACATGCCTTTTCTAAATCCATAAATGCAATAAAACTTCCCTACCTTTATCTAAATATTGTTTACATATATGCCTCAATGTAAACACTTGATCTACACATCCCCTACCCACTCTGAAACCTCCTTGCTCATCCGCAGTCCTACGTTCTGTCTTACCTCTAATTCTTTCAATTATAACCCTACCGTACACTTTTCCTGGTATACTCAGTAAACTTATTCCTCTATAATTTTTACAAACTCTTTTGTCCCCCGTCCCTATACATGCTCTCTGCCAATCCCTAGGTACCTTCCCCTCTTTCATACATTTATTAAACAAAAATACCAACCACTCCAACACTATATTTCCCCCTGCTTTTAATATTTTTGTCATAATCCCGTCAATTCCAGTTGCTTTACCCCCTTTCATTCTATGTAATGCCTCATGCACCTCCCCCACACTCACTGCTTGCTCTTCTTCACTCCTAAAAGATGGTATACCTCCCTGGCCAGTGCATGAAATTACCGCTTCCCTTTCTTCGTCGACATTTAAAAGTTCCTCGAAATATTCTCGCCATCTACCCAAAACCTCCATCTCCCCATCTACTAACTCCCCTACTTTGTTTTTAACTGGCAAATCCATTCGTTCTCTAGGCTTTCTTAACTTGTTTAACTCACTCCAATTTTTTTTCTTATTTTCATTAAAATTTCTTGACAGTGCCTCTCCCACTCTATCATCTGCTCTCCTTTTACACTCTCTCACTACTCTTTTCACCTTTCTTTTACTCTCCATATACTCTAATCTTCTTATAACACTTCTGCATTGTAAAAACCTCTCATAAGCTAAGTTTTTCTCTTTTATCACACCCTTTACTTCATCATTCCACCAATCACTCCTCATTCCTCCTGCACCCACTCTCCTATAACCAAAAACTTCTGCCCCACATTCTAATACTGCATTTTTAAAACTATTCCAGTCCTCTTCAACCCCCCCACTACTCATACTTGCACCAGCCCACCTTTCTGCCAATAGTTGCTCATATCTCACCCGAACTTCCTCCTCCCTTAGTTTATACACTTTCACCTCCCTCTTGCTTGTTGTTGCCATTTTCCTCTTTTCCCATCTACCTCTTTGATTTAACTGTAGCTACAACTTAATAATGATCCGATATATCAGTTGCCCCTCTATAAACGTGTACATCCTGGAGCCTACCCATCAACCTTTCATCCACCAATACATAATCTAACAAACTACTTTCATTACGTGCTATATCATACCTTATATATTTATTTATCCTCTTCTTCATAAAATATGTATTACTTGTTACCAAACCTCTTTCTACACATAGTTCAATTAAAGGCTCCCCATTTTCATTTACCCCTGGCACCCCAAATTTACCTACTACTCCCTCCACAACATTTTTGCCCACTTTAGCATTGAAATCCCCAATCACCATTACTCTCGCACTTGGTTCAAACCTCCCGACGCATTCACTCAACATTTCCCAAAATCTCTCTCTCTCCTCTACACTTCTCTCTTCTCCAGGTGCATATACGCTTACTATAACCCACTTTTCACATCAAACCTTTATTTTACTCCACATAATCCTTGAATTAATTCATTTGTAGTCCTTCTTTTCCTGCCATGACTTATCCTTCAACATTATTGCTACTCCTTCTTTAGCTCTAACTCTATTTAAAACCCCTGACCTAATCCCATTTATTCCTCTCCATTGAAACTCTCCCACCCCCTTCAGCTTTGTTTCACTTAAAGCCAGGACATCCAGCTTCTTCTCCTTCATAACATCCACAATCATCTCTTTCTTATCATTTGCACAACGTCCACGCACATTCAGACTTCCCACTTTGACAATTTTCTTCTTCTTATTCTTTTTAGTAATTATTACAGGAAAAGGGGTTACTAGCTCATTGTTCCCGGCATTTTAGTTGACTTTTACAACACGCATGACTTACGGAGGAAAGATTCTCATTCCATTTTCCCATGGATATAAAAGGAAAAGTAATAAGACCAAGAACTATTAAGAATAAAATCAAAGAAAACTCAGATGAGTGTGTATAAATGAACATGTACATGTATGTGTAGTGTGACCTAAGTGTAAGTAGAAGTAGCAAGACAGAGAAAAGACACCAGTAATCCTACCATCATGTAAAACAATTACAGGCTTTCGTTTCACACTCTCTTGGCAGGACGGTAATACCCCCCCCCCTACACATTTACACACACACACACACACACACACACACACACACACACACACACACACACACACACACACACACACACACACACACACACACAAACACACGCTTTTGACAACTGATAACTAACTAACTAACTAACACACATACATACACACACTCACTCACACTCTCTCTTACTGTCTCACTATCCCACTCTCACACTCATACTGTCTCACTCTCCCACTCTCTCTAACTGTCTCACTCTCTCCTACTGTCTCACTCTCCCACCCTCTCTTACTGTCTCACTCTCCTACTCTTGCTGTCTCACTCTCCCAGTCACTGTTACTGTCTCACTCCCAACTCTCTCACACTCTCTCATACTGTCTTACTCTCCCACTTACTCTCTCTTACTCTCAAGGTTAAGGATCCCTAGCTTTATTGACAAGCTATTTACAGGTTAAGGATTCACAACTTTATTGACAAGGTAAGAGCTGTTACCTACTTCAGCTCATTTGAAAGCATTTTTATTGTAATGAAACATACTAGTAGGGAACAGGATGAAGTTGGAGCCATCTCTGCGTCAGCATTATCTCGTTGACATCATTATGCTCTACGAATGTGTTCCATACTCGAGTCATCTTGGGTATATATGATCTCAGATGGAGTGATGTTCTGGAGAAGGGTACAGCCAGAGTGAAGTTGCTGCTTTCTGCCAATCTTGTGGCATGAAAGCTTGTTTCACGATGTCCTTGAAGTGGATCCAAGTGTGGTACTTTGACAATATTGGCCTTGTACATAACAGTAAGGCCACCCACATCCCTCCTGTGTTGAAGGCTCTGCTGAATTGACAGATCTATCCAGGATTGGTCCAGGCGAGAGATGAGAGGTCTTTCTCTGTTCTCTACTCTGTCAAGCAGTCGCAGGTGAGATGGGGGGCCAGGCAAACCAAGTAAGTGGAGCATAATAAAGGTGTGAGCGTACTTGTGCCTCGTACAGAATCTTGCAACCCCTACTGTCAAGCAGATGCGATACGGCGAAGTGCCGTAAGCTTCCTGGCTGCCTTGTTTTCAAGATTTACAGCATGGTTCTTCATGGTCAGTTTGGAGTCAAATTTCACCCCAAGGATATCAACTTCTTCCCCAGGTGACAACACCCTGCCATTCATCCGTATTACTGCACTGGCATTATCATCATGGTGCCTAGAGACCATCAACTGCGTTTTCTCAGGTGCAAATGTTACTTGCCATCTATTTCCCCAAGCTGATATAGCTCTTAGCTGGTGATTGATGTAGATTAGAGCAGCTGGCATTTCTTCTCTTGGATAAGTGGATGTCAGTGTACAGTCGTCTGCATATGCATGGGATTCTGGGATGAGATGAAGAAGGTCATTGAAGTAGACATTCCATAACAATGGTCCCAGCACGCTTCCTTGTGGAACACTGCCCCAATAGGATGTCTTGCTGATTCCGTTCCATTGAGAACTACCCTTAGAGATCTATCATGAAGGTAATCACTGAGGAGACATAGCGTAGAGCCTGCAATTCCCAGTGCTTGAAGTTTTGCTAAGAGGCCCTGGTGCCACACCCGGTCGAAAACACCAGCAATGTCCAGTGCTACCATACAGCTGATTTGGACTCATCCTGTGACTGGTGCAACTTAGTCTCTCTCTCTCTCTCTCTCTCTCTCTCTCTCTCTCTCTCTCTCTCTCTCTCTCTCTCTCAAGAGATCAGAGGAAGAGAGTCTTGGTGAGGACGAATGATTGGAAGAGCAAAGTAAAAGGATGGAACAAGAGTTGGAAAGCAAACTAGGTGAGCTTTCTGAGAAAATGTAGAAGAGGATGGAGGCAGTGTAGAAAAAATAGAAGTCGCAAGCTACAGCACAGAAGCCTGGATAGAGGCCATAGAATATGAGGTAAATAGGTGGATGCGAGTTACATGGCTATTGCCCAGAGGAGACATAGCATACACAGATAACCCGCACATAAAAGAGAGAAGCTTACGACGACGTTTCGGTCCGACTTGGACCATTTACAAAGTCACACACAGTGTGACTTTGTAAATGGTCCAGGTCGGACCGAAACGTCGTCGTAAGCTTCTCTCTTTTATGTGCGGGTTATTTGCGTATCGTTCCAGTCACGGTATTGTGCCTTTTTTTTGGTATTTATGAGACATAGCATCTGTTTGTAAGCCATGCCTCTATCCATGCTAGAACTTTACCTCCTATACCATGAGCTGCCACTTTTCTTAAGAGTCTCTTGTGAGGTACTCTGTCGAAGGCTTTACTGAAATCCAAATAAATAATATCATATTCTTTATCACTGTCAACTGCCTAAAATGCTCTATTGAAGAACGTCAGTAAATTTGTCAGGCAGGAACGACCTCTCGTGAACCCATGCTGAGATTCATTAATCAAATTATGCTCTTCAAGGTGACTTCTAATAATGTCAGATATAATTGATTCTAATAACTTGTCCACTATAGATGTCAGGCTTATTGGACTGTAATTTGAAGGAATGGACTTGTCCCCTGATTTAAATATAGGAACCACATTAGCCATCTTCCACATCTTAGTCACAACACCGGTAAGGATGGACGCATTAAATACACTCGTTAATGGCTGACTGAGTTCCATCTTGCAAACTACCTAAGGTTTTGGCAACAGAAGTTCAGAGGTTATATTACAGATTTATACATCATTAGTAAGGCCTCACCTAGATTATGCAGCTCAGTTCTGGTCTCCATATTACAGAATGGACATAAATTCATTAGAAAACATTCAGCGTAGGATGACTAAATTAATACATAGCATTAGAAATCTTCCTTATGAAGAAAGATTGAAGACTCTTAAATTACATTCAATTGTTACCTGGAGTTTACTTGGAGAGAGTTCTGGGGGTCAACGCCCCCGCGGCCCGGTCTGTGACCAGGCCTCCTTTTGCGGGTTCCACAAAAGTCAGTCCTAGGACCGGTGCTGTTTCTGGTATATGTGAATGACATGACGGAAGTGTCCCTGTTTGTAGATGATGTTAAGATAATGAGTAGAATTAAATTGGATGAAGATCAGGCAGAACTAGAAATGTACCTGGACAGGTTGCAATCCGGGTCCAGCAAATGACTCCTGGAATTTAACCCCGCAGAATGCTAAAACATGATTATTGTTGAAGGGCAAAGAAGAGCGTAAACAGAGTACAGACTAGGGGGCCAAAGAGTGCAAACCTCACAAAGGAAAAAGATCATGGGGTGAGTTAAATACCGAGCACATCTCCTGAGGCGCACATCAACCAAATACCTGCTGCAGCATATGTGCGCCTGACAAATGTAAGAGTAGCGTTCCAACACCTCAGTGAGGAATCATTCACGACTCTCTACACAAACTGAAAACACTTCTGGAGTGGAAGGGCGGTCATTGGCCTCCTCTCCAACACAACAGATATTAATACCAGTAAACAAAGCCCCCCTAAATTCCATCAGCATAACGACATTTATCTTTGCAAATATGGAAGGTCTGAAGCCATTAGCAAAAAAAAAAAATGCCTTACATCAAGGAACTTCTCAGGGTATCCAATGCAATGTTTGCGGATTTCACAGAGACCCGCATAAAGAATAATTTTGACAGCGAAATATGGATCCCAAGTTATAACCTATTCAAATGTGAAAGAGTAAACAGCCAACAGGGGGGGAGAGGGGCCTGTATGTCACACTGTCGCTCATTTGCTTATAACTACTAAATACCTCAAATAATGTAGTTGAATTTTTGGTAGTATTGATCGAGAACTAAAACATCTCATTGTGTATGTATTCAAGCCTCCGGATTCAACTTCCCAACAATTCCAGGAACAGCTTTTGAAAATTGACCACTGTCTGGAAAATCTCCCATCTCATGCCCCAAACATCTTGCTACTGGGGGGATTTCAGCTTAAGACACCTAAAATGGAGGAATGCAGCAAATAATGTTTTAGTAGAGATCACCCCAGGAGGCAGATCAGACGAAAAGTCACACACACACTCACGAACTGCTAAATCTCTGCACCAAATTCACCTTAAATCAGCTAATAATAGAGCCTACAAGACTAGAAAACACACTGTACCTCATCTTATAACAAAAACTTACACTCGGAACAAGTCAACCATATCTTCAAGGAAACAAGCTGGAAAGATATCCTAAACAAGCTGGAAAGATATCCTAAACAATACGGATCCGAACATTTGCCTAGAAAAAATTAATTCTTGAGGTCTGCTCAAGGCACATTCCACAAGAATAAGAAAGATAATATGTTAACTAGAAAGAGAGAGATGCTCCCTATACAGACAAAGGTGAAGAGTCACAGAGCTGCTGAGAAGGGCCAATTAATCTGAAATACGTATTGAGGCACTGGTCAGAGAAAAAGCAAATATTTAACCTTAAACTTAAGGAATCTTACAGGAAACAAGAAACTCAGGAAGAACCTAAAGCCATAAAGGAAACTGAGAGAAACACAAAATACTTCCTCTCTTATGTCAAATCTAGGGATAAAACAACAGAGTGTCCCACTCCAGAAAGGTGGCAGTAAAGCAATTGCAAAGAACCACAGACCGATAGCACTAACATCCAATATCACAAAAATCTTTGAAAGGGTTCTAAAAAGCATGATCGCCACCCACGTAGATACCCTTCAGTTACACTTCCCAGGGCAACATGAATTTAGAGCAGGTCGCTCCTGCCTGTGACAGCTACTGGATCACTATGACAAGGTCCTGGATGCTTTAGAGGATAAACAAAATGCAGATGTAGTATACACAGACTTTGTGAAAGAAAGCCTTCCACAAGTGTGATCATGGTGTAATAGTGCACAAAATGCGCGATAAAGAAATAACAGGAAAAATTGGTAACTGGATCTATAACTTCCAAACAAATAGAACACAAAGAGTAATAGTAAACAGAGTAAAGTCTGAGGCAGCTGCATGGAAAAGCTCTGTTCTACAAGGCACAGTACTCGCTCCCATCCTGTTCCTCATACCTATATCTGACATAGAGATGGAAGTCATAGCTATGTGTGTTTCCTTTCATCGAAGACACTCCAAGACATAAATCAAAATCTTTAAATGGGCCTCAAAAAACAATGAAATTCAGTGAAGATAAATTTTAACATCTCAGATATGGAAAACTTGAGTAATTTAGAACTGTATCAAGATATGTAACAAATTTTAACAACATAATTACGCCAAAAACTAATGTGAAGGACCTTCGAGTGATAATGTCAGAGGATCTCACTTTCAAAGACCACAACAATGTATTTACCTCATCTGCTAGAAAAAATGATAGGATGGATAATGAGAACCATCAAAACTAGGGATGCCAAGCCCATGATGATTCTCTTCAAATAGCTTGTTCTCTCTTGGCTGGACTTGGTCAGTGACCGGGCAACATGGAACCAAGCTGAGGATCAAGAAAACTGTTGGAGAGGCAGAAACAACGATGACCCAGAAGACTACTATGGAAACTTCCAACCCATTTTCGGTGCTACCTGACGAATGTTCTACTGGGAATGTTACAAAGAGCACCAAGGAAGCATTGGCTGACGTGAGTGAGACATCCCTAGAAACCCCAACGAAAACCATGGAGAACGTCTTGACGAATTCCACAAGTGAAGGTGTAATGCTACCTGACGAATGTGAGTCGACTACTGGGAGCATCACGACGGACGACGCCAAGGAAGGTAAAAACATTGTTGTTGTTGGGGATAGCCAGATTAGGTACATGGATAGGGCATTCTACTTGAAGGAAAGGAGTAGGAGGCAGAGAGCGTGTTTTCCTGGGGCTGGGATGAAGGATATTGTTAGCCGTCTGGATGACATCATGAGAGGTACTGGGAGCAATCCTATTATCTGCCTCAGTGCTGGAGGCAACGATGTTGGCAGACGTAGGAGCGAGGACCTGATTAGCAGGTATAGGTCAGCAATAGAGATAATTAGGAGGAATGGTGGGAAACTTGTCATATGTGGTATTTTGCCAAGGAGAGGGGTTGGAAATGGATCGTTGTCCAGGGCAATTGGTGTCAACTGTTGGCTGGACAAATACTGAAGAAAAATGCAGTAACATTCATTGACAACTGGGACCTCTTCTATGGCAGAAATGACATGTATGCCAGGGATGGAGTTCACTTATCTAGGTTTGGGGTGGGAGCACTGGCCAACGCAGTTGAGGAAGCAGTTAGGTCTTTAAGCTAGAAATTGATAGTGGTATGGGTTTTCTTGGAAAATCAATGAATTCTGAGTGTAGCGATAGTGTGTTTTAAGGAAACCAGTTATAGGCAGAATGAGGAAGAGTTATTGATGAACATATGAAAGCATTAGGTGATAAGGAGAGTAACAGGCATAGTGGAGGAACAGAAATCAGCAGGAAGAAAAAAAGAAGGGAGGGTCCTTAAATATATATTACACAAATAGTCGTAGGAATAAGATGGACGAGTTGAGACTAGTTGCTAGTGCAGATAACATTGATGTATTTGCCTTAACTGAGACGTGGTTCAATACGAAAAATCGGGACATGCCTGCTGAATGTCACATTCAGGGTTTTAAATTGTTGCAAGTAGACAGAAGTATCGGGAAGGGGGGTGGAGTGGCATTGTATGTCCGAGATCGCTTAAACTGTTGCATAAAAATAGGTATAAAGTCTGAAACCCATACTTAGTCTGTTTGGATAGAATTTTCAGAGGGACATGAAAAATTTATTTCAGGCGTAATATACCGTCCCCCAAACTTAAATAGGGACCTAGGGAGACTACTATGGGAGGAAATTGTTAAGGCCACAAGGCACGATAACGTAGTAATTATAGAAGACTTTAACTTTAGTCATATTGATTGGAATTTCTTGACTGGGAATTTAGAATCAAACGACTTCTTAGAAGTAGTTCAGGATTGTTTTTTGAAGCAGTTTGTGACAGAGCCTACAAGGGGAAATAACCTGCTTGACTTAGTTCTGGCATACAATGAATGCCTTGTTAATAATTTAGAAATTTCAGAGGAACTTGGTGCTAGGGACCACAAAGCAATTACATTTAGCATTGAATGGAAGTATGATAGAGAGCACTTATCATCTGTTGACTAGGGTAACGAAGAGAACTATCAATATACTATCAATATACATGCTGCCCAAAGAACATTTATCCCCTATAAAGAAATTAGATCAAGCAGAAATGATCCAAAATGGATGAATAATAGGCTCAAATATCCTTTTGGGCATAAGAAAGGAATTTATAGGCGTATCAAAAGAGGTGAGAGTCAACTTATGAATCAGTATATTGACATTAAGAGGGACGTTAAAAAGGGGATAAGAAACCCTAAACGGGACTATGAAATTAAAGTTGCCAGGGATTCGAAAACTAATCCAAAAAGTTTTTTCCAGGTATATAGAACAAAAGTTAGAGATAAGATAGGTCCCCTTAAAAATAACTACGGGCATCTTACTGACAAAGAGAATGAAATGTGCTCGATTTTAAATAATTATTTTCTCTCGGTTTTTACACAGGAAGACACTAACAATATCCCAGTAATTAATTTTTGTAGTGGGCTAGAAGAAGATAAATTACGTAACATCACAGTCACTAGTGAAATGCTTATGAAACAAATGGATTGACTGAAGCAAAATGAGTCACCGGGACCTGTTGAGCTTTTTTCAAGGGTTCTTAAGGAATGCAAAATGGAACTCTGTGAACCATTAACTAATAATTTTTAATTTATCTCTTCAAACAGGTATAGTGTCCGATATGTAATTCCTATTTTTAAATCAGGGGATAAGTCATTACCGTCAAATTACCGCCCAATTAGCCTGACCTCAATTGTAGGCAAATTGCTAGAGTCAATTATAGCTGAGATTATAAGAAGCCATCTGGATAAGCATAATCTGATTAATGATACTCAGCATGGATTCACGAGAGGCCTTTCTTGTCTAACTAATTTATTAACTTTCTTCAGTAAAGCTTTTGAGGCTGTTGATCATGATAAAGAATTTGATATTATTTACTTAGATTTTAGTAAGGCTCTTGATAGAGATCCGCACAAAAGACTGTTAAAGAAAGTGCCAGCTCATGGCATTCAGGGAAAAGTGCTCTCATAGATCGAGTCATGGCTCACAGATAGAAAGCAAAGAGTGTCCATAAATGGGGTTAAATCCGAGTGGGGATCTTTCTTATGTAACAAGTGGCGTACCACAGGGATCAGTCTTAGGCCCGATGTTGTTTATAATGTATATCAATGACCTTGATGAGAGTATTACTAGTGATATGAGCAAATTCGCCGATGACACAAAGATAGGTAGGATAATTGATTCAAACGTAGATGTTAGGGAACTTCAGGAGGATTTAGACAATCTCTGTTCTTGGTCAGAAAAGTGGCAGATGCAGTTCAATGTAGATAAATACAAGGTTCTGAAGCTCGGGAGGGTCCACAACCCTAGCACTTATAAGTTAAATAATGTAGAACTTAGCCATACAGATTGCGAAAAGGACTTGTGGATAATGGTGAGCAGCAACCTTAAACCAAGACAGCAATGCGTAAGTGTACGTAATAAGGCAAATACATTATTGGGATTTATATCAATAAGTGTAAACAACAGAAGTCCAGAGGTTATACTGCAGCCTTATACATCATTAGTAAGGCCTCACCTAGATTATGCAGCTCAGTTCTGGTCTCCATATTACAGAATGGATATAAATTTGTTAGAAAACATTCAGCGTAGAAGGACTAAATTAATACATAGCATAAGAAATCTTCCTTATGAAGAAAGATTGAAGACTCTTAAATTGCATTCACTTGTTAGACGAAGAATGAGGGGAGACCTGATCGAAGTGTATAAGTGCACAAGATATCCTCTCTCAATCTGCACAAGATGTCCTCTCTTGAGCAACTGTACCAGCAGCTGAAAGAGGAGCTTAGGGTTGCTAAGCTTGAGATACGGCAACTGACGGAGGAAAACAAAAGGATTCGAAGTAATCCTCCTGTTGTGAGTCCTCAAGTCAAGAGAGGAACTTGGTCAGTATCCGACCAACGTGGAACAAAGCTGAAAATCAAGAAGTCTGTTGGAGAGGCATAAACAACGAAGATCCAGAAGATTGCTGTGGAGACTTCCAACCCATTTTCGGTGTTACCACACGAATGTGGAATGTCTACCGAGAACGTCACAACGAGCACCAAGGGAGCATTGGCAGACGTGAGTGAGACATCCCTTGATACCCAAATGAAGACCATCAAGAACGTCACGATAAATTCAGGTGTATAGAACAAAAGTTAGAGATAAGATAGGTCCTCTCAAAAATAACTATGGGCATCTTACTGACAAAGAGAATGAAAAGTGCTCGATTTTAAATAATTATTTTCTCTCAGATTTTACACAGGAAGACACTAACAATATTCTAGTAATTAATTTTTATAGTGGGCTAGAAGAAGATAAATTATGTAACATCACAGTCACTAGTGAAATGGTTGTGAAGCAGATAGACAGACTGAAGCAAAATAAGTCACCGGGTCCTGATAAGGTTTTTTCAAGGGTTCTTAAGGAATGCAAAATGGAACTCTGTGAACCATTAACTAATATTTTTAATTTATCTCTTCAAACAGGTGTAGTGTCTGATATGTGGAAGATGGCTAATGTAATTCCTATTTTTAAAACAGGGGACAAGTCGTTACCGTCAAATTACCCCCCAATAAGCCTGACCTCAATTGCAGGCAAATTACTAGAGTCAATTATAGCTGAGATTATAAGAAGCCATCTCGATAAGCATGGATTCACAAGAGGCCGGTCTTGTCTAACTAATTTATTAACTTTCTTCAGTAAAGCTTTTGAGGCTGTTGACCACGATAAAGAATTTGATATTATTTACTTAGATTTTAGTAAGGCTTTTGATAGAGCTCCGCACCATAGACTGTTAAAGAAAGTGGCAGCTCATGGCATTGGGGGAAAAGTGCTCTCGTGGATCGAGTCATGGCTCACAGACAGGAAGCAGAGAGTGTCCATAAATGGGGTTAAATCCAAGTGGGGATCTGTAACAAGTGGCGTTCCACAGGGATCAGTCTTGGGCCCGTTGTTGTTTATAATATATATCAATGATCTTGATGAGGGAATTACTAGTGATATGAGCAAATTCGCCGATGACACAAAGATAGGTAGGAAAATTGATTCAAACGTAGATGTTAGGGAACTTCAGGAGGATTTAAACAAACTGTATTCTTGGTCAGAAAAGTGGCAGATGCAGTTCAATGTAGATAAATGCAAGGTTCTGAAGCTCGGGAGTGTCCATAATCCTAGCACTTATAAGTTAAATGATGTAAAACTTAGCCATACAGATTGCGAAAAGGACTTGGGGGTTATGGTGAGCAGCAACCTTAAACCAAGACAGCAATGCCTAAGCGTACGTAACAAGGCAAATAGATTACTGGGATTTATTTCAAGAAGTGTAAGCAACAGAAGTCCAGGGGTCATATTGCAGCTTTATACATCATTAGTAAGAACATAAGAACATAAGAATGTAGGAACACTGCAGAAGGCCTACTGGCCCATGCGAAGCAGGTCCTTATCTAAACAACCTCTACCTAAAGCTAACCAAGAAATAACTCCCGTACCCAATGACACCAATCAAACCCAGCCCCTTCCACTCATATATTTGTCCAGTCTCTTCTTAAAGCTACCCAAAGTCCTAGCCTCTATCACCCCACTGGGAAGATTGTTCCACGCATCTACAACTCTGTTAGAAAACCAGTACTTACTTATGTCCTTTCTAAATCTAAATTTATCCCACTTAAATCCATTATTTCTGGTTCTTACCTGGTTCGACACTCTCAGTACTCTATTAATATCTCCCTTGTTAATGCCCGTCATCCACTTATACACTTCAGTGACATCTCCCCTCATTCTACGCCTCTCCAGAGAGTGGAGATTTAAGTCTTTCAGTTTGTAGATGAATGGTTCAGAGAACCGACATGTTGATAAATTAGACACATGTGCAACTCTTGGGTATCTTTATTGAGGAAACGTTTCGCCACACAGTGGCTTCATCAGTCCATACATAGGAGAAACTTGAAGAACAGGAGGAGAATGAGGTAATCAGTCCCTCAACCTTGAGTCGATGTGTTCAGTCCATCAATTTTGAGTAGAATACGGCAGATGAGCGGAGAAGCAGCTGTTCTTCAAGTTTCTCCTATGTATGGACTGATGAAGCCACTGTGTGGCGAAACGTTTCCTCAATAAAGATACCCAAGAGTTGCACATGTGTCTAATTTATCAACAAGTCTTTCAGTCTATCTTCATACGGTAGGTTCCTTACACAGTAAATCATTTGAGTCATTCTTCTCTGTATGTTCTCTAATGAGTCTATATCCATCCTGTAGTAAGGGGACCAAAACTGAGCAGCATAATCTAAATGAGGCCTCACTAGTGATGTATAGAGCTGTAAAATAACTTTTGGACTTCTGTTACTTATACTTCTTGAGATAAATCCAAGTAATCTGTTGGCCTTGTTGCGCACACTAAGGCACTGCTGTCTTGGCTTTAGATTTCTGCTCACCATGACTCACAAGTCCTTTTCACATTCTGTATGATCAAGCTCTACTTCACCAAGATTATAGCTTCGAGGGTTATTTTCATTACCAAGGGCTAGTACCTTACACTTATCCACATTGAACTTCATCTGCCATTTTTCAGACCAGGACATTAATTTGTCTAAATCCTCCTGGAGTTCATTGCTATCCTCCTCAGAGTGAATTATACGGCCTATCTTTGTATCATCAGCAAACTTACTCATGTCACTTGTAATCCCCTCATCAAGGTCATTAATGTAAATTATGAACAAGAGAGGGCCTAAAACTGATCCTTGTGGAACCCCACTAGTGACTAATCCCCACTCAGATTTCACTCCATTAATGGTAACTCTCTGCTTTCTATTGGTAAGCCATGCCTCTATCCATGCTAGAACTTTACCTCCTATACCATGAGCTGCCACTTTTTTCAAGTCTCCTGTGAGGTACTCTATCGAAGGCTTTACTAAAATCCAAATAAACAATATCATATTCCTTATCACTGTCTACTGCCTCAAATATTCTATTGACGAACGTCAGCAAGTTTGTCAGGCAGGAACGACCTCTCGTAAATCCATGCTGAGATTCATTTATCAAGTTATGCTCTTCAAGGTGACTTCTAATAATGTCAGCTATAATTGATTATAATAACTTGCCCACTATAGATGTCAGGCTTATTGGACGGTAATTTGAAGGAGTGGACGTATTCCCTGATTTGAATATAGGAACCACATTAGCCATCTTCCACAACTCTGGCACAACACCGGTAAGGATGGACGCATTAAACACACTCGTTAATGGCTGTTAAGCTCCATCTTGCATTCCTTAAGTACCCTGGAAAACAACTCCTCAGGTCCCGGGGACTTATTTTGCTTCAATCTGTCTATCTGTTTAATAACCATGTCCCTCGTGACAGTAAAATTAGTTAATTTAAATTCATCAGGAACTAAATAATTGTTAATTACTGGAATCTCATTTACATCTTCCTGTGTAAAAACTGACAAAAATTAGTCATTAAATAAGGAACACATTTCCAGATCGTCATCCGTCAGCTGTCCATTCCCAATTTTCAGAGGTCCTACTTTTTCCTTCACCTTTGTCCTATACACTTGAAAGAACCTCTTTGGATTAGTCTTTGATCCACTAGCAAACTCTAATTTCATAGTCACGTTTAGCCTTTCTAATCCCCTTTTTTACTTCTCTTTTAAGATGAACATATTGGTCAGTAAGGTTAACCTCTCCTCTTCTGATGCGCCTATAAATTCCCCTTTTCTCCCCTAATAGATGCTTTAACCTACTTTAACCCATTTGGCATTGTTATTATTAGACCTAATATCTCTCTGGGGAATGTATATACTCTGGGCACGGTGTACATTATTAAGAAAAAAATCATAAAAGCAGATCCCTTCATAATCATAAGTATGATCATCGCCAATAAAATCATTAGCTAGATAACCCCAATCAAGATTAGACAGATGTTCCCTAAGTCCATTATAGTCGGCAGAACGGAAATCAGGGATTTTTAATTAATTAACATTATTCGTGCATTCCCAGTTAATGCTAAAAGTTGAGATTAAGACACATGTGCAACATCTGGGTATCTTTATTGTAGACGTTTCGCCATCCAGTGGCTTTATCAATACAAATTCTAGGACATAACTTGAAGACAGTAGAACTATGTACAGAAGATGAGGTAATCAGTCCCTCAACCTAGGAGTAGGTGCGAACAGCACCATAGTCGTGGAGATTCTGAAGCAGAAGAAAGAATCCTGGCGCTTATATAGTAACGTCAGGTGTAGCAGACGAGGGCATATTCACTGGTAGGCGGGATTCCCCAGTGGAAGTAGGTCCTTCCCAAAGAGATGGGTTAGTTGTAGTAGTAGTTGTCGTAGTCGTGAAGGTTATGTACATGTCCTCAAGGTTATGTACTGTCTTCAATTTATGTCCTAGAATTTGTATTGATAAAGCCACTGGATGGCGAAACGTCTACAATAAAGATACCCAGATGTTGCACATGTGTCTTAATCTCATCTTGTCGGTATTATATACCATTCGTACACAACTAATGCTAAAAGTGATGGACTTGTGATCACTTGAGCCAAGCTCTTCAGTAATCTCCAGATTATTCACGAGTGTTTCCTTATGTGATAAGAATAGGTCTAGCAAATTATTACCCCTGGTAGGCTCTGTTACGCTCTGCTTCAGAAAACAGTCCTGAACTGTTTCCATAAAGTCACTGGACTCTACATTACCTGTCAAAGAATTCCAGTCAATTTGACTAAAGTTAAAGTCCCCTACTATGACTATGTTATTGTGTCTAGAAGCCCTAACAATTTCGTCCCAAAGAAGTCTCCCTCTATCGTGATCCAAGCCTGGAGGTCGGTATATTATACCTAGAATAAGTTTTTCTTGACCCTCTACAAACTCTACCCAAACAGATTCTGTTACTGCTCCATCTATTTTTATTCCTGTTTTTATAAAGTTGGTAGAATTACCGACAATATGTAAAGTAAAAGGACACATGTGCAACTAATGTGACATTTATTGTGGCAATGTTTCGCTCTCCAGGAGCTTTATCAAGCCATTGATAAAGCTCCTGGAGAGCGAAACGTTGCCACAATAAATGTCACATTAGTTGCACTTGTGTCCTTTTACTTTACACCTGTTTTTATGCAAAAATTAATATTTTCTCGAACATATAATGCAACTCCTCCCCCCTTCCCATTACATCTATCTACATTGAACAACTTATATCCCTGAATATTACACTTAGCAGTCATATCCCGACTCTTTAAATCATACCACGTTTCAGTTAATGCAATGATATCAAAGTTCCCAGCACATGCTACCAAACGTAGTTCATTAATTTTATTTCTTGCACTTCGACTGTTAGCATAAAATACCATCATATGTTTTTTCTTCTGCACATTTTTCCTATTGATCTTTGTTTTTACGCAATTTCTGAAATTATCATTACCCAGAGTTACTCCAGGACAGTTACTATTAAGATTCTTAATAACAGAGCATAAGTCAATATATCCATACTCATTATTTATCATTTCTAAACCCATACCTCTTACTAATCCTAGTTTAAAGTCCTAACAACCCCCTCAACTGAGCTAGCAAGAAAACCCACACATGCCCTGGATAAGTGAACCCCATCCCTGGCATACATGTCATTTCGGCAATAGAAGTTGTCCCAGTAGTCAATGAATGGTTCTGCATTATCCTTACAGTGTTTATCCAGCCAACAATTAATACCAATTGCTCTGGACAACCATTCATTACCAACACCTCTTCTTGGCAAAATACCACATATAACAGGGCACCCCCCCTTCTTCCTAATTATGTCTATAGCTGTCCAGAACTTTCTAACTAAATCCTCACTTTTACGCTTGCCTACATCATTGCCTCCAGCACTGAGGCAAATAATAGCATTGATCCCATTACCGTTCATGATGTTTTCAAGCTGGCTAACAATGTCCTCCATCCCAGCCCCAGGAAAGCAAACCCTCTGTCTCCTACTCCTGTCCTTCAGGCAGAATGCCCTATCCATGTATCTAACCTGGCTATCCCCAACAACAACAATATTCTTACCTTCCTTGTTGTCATGCGTCGTGACGATCCCAGTAGTCGACTCACATTCGTCGGGTAGCACCGAGAATGCGTTGGAGGTTTCCACAAGAGTTTCCACAGCAGTCTCTTTCTTCTTCATCGTTTCTGGTTTTCCATAAGTTTAGATTTAGAAAGGACATAGAACATAAGAACAGAGGATCACTGCAGCAGGCCTGTTGGCCCATACTAGGCAGGTCCTTTACAATTCATCCCACTAACAAAACATTTGCCCAACTCAATTTTTTATGCTACCCAAGAAATAAGCTCTGATGTGCAAGTCCCACTCAAATCCAACCCCTCCCACTAATGTACTTATCTAACCTAAATTTGAAACTACCCAAAGTCCTAGCCTCAATCACCCAACTAGGTAGACTTCCACTCATCAACTACCCTATTTCCAAACCAGTACTTTCCTATGTCCTTTCTAAATCTAAACTTATCTAATTTAAATCCATTATTGCGGGTTCTCTCTTGGAGAGATATCCTCAAGACCTTATTAATATCCCCTTTATTAATACTTATCTTCCACTTATACACTTCGATCAGGTCTCCCCTCATTCTTCGTCTAACAAGTGAATGTAATTTAAGAGCCTTCAATCTTTCTTCATAAGGAAGATTTCTAATGTTATGTATTAATTTAGTCATCCTACGCAGAATGTTTTCTATCGAACTTATGTCCATTCTGTGATATGGAGACCAGAATTGAGCTGCATAATCTAGGTGAGGCCTTACTAATAATGTATAAAGCTGCAGTATGACCTCTGGACTTCTGTTGCTTACACTTCTTGATATAAATCCCAGTAATCTATTTGCCTTATTACGTACGCTTAGGCATTGCTGTCTTGGTTTAAGGTTGCTGCTCACCATAACCCCCAAGTTCTTTTCGCAATCTGTATGGCTAAGTTCTACTTCATTTAACTTATAAGTGCTAGGGTTATGGACACTCCCGACCTTCAGAACCTTGCATTTATCTACACTGAACTGCATCTGCCACTTTTCTGACCAAGAATACAGTTTGTTTAAATCCTCCTGAAGTTCCCTAACATCTACGGTTGAATCATTTATCCTACCTATCTTTGTGTCATAGGCGAATTTGCTCATGTCACTAGTAACACCCTCATCAAGATCATTAATATACATTATAAACAACAACGGGCCCAAGCCTGATCCCTGTGGAACGCCACTTGTTACAGATCCCCACTCGGATTTAACCCCATTTATGGACACCCTCTGCTTCCTGTCTGTGAGCCATGACTCGATCCAAGAGAGCACTTTTCCCCCAATGCCATGAGCTGCCACTTTCTTTAACAGTCTTTGGTGCGGAACTCTATCAAAAGCCTTATTAAAATCTAAGTAAATAATATCAAATTCTTTATCGTGGTCAACAGCCTCAAAAGCTTTACTGAAGAAAGTTAATAAATTAGTTAGACAAGACCGGCTTCTTGTGAATCCATGCTGAGTATCATTAATCAAGCTATGCTTATCGAGATGGCTTCTTATAATCTCAGCTATAATTGACTATAGTAATTTGCGTACAATTGAGGTCAGGCTTATTGGGCGGTAATTAGATGGTAACGACTTGTCCCCTGTTTTAAAAATAGGAATTACATTAGCCATCTTCCACATATCAGACACTACACCTGTTTGAGGAGATAAATTAAAAATATTAGTTAATGGTTCACAGAGTTCCATTTTGCATTCCTTAAGAACCCATGAAAAAACCTCATCAGGACCCGGTGACTTATTTTGCTTCAGTCTGTCTATCTGCTTCACAACCATTTCACTAGTGACTCTGATGTTACATAATTTATCTTCTTCTGGCCCACTATAAAAATTAATTACTGGAATATTATTAGTGTCTTCCTGTGTAAAAATCGAGCACATTTCATTCTCTTTGTCAGTAAGATGCCCATAGTTATTTTTAAGGGGACCTATCTTATCTCTAACTTTTGTTCTATAGACCTGGAAAAAACTTTTTGGGTTAGTTTTAGAATCCCTAGCAACTTTAATTTCATAGTCCCTTTTAGCTTTTCTTATCCCCTTTTTAATGTCCCTCTTAATATCAATATAATGATTCATAAGATGACCCTCACCTCTTTTGATACGCCTATAAATTCCTTTCTTATGCCCTAATAGATATTTCAGCCTATTATTCATCCATTTTGGGTCATTTCTATTTGATCTAATTTAATTATACGGGATAAACGTTCTTTGAGCCTCATGTATAGTGTTCAGAAAACTGTCATATTGATAGCTCTCTTCGTTACCCCAGTCAACAGATGATAAGTGTTCTCTAAGCCCATCGTAATCTGCTAAGCGAAAATCTGGGACTGTTACTGAGTTATCCCTACTATCATACTTCCATTCAATGCTAAATGTAATTGATTTGTGGTCGCTAGCTCCCAGTTCCTCTGAAACTTCTAAATTATTAACAAGGGATTCATTGTTTGCCAGAACTAAGTCAAGCAGATTATTACCCCTTGTAGGTTCTGTCACAAACTGCTTCAAAAAACAATCCTGAACTACTTCTAAGAAGTCGTATGATTCTAAATTCCCAGTCAAGAAATTCCAATCAATATGACTAAAGTTAAAGTCTCCTAGAATTACTACATTATCGTGCCTTGTGGTCCTAACAATTTCCTCCCATAGTAGTCTCCTTTGGTCCCTATCTAAGTTTGGGGGACGGTATATCACACCAAAAATTAGTTTTTCATGCCCCTCTGAAAATTCTATCCAAACAGACTCTGTATGTGTTGCTTCAGACTTAATACCCGTTTTTATGCAACAGTTCAAGCGATCTCGGACATACAATGCCACCCCACCCCCCTTCCGGACACTTATATCTACTTGGAACAATTTAAAACCCTGAATGTGACATTCCGCAGGCGTGTCCCGACTTTTTGAATTAAACCACATCTCAGTTAAGGCAAATACATCAATGTTACCTGCTCTAGCAACTAGTCTCAACTCGTCCATCTTATTCCTAGCACTGCGACTATTTGTGTAATATATATTTAAAGACCCTCCTCTGTCTTTACCCTTCCTGCTCCTTTCTGTTATTCCACTAAACCTATTACTGTCCTTGTCAATTAGTGCCACTGGCTTTCCAATATCCACCTCATTTTGCCTATTACTAGTTCTCCTAGTACTCATATTACTACACAGCGACTTCACTGTTTTCCCGCCGAAACCCATACCACTAACTATTCCTAGTTTAAAGACCTAACAGCTCCCTCCACTGAGTTGGCCAGTGCTCCCACCCCACACCTAGATAAGTGAACCGCATCCCTGGCATACATGTCATTTCTGCCATAGAAGAGGTCCCAGTTGTCAATGAATGTTACCGCATTTTCCTTACAGTATTTGTCCAGCCAGCAATTGACACCAATTGCTCTGGACAACCATTCATTTCCAACTCCTCTCCTTTGCAAAATGCCACATGTGACAGGTTTCCCACCCTTCCTACTAATTATCTCTATAACTGACATATACCTGCTAATCAGGTTCTCACTCCTACATCTGCCAACATCGTTGCCTCCGGCACTGAGACAGATAATAGGATTGCTCTCATTACCTCTCATGATGTCATCCAGACAGCTAACAATATCCTTCATCCCAGCCCCAAAAAAACACACACTCTTCCTCCTACTCCTGTCCTTCAAGCAGAATGCCCTATCCATGTACTTAATCTGGCTATCCCCAACAACAACAATGTTTTTACCTTCCTTGGCGCCGTCTTTCGTGATGCTCCCAGTAGTCGACTCACATTCATCAGGTAGCATTACACCACTTGTGGGATTCGTCAAGACGTTGTCGATGGTCTTCGTTGGGGTTCCTAGGGACGTCTAACTCACGTCTGCCAATGCTTCCTTGGTGCTCGTTGTGGCATTCCCAGTAGAACACTCACATTCGTCAGGTAGCACCGAGAATGGGTTGGAAGTTTCCACGGTAGTCTTCTGATTTCTCGTTGTTTCTGCCTCTCCAACCGTTTTCTTGATCCTCAGCTTGGTTCCATGTTGCCCAGCCACTGACCAAGCTCCCCTCTTAACCTGGGGACTCACAACAGGAGGATTACTACGAATCCTCTTGTTCTCCTCCGTTAATCGTCGTATCTCCAGCTTAGCAACTCTGAGGTCTTCTCTCAGCTGCTGGTAAAGTTGCTCAAGAGAGGGCATCCTGGTTCAGATTTCAGAGAGAGCACACAAACAGGTCTTCACAGAGCTAAGTACACGTCACCACTGAGCTAAGTACACGTTTGTTAATGCTTATGAAGCAGGGAGAGATTAGGTGAGAACACACACACACACACACACACACACACACACACACACACAGTAGCGATCAGTGAAGAGGCGGGGCCAGGAGCTCGGACTCGACCCCCGCAACCTCAACTAGGTGAGTACAACTAGGTGAGTACACACACACACACACACACACACACTAACACACACATGCTATGTGTACCCCTAACAACAATATTCAATACATCTACCGAAACAGGGAGATTGCCTGAGGCATGGAAGACAACAAATGTAGTCCCAATCTTTAAAAAAAGGAGACAGACATGAAGCACTAAACTACAGACCAGTGTCACTGACATGTATAGTATGCAAAGTCATGGAGAAGATTATCAGGAGAAGAGTGGTGGAACACCTAGAAAGGAATGATATCGTCAACAGCAGCCAACATGGTTTCTGGGACGGGAAATCCTGTGTCACAAACTTACTGGAGTTCTATGACATGGTGACAGCAGTAAGACAATAGAGAGAAGGATGGGTGGATTGCATTTTCTTGGACTGCAAGAAGGCGTTTGACACAGTTCCACAAAAGAGATTAGTGCAAAATGTGGAGGACCAAGCAGGGATAACAAGGAAGGCACTACAATGAATCAGGGAATACTTGTCAGGAAGACAGCAGCGAGTCATGGTACGTGGCGAGGTGTCAGTGTGGGCACCTGTGACCAGCGGGGTCTCACAGGGGTCAATCCTAGGACCAGTGCTGTTTCTGGTATTTGTGAACGACATGACGGAAGGAATAGACTCCGAAGTGTCCCTGTTTGCAGATGACGTAAAGTTGATGAGAATAATTCATTCGATTAAAGACCAGGCAGAACTACAAATGGATCTGGACAGGCTGCAGACCTGGTCCAGCAATTGGCTCCTGGAGTTCAACCCCACCAAGTGCAAAGTCATGAAGATTGGGGAAGGTCAAAGAAGACCGCAGACGGAGTTCAGTCTAGGGGGCCAGAGACTACAAACCTAACTCAAGGAGAAAGATCTTGGGGTGAGTATAACACCAGGCACATCTGAAGCGCACATCAACCAAATAACTGCTGCAGCATATGGGCGCCTAGCAAACCTCAGAACAGCATTCCGACATCTTAATAAGGAATCGTTCAGGACCCTGTACACCGTGTGCGTTAGGCCCATATTGGAGTATGCGGCACCAGTTTGGAACCCACACCTAGCAAAGCACGTAAATAAACTAGAGAAAATGCAAAGGTTTGCAACAAGACTATTTCCAGAGCTATGAGGTATGTCCTACGAGGAGAGGTTAAGGGAAATCAACCTGACGACACTGGAGGACAGGAGAGATAGGGGTGACATGATAACGACTTACAAAATACTGAGAGGAATTGACAAGGTGGACAAAGACAGGGTGTTCCAAAGATGGGACACAACAACAAGGGGATACAGTTGGAAGTTGAAGACACAGATGAATCACAGGGATGTTAAGAAGTATTTCTTCAGTCAGAGAGGAGTCAGGAAGTGGAATAGTTTGGGATGCGATATAGTGGAGGCAGGATCCATACATAGCTTTAAGCAGAGGTATGATAAAACTCATGGTTCAGAGAGAGTGGCCCAGTAGCGGCCAGTGAAGAGGCGGGTCCAGGAGCTGTGAATCGACCCCTGCAACCACAGCTAGGTGAGTAGGTGAGTACAGTCACACACACACACACACACACACACACACACACACATCACACACACTCACACACACACACACACACACACACACACACACACACACACACACACACACACACACACACAAACACACACACACACACACACACACACACACACACACACACACACACATCACATACACTCACACATACACACACACTCACACACACACACACACACACACACACACACACACACACACACACACACACACACAAACACACACACACACACACACACACACACACACACACACACACACACACACACACACACACACACACACACACACACACCACACACACACACACACACACACACACACACACACACACACACACACAGGGGTGGGTTGATTGCATTTTCTTGAACTGTAAGAATGCCTTCGACACAGTTCCTCACAAGAGACTAGTGCAGAAGCTAGAGAATCAGGCGCGTATAACAGGAAGGGCACTGCAATGGATCAGAGATTACCTGACAGGGAGGCAACAACGAGTCATGGTATGGGATAAGGTATCACAGTGGGCACCTGTGACGAGCGGAGTCCCACAGGGGTCGGGCCTAGGACCAGTGCTATTTCTATTATATATAAATGATGTGATGGAAGGGATTGACTCAGAGGTGTCCCTGTTCGCAGATGATGTGAAGTTAATGAGTAGAATTAAATCAGATGAGGACCAGGCAGGACTTCAAAGAGACCTGGACAGGCTGGACACCCGGTCCAGCAACTGGCTTCTTGAATTCAACCCTGCCAAGTGCAAAGTCATGAAGATCGGAGAAGGGCAAAGAAGACCGCAGACAGAGTATAGACTAGGTGGCCAAGGACTGCAAACCTCGCTCAAGGAGAAAGATCTTCGGGTGACCATGACACCGAGCATGTCTCCAGAGGCACACATCAACCAGATAACTGCTGCAGCATACGGGCGCCTGGCAAACCTGAGAATAGCGTTCCGATACCTTAGTAAGGAATCGTTCAAGACTCTGTACACTGTGTACATCAGGCCCATACTGGAGTATGCAGCTCCAGTTTGGAACCCACACCTGGGCAAACACGTCAAGAAATTAGAGAAAGTGCAAAGGTTTGCAACAAGACTAGTTCCGGAGCTCAGGAGTATGTCCTACGAAGAAAGGTTGAGGGAAATCGGACTGACTGTATTGGAGGACAGGCGGGTCAGGGGAAACATGATAACGACATACAAGATACTGCTTGGAATAGATAAGGTAGACAGAGACAGGTTGTTCCGGAGAGGGAACACAGAAACAAAGAGTCACAACTGGAAGCTGAAGACTCAGATGAGTCAAAGGGATGTTAGCAGGGATCAGTGAAGAGCTGGGACCAGGAGCTGAGTCTCGACCCCTACAACCACAATTAGGTGAGTAGAATTGACGACACTGGAGGCCAGGAGGGTCAGGGGAGACATGATAACGACATATAAAATACTGCGCGGAATAGACGAGGTGGACAAAGACGGGATGTTCCAGAGATGGGACACAGACACAAGAGGTCACAATTGGAAGTTGAAGACTCAGATGAATCAAAGGGATGTTAGGAAGTATTTCTTCAGTCATAGAGTAGTCAGGCCATGGAATAGCCTAGAAAGTGATGTGGTGGAGGCTGGAACCATACATAGTTTTAAGGCGAGGTATGATAGAGCTCATGGGGCAGGGAGAGAGAGGACCTAGTAGCAATCAGCGAAGAGGCGGGGCCAGGAGCTGTGACCCGACCCCTGCAACCACAAATAGGTGAGTACAAATAGGTGAGTACACACACACACACACACACACACACACACACACACACACACACATGCACACACGTGTACGTGGCGAGGTGTCAGAGTGGGCACCTGTGACCAGCGGGGTCCCATAGGGGTCAGTCCTAGGACCAGTGCTGTTTCTGGTATTTTTGAACGACATGACGGAAGGAATAAACACCGAGGTGTCCCTGTTTGCAGATGACGTGAAGTTGATGAGAAGAGTTCATTCGATCGAAGACCAAGCGGAAATACAAAGGGATCTGGACAGGCTGCAGACCTGGTCCAGCAACTGGCTCCTGGAGTTCAATCCCACCAAGTGCAAAGTCATGAGGATTGGGGAAGGGCAAAGAAGACCGCAGACGGAGTACAGTCTAGGGGGCCAGAGACTACAAACATCACTCAAGTAAAAAGATCTTGGGGTGAGTATAACACCAGGCACATCTCCTGAAGCGCACATCAACCAAATAACTGCTGCAGCATATGGGCGCCTAGCAAACCTCAGAACAGCATTCCGACATCTTAATAAGGAATCATTCAGGACCCTGTACACCGTGTACGTTAGGCCCATATTGGAGTATGCGGCACCAGTTTGGAACCCACACCTAGCCAAGCACGTGAAGAAACTAGAGAAAGTGCAAAGGTTTGCAACAAGACTAGTCCCAGAGCTAAGAGGTATGTCCTATGAGGAGAGGTTAAGGGAAATCAACCTGACGACACTGGAGGACAGGAGAGATAGGGGGGACATGATAACAACATACAAAATACTGAGAAGAATTGACAAGGTGGACAAAGACAGGATGTTCCAGAGATTGGACACAGTAACACGGGGACACAGGTGGAAGCTGAAGACACAGATGAATCAAAGGGATGTTAGGAAGTATTTCTTCAGCCACAGAGTAGTCAGGAAGTGGAATAGTTTGGGAAGCGATGTAGTGGAGGCAGGATCCATACATAGCTTTAAGCAGAGGTACGATAAAGCACATGGTTCAGGGAGAGTGACCTAGTAGCGACCAGTGAAGAGGCGGGGCCAGGAGCTTGGACTCGACCCCTGCAACCTCAACTAGGTGAGTACAACTAGGTGAGTACACACACACACACACACACACACACACACACACACACACACACACACACACACACACACACACACACACACACACACACACACACACACACACACACACACAAACACACACACACACACACACACACACACACACACACACACACACACACACACACACACACACACACACACACAGTGAGACAATTCAGTCAAACTTATAAAGTTTTGTAATAAGTAAAGCCTCAACCTTAGCTGTATAAATTATTATCAATATATCAAGTATGTATTTCAGTGTACAGAAGAACTTCAGAATTATTTCTGCTCAGCTTGTACCGGAAATAAATAAGTTCTTGAAGAAGTTTAATATCTATATTCTCATTATATTAAAATAAATTGTGCCTAATTGATGAGGGACACCTTCTATCAACTGGTGCTAGACCTGGTCTGCAAATAATTGACTTGGGGCAGACAGAGATGTAAACCACAGCACTGTATCAGCTTTTGCAGACGATACTAGGATCTGCATGAGAGTGTCATCCACTGAGGACACGGCAAAGCTCCAAGAAGATATAAACCAAGTTTTCCAATGGACAACAGAGAACAATATGATGTTCAATGAAGACAAATTCCAACTACTCCGTTATGGAAAGCTAGAGGAAACCATAACTAGGACTGCGTATACTACAAACTCCAGTCACACAATAGAGCGAAAAAGTAATGTGAAGGACCTGGGTGTGGTAATGTTCGAAGACCTCACCTTCGGACCACAACAATGCCACTATCACATCTGCGAGGAAACTGATAGGATGGATACTGAGAACATTCAAGACAAGAGATGCTAAACCAATGATGATCCTTTTTAAATCACTTATTCTCTCTAGGCTGGAATACAGCTGTACATTAACATCCCCATTCAAGGCAGGTGAAATTGCAGAGCTAGAGAATGTACAGAGAACCTTTACTGCACGTATAACTTCCATCATAACTCTCCAAGATACGATATTACGTGCCGCAAAATGCCCTTCTCACACTATACCACTCACTTATTTATCCATACCTCACCTATGCTATTTGTGCTTGGGGATCAACTGCAGCAACACACCTAAAGATTGTAATAAAGTTGGTAGAATTACCGACAATATGTAAAGTAAAAGGACACAAGTGCAACTAATGTGACATTTATTGTGGCAACGTTTCGCTCTCCAGGAGCTTTATCAAGCCATTACAAACAATACATGGACACAGAGGGTATATAAAGGCTCAGAGTGAGGTGAATACTAGTGAGGTACCATTTCGATGTTCACTAGTGGTAGTAGTAGTAGTAGTAGTAGTGGTAGTGACAAAAGTAATACAATATGGTAGAGCAATTAATTCGTACATGAGTAAAAGGATATAAAAGCTATTACTTGGGTAACATAAAAATAGGTTGGACAAATATAAACTGGAATGAGGCAGGTTGTTTCAGTGTTCACTCTCTGTGCTTTGTGTAGTATAACAGGAGAGACTATGTGATGGCAGGGTTTACTGTTTTCAGGAGGATTCTTGCTAAGACTTCGGAGATGGTGAAGCTGCCGTTGTTTTGTTTAATTGTATTCGAAACAGCGATCAGTGCTGATTCAAGGCACTTGCGTCTGCGGAAATTATTTTCTTTTATCACTAATTGGGCGTCTCTGAATTTCATAAGATGATTGGTGGAATTTCGGTGTTGTACACAGGCGTTGTTTAAGTTGTCGTTCCTACATGCGTATATGTGTTCATTGAGGCGGGTGTCGAGGTTTCTTGTTGTTTCACCTACGTAGATCTTGTCACAGCCTCCACAGGGTATAGTGTAAACTCCTGCATTGACTGGTTCGTGGTGCTTGGGTTTTGTCCTTTATTGAAGTGGTAGAAGCGATGGCGACTCTGGTGTTAGTTTGTGAAAGTACTTTTGAGACGTTTAGTGCAACCTGGCTGTTGGGAAGAATTATAACTTTGTTGGGAGCGGTGTTGATGCGTGGAGAATTGATGATCTGAAGAGCTCTTTTCTTGCAGTCTTTGATGAAAAAAGAAGGAAATTGTAACTCATGTACGAATTAATTGCTCTACCATATTGTATTACTTTTGTCACTACCACTACTACTACTACTACTACTACCACTAGTGAACATCGAAATGGTACCTCACTAGTATTCACTTCACTCTGAGCCTTTATATACCCTCTGTGTCCATGTATTGTTTGTAATGGCTTGATAAAGCTCCTGGAGAGCGAAACGTTGCCACAATAAATGTCACATTAGTTGCACTTGTGTCCTTTTACTTTACAAACACACCTAAAGCCAATAATAACCCAACAAAAAGCCGCAGTAAGAATAATCACTAAATCCCATCCCTGGCAACACACCCCCCCACTCTTCATAGATCTAAACTTACTCCCTGTTCAGTACATCCACACTTACTACTGTGCAATCTACATCTACAGGACCTTAAATTCCAATATTAACCTTGACCTAAAATGCTTTCTTGATAGTTGTGACAGAACCCACAGGCACAACACCAGACACAAACATCTCTATGACATTCCCCGTGTCCGATTAAACTTTTACAAAAATTCAATGTATGTCAAATGACCTAAAATCTGGAACACCCTACCTGAAAACTCTAGAACTGCAGACATGTTCATCACCTTCAAAACTACCATTATAAAACATCTTAGAAATAAATGGTATCAAATACCGACACAGTGGAGATGTAAACACATATGCAGTATAATGTGATCCTTTATTGACAACGTTTCACCCACACAGTGGGCTTTTTCAAGTCACACACAGATCTACCTGGGGTGGAAGGTACGGGAGTATTTATAGTTATGTTCAGAATGTTGAGGTCAGGTGGAGAATGCTGCATCTGATGATCTACCGGGTGGAGTTATAGTCTTGGGTAGCTTGGCAGGGGTATTGGACAAGTTGTAAGTAGACCTTCTGCAGTGTTCTATGTTCTTATGTGGGATAGCGATGAAGAAGTTTCTTGGCGAGTGGTTCAGCTATGTTATAGACGCTGTTGTTCTGGTTGAAATTGTTGGTTATAGAGATAAGCGATGATTCCAGGATTCTTCGGTATTGAGTGTTGTCTTCTGTGGCGATAAGTCTTGAGTTTCTGTAGTTAATTAAATGGTTGTGTGAATTGCAATGTTGTACACAGGCATTCCTTGTATCGTCAGTCCTGCTTACATATTGGTGTTCTGAAATACGTGTTTGGAGGTCTCTTGATGTTTCGCCCACATATAATTTGTTGTAGTCATCTTATCTCCCTGATACACACGGTCAACTAATTACACGAATACCACCTGGTGGTTCACACTTACACTCACTCACCCATTCGACCATAAACAGAAATATCAATCTCAATCTTAAAATAATGAATCCTAACTAGTCATAAGTTGGCCTGTGATACTCCAATACTGAAACTATGTATTGTGCCAAAACAAAAGCATTCACATTGCTAAACTCACAAACTAGTATTTAGTCACTTAGCCATAATACCAACTTACCTCATAATTTGTAATATTTTAAAGTTAAGAATTAATATAAGTCTGCCCGAAATGCCTAGCCATGCTAGGTGGTCTAATGGCCCCCTCTGCAATTAGTATTTTACTACATGTAAACCACACAATAACCAAATTCTGTAAACTCAGCATTGTAATCCTTATAGAGAATAAACTTTGAATTTGAATTTGAATTTGAATTTGAATCAAACACCTTAACTACTTGGAGTGCTTGGTAGCACTTGACTTGTATTCACTAGAGCGCAGGCGAGAGAGATATAACATAATCTACACCTGGAAGATTCTGGAAGGACTGGTCCCTAATATGCACACAGCAATCACTCCATACGAAAGCAAAAGACTTGGCAGGTGATGCAACATACCCCCAGTGAAAAGTAGGGGCGTCACTGGTACACTAAGAGAAAACACAATAAGTGTCCGGGGCCCAAGACTGTTCAACAGCCTCCCACCAGCAATAAGGGGCATTACGGGAAGACCCCTGGTTGTCTTCAAGAGGGAGCTGGACAGATACCTAAAGACGGTGCCGGATCAGCCGGGCTGTGGTTCGTACATTGGATTGCGTGCGGCCAGCAGTAACAGCCTCGTCGATCAAGCCCTGATCCACAGGGAGGCCTGGTCGTGGACCGGGCCGCGGGGGCGTTGATCCTCGGAATTCCCTCAGGTAGACTCCAGGTAGGTAGACCTATCAACTGGTGCCAGAAATGGTCCGCAAATAGTTTTCCTACACAAACCCACAAATAATTTAATGAATGCTGTCACAAAAGCGCTGACATTGTCATGGCCACCAGAGTGTTACCTAGGATACACTAAGCAATATCAGCAAATAAATCATCAAATGCAATCTTAGAGTTACTCACTGACAAGGAAAAACAATCTTCCTAGTAAAATGACTCGAAAAAAATAACTTTGCTTAGACCTCCTCGGAGATTGTAACACGTTCAAGGACTGGATTGTTAGAGATAATATTATATTTGACATTGAATAATTAGTTTATTCACAAGGTTTTCATGATACAATTATTAAATGTTACACGATGAGTTTTACCTCTCCAGTATTGTAAGATCCCTTTTGACGAAGAACTTGAATCCGTGGAATGATGTCTCTTGACAGAACTCAATGAGATTCTCTTTCGCAGTTTGTGGTTCAGTTTGTCTGTCTTCCCTGTGTAAATAATCATTGCCAGACTTCCACTGTTGTTCTGGATACACCGGGAAAACATTAAAGACCTCGTTCCTTGGTACCATAGCGTTCCACTCTGGCACTTTTGGTCGTCTGATAGAATGGTGCTGCTGAGAGTTATTCATATTTCTTACGTTTATTTTTGAGTAGGTTAATACGTTAGCATTTGTTACTGAGACTACTGTATCATGCCAGATTAAACGTTATTTGGAAATGACACTAATGATGTATCAAGTTCACTCTGAGAAACATACGTATATCTAAGGTCAATTAAAAAAAAATATATTTGAGTGACTTGGTCAGTTGCTACTCTGTCTGTCCCTCGCCTGTGGCCGCCAAACTTAGTTACTACACTCTTGGTCTCCTCTTATCCGCGAAACTTAACTGCTGCGCTCTGGGTCCCTCGCCTGTGGCTGCTGAACTTCCACTATCACCCATGTCCTGTGCCGATGATCAATATCTGCTACCCCCGGGAGGAAGAACAGTTATGCTAGAGGTTACTTGTCACTCAATGATAGACCATTCGAACCACAACCGCAGGCATTACCAGTCAGGGCTGGATACAACCATAAATCACCATACACCTGCTGGTATGGTGTGGCTTTGAAATTAGCCTGTGGAAGAATAATGTCTCTTAACCTGCAAATCTATCTGTACTAACGATTACAATTTATTCGACGTTCTTTAATGACATGCTCTCTCGACCAGCAAACTGGCAATTCGGAATGGAGCAGTTCTGGAGACCTACTGGCCTACTAACTGTCCAGTTCAGTCAACCAATAGCGTGAGAGCTGGCCTTCCTAGCCGAGGTGATGCTGTGCTTTACCACCTGAGGCTGTGGGTCAGACACTCGCACAAGCTGGTTGTGTACATTCATACTCGTTTATTCTGAGGTCTATAAGATACTCTTATGAGTGGTTCTTTGCTTTCTGGTTTACTATTCTCATACAGCTAATTTAACTCTGTGAATATTGTATATACAGCGGAAACTTTGGGTCACGAACGCTTTCGAGCATGAACAAACCGGTTCACGATCAAAAAATTAGCCAGATTTTTGCATCTGGTCACGAAAACATAATCGGATGCTGAATAAACACAGCAGCGCCAATTTTTACATTCCGCACCATTTTTTTTTCCACGCACCAATTTTCCCCACTTCCAGTTGTTTGTGTACACCTAACATGGACCCTCACATTGTAGTCGGCCTAGGGTAGACATGAGTTCATTCCCTGTGAACTCCTTGTGTTGTATTTCATATATTTTTTAATTCATGTTTATCTATACTTAAAACTCATAAAAAACTGTTTACAGTAAGCGGTTCGTAGGGGATCTACAACGGACTCATGCAATATTAATTTCCTCTGTTGTTCAAGGTTTTCTCAGTGTTATTCAAGGTTTTTCCATTTACTTTACTATTACTTTGCGCATTCTATGGTGTAAACTATTTTTGTGCTTAAAAATCCTAAAAAGAAATCAATATTTACGTACAGTTCGTAGGAGTCTGGAACAGATTGATCGTATTTACATACAATCCAGTGGGGAAATTAGGTTCGGGTCACGACCAAATCGGGTCGCGACCAGAGTTTTGGAACGAATTATGGTCGTGATCACAGGTTCCACTGTACATTGGTCAACAGAATATACAGGTAAAGAAAAAACTAATCCCTTGTGTGTATACACAAATAACCTGCACATTGAAGAGAAGAGCTTACGACGACGTTTCGGTCCGACTTGTACCATTTACAAAGCCACAGTGTGACTTTGTAAATGGCCCAAGTCGGACCGAAACGTCGTCGTAAGCTCCTCTCTTCTGTTTGCGGGTTATTTGTGTATCGTTCCAGTCACGGTATTGTGCCTTTTTTTGTTACCCTTGTGTTTATCTTTGATTGTTTGGGTTGATTCTTGTCAACATTGAAAATTGGCCTTGGAATTGCATAGCTGCGTTTGTCTCATTGCCAGTATGTATTTGAATAAGGCAATCATCACCCAATAAAGAAAACTGATTTTTCAATTATTCTAGAAAAGAATTACCCAAGTTGGTAGTAACGATCATTTAAATTTTCTAATCTTATTTTAATTAAAGCAGAGGGTCAAATGTATCTTCATTAAGAGGGAGGTGATGAAGGAAGGTGTGGGTAGGGAGAGTTTGGGCAAGATACACGGTAGATTGAAACATATGTATAGTGGGGTAGAGTTGCGTGAGTGTGAAACTGTTTTGAGGGCTCTGGTGTTGGCTCAGGATCTGGGGAAGGTAAAAATAGGTAGACTGTGTAGGATGTTAGTGGGGAGGGTAGTGGCACCAGTGGAGTGGATTTTCCCCATGTATGACTGGGGAAGTATATAGGGTAGGTTCAGTTTGTTGAGGTTACAACCCCGTGGTCGTGACGTGATGTATCGTTTTTTGCATGAGATTTTACCATCGGGTGTGGTTTTACGGGATAAACGGGTGGTTGAGGGGGGGGGGGTTGTGGAATATGTGGAGGGGAGGATTCCCCGTTACACGTGGTATATTTTTGTGAGGGGATGGGGAGCGTCAGTGGATGGATGTGTAGGGTGCTGCATAGGGTAGGGGGTCGAGGCATTTCTGTTCTGCGGGCATTAATTCTTGACGTGGGGGATATGGATGAGAGTATTATTAGGGCTGTGGGGTACATTATGGTAGATTATATATCCATATCGTGGGGAATGTGGGGGAAAGGGGTTAGCGAGGTGAAGCGGCGGGTATTAGCGGTTATGTTTTATAAAACGTTGTGTGGAAACAGGGATATTTATGGGCAGAGGTGGGAAAGGGATTTTCCAGTGGGATACAGAGAACTTATGTTAGGGGTTTTATTAGACTTGTAAATCAGGAAGGAGGGGTAGGATAGGGATGGTGTATGCTACTGTGGGAAGGGGTGTCAGGGGTATGAAATGGGGTTGCCTCCTTGGGGTTGACAGTTGCTTAGAATGTGTGTGATTTGTTGGGAGTGGGAGTGTGTTGGAATAACGCACTTTTTCTGATGTGTAATGCGCATGTGTTATAAGATGGGTAAGGGCATGTCAAAATTTGTGGCTGTCTGTGCCAGCGGCCAGCACGAGTGTAAATTGTGTTTATCCTGTACCCTATGTGTATTCATAAACACTTTTTTGCATGATGGAAAATGTCCACATATAAGCAAGACATGGGACTATCATTTAGTTATTATTATAATAAAAAAGAAGCGCTAAGCCACAAGGGCTATAGAGCGCCGCTGTCATTTAGATATTTATGGTAGAAATGGAAGGGTTACAAGTTTATATATATGTTGCTTAGGGTTAAGTTGAACGTCACTATTGTAACGTTTCTATAAATATTTATCACTGGCAATTATTGTCACCTGGTTGAGGTGACATTGTGTTAGGCTAGGTTATAACACACTTATGTTAATATTCCGATTTCCTCCAGTTTTGGTGCACAAGACAAAGTGTTTTCACTCTTTCTTGAAAATATTTATCAAAAATATACCTCAAACAACAACTGAGAAAAGACTGAAAAAGGACTGATTTACTGAAAATGCCCTTGTGGCCAAATTTATTCCTATATGGGACGACGTAAGGTTGTTTGGACACTTGGTGCCGAGAGAACAATGTTAATACGACTTTCTAAAGGTATAATGTCCTCTAAATGCCTTATCTTTATTTCGCAAAAAATCAAGTTTGTTAGTTCTTGGAATGTTGCAAAATATCTGCCCTTTACTCCCACATAAATCCCAAAATAATTGGAATATTTCTTAAAATATACCTTCGGTAAATAGAGAAATCATTATTTTACAATTTCTGTGAATATTATTCAATTTAATTAAGTAATAAAGGAAGAATTATGGAATTTAGATGAATAAGTTACTTCCGAGATATTGGCCTGGAACGTCTCGAAAATGTTTTTTTATTTTTTTTTTCGCGAAAATCGCGTTTGTTTGGGTGTAGCTCTTAGTAAACTGATGTTCTAGTGCAGTCAACCTCTTCAAAACACCGTTTTTTCTTACTCAGAGACCAAAGAATACGACATGAGAGGATTCACTCATTTATATCGAAATATTCCCGATGGTCTCTCTCTCAATATCATGGCTTATTTCATTCAGTCTATAGTATATAACATGTTTGTATGTTATTTATAGTGTTTATTGTATCATATTAGATCAATTCTGATAGATAAATAAGCCGTAGAGTTGATATATAAGCTGATATAAGCGTAATAATGAAGTGATTTCTCCTGGCACTCTCTGGAGCCGAGCGTTCCCAGATGGTTCCTGGTTGTCTCTAAATCTACGGATAAGCTCCGCCTACTGTTTTATGATGCCAAATAGTCATTTATTATATTTGAAAGAATAATGCAAGAAAAAGAGATAAAAAAACAAGGAAAAAATTCCAAAAAATATATGGGCTGTGAGCAGACTTGCTACCCACATCACCGTCACCATACCTGATATAAATGACTATAATTTCTTGTAGAAACCCATGCATGTCAGGAGAATTGATAGGGAACAGTGTAGTAAAGAAAGCGAATGCCAGACTGAAGTTCCTGTATAGACAAGCACAGTGTCTACCTACTGAGGCTCGCAGGACCCTATGTCTAGCCCTTATACAATGCCATATGGATTACGCTTGCTCTTCTTGGTACTCTGCCTTGACAAAAAAACTGAAAGATAGACTGCAAATCACCCAGAACAAAATCGTAAGATTCATCCTGGGGCTGGGACCAAGAGAACATGTAGGCCAGGATGAATTACAGCAGTTGGATATGCTGAATGTTGAAGACAGAGTAAAACAACTGAAGCTAAATCATGTTTATAAAATTGCTCACGAACAGTGTCCAGAATATCTTGCTGTCAATTTTGTCAAGGTTGGGAACCAAAGCAATCATAGTACTAGGGGGAGAGAGCACAACTTTGTAGTACCCACAGTCAGTGGCCAGGCATCAAACACCTTTTATTGTACAGCAATAAAGGAATGGAACAGACTACCCACACATGTCAAAGCCAGTCATAGCATGAACCAGTTCAAGAAGAGTGCCAAAAAGTGTCTGATGAATGAAGCTACAGAAAGGGAGGGGAATGATTTTCTATTTTTTAGCTAAAATACGTGTAAATTTTACCTTATCCCTAATAATGACCCTCGTATTGTAGATAGTCTTAATGACCCTCGTGTAGTAGATAGTCTTTTTAGTATGATAATAAGATGTTATCTTCATTGTAGAATAATAAGAAAATATTATAACCTTTATATTATAATAATAAGGTAAAAGGACCCCAATGGAAATAAGTCACTCTGTCTGACTTGTTTGGGTTATCCCAGGTTCTCTACACATATGCTGCTATGTATGATAATTCTATGTAACTGTATTTGTGTATACCTGAATAAATTTACTTACTTACTTACTTACTTACTTAGAACATTCATTCTGGTACCATTGTGTTGCCAAAGAGTTAAGCTATTTTTTGGTATAAATAACTCATTTTCCATAATTTTTCGATTTTTTTTTGAGAGCGCGCGGAAAACTGCCGACGGCCCCCTTGACCAGAGAACTTGGACACTAGACTCTATGTTGAGCTTCAGCAGATTTACTCACATGTGCCACATAAGTTCAATTCAACAAAAACTGTTAAAACCAGATTGTTACGCTAAAAAATTTAAAATAATTTCAGAAGACAAACCTGAGTGTGTATTTACAAATGTGACATTACCTTGTTAACATTAATGATAACAAGCTGCTCAGCTAAGCGTTCTTTCTCTCCTCTCAGGCACATGAAAAATCCCAACAGAACAACTATGACTCAACACAGGCAGGACGCCTCGTGTCTGCTAAATGTAGAAGCAGATTTGTAATGACAGATGAGTTTTGAGGACTTTGAGATTAAGAAAAAGTAGAATGAAACTTTTTCAATAATAAATGCATTCTCTGATCCATTTATGTTGAAATGTTACATATAAAAGATAATTTGCTTAGTACAAATAATGATATTTCTCTATTAGAATATTAAATTGTGAAAAATTGTCCACCAACATCGATTTCTGTAGAAGGAGTATTAACAAAACTGAAAAGCATTCCCTGGAGATCACATAATTGAAGTTAATTTCTCTTATAATCTTTTGGTGGGTGATTAAAAATCGTTTTCAATAATTTTTTTGCATTTGCTTTTTTCCCTTGCAGCTGTTTTATTTAAAATTGCTTAAAACAGTGATGAAAATTGTGTATTTCTTTTTTTTCTGTTGCTCTATTTATAAATAAGTAATTGGCATATATTGTTTACTGCTATTTAGTGTTAAATAAATATAATATAAAAAGAGTTTTTGTTAAATATAGATGTGTATTGTGGTGTGGTGGATGGTCTTGAAGAAACCTGAGTTTTAATGTCTTATTTCACTTTCAATGGAAATACTGAGGAGACACCATTATTAGGCTGTATTTTGGACATCAACTGGCTTTAATCCGGTCTCGCCATGAGAGTTTCAAATGTGAAAGAACAGGCGACGAGTAAATACGAGAGTTCGTTTTAAAAACCGAGAGTTTGAAGCCATGAGAGGCAGCCCACTAACATGTACAGTTCATTGAATTATCTATGGCGTTGCCCACTTTCCGGATACTTGTGCCGCTATAGGCAATGACAAAATTATCCTATGTGAAGATAACCAAATTCTACATTAAAATGATATAAAATACCGACAGGTTGTTAGGTAAGACACATGTGCAACAGTTAGGTATCTTTTATTTCGAAACGTTTCGCCTACACAGTAGGCTTCTTCAGTCGAGTACAGAAAAGTTGATAGAAGCAGAAGATACTTGAAGACGATGTAATCAGTCCATCGCCCTTAAAGGGTGATGGACTGATTACATCGTCTTCAAGTATCTTCTGCTTCTATCAACTTTTCTGTACTCAACTGAAGAAGCCTACTGTGTAGGCGAAACGTTTCGAAATAAAAGATACCTAACTGTTGCACATGTGTCTTACCTAACAACCAAATTCTAGGAGACTGAAGCAAGACTGTTAATGCATAATGAAAAGAGAATGGATGCCCTCTGCATGGACAAAGTTCAAAAGGAAGCCGTTATCAACCCGAGCACAGAAATGCCGGTCAGTCAACAAGGATTCAAGGAAAAGCTGCTGTTTGCCTTTAAAGCCACAAGGATGAATCTGAGATAAGATTTTGTAACACCATATTATGCCATATATCACCTACTCTAGGTCAAAAAAATAAAATAAAAGATTGCAGCACAAACTGACCTTCAGCAAGAGTATTATGACTGTAGGTATCGTGCCAAATTAGATGTAGTGACAACAAGTTGTGTATCTACAAGTACCACATCAGTCTCCTGTTAATCATTCACTGTACTAGTTTACTGATAGAATCAGCAAGAGCTCTGGGATGATCATGGGAAGGGTGGCAGCCTGACGAACCAGGTTTTCGAAAAGGATGGGCCACAAGGGACTGCCACAGCACAGGTGTCACTGCTACAAACCATATACTGTTTAAGAGAGACAACCAAAGATCAGAAGCCGAAGAGTGCAAATGTCTAGCCGACTTGGGTGGACATTTCGACTGTGTTGACGCAAGTTTGAGAAAGGTAAAGTGATGTTATAAAGGTTCAACAGCGAGAGCCATGAAGTCTGCAAGAGCAGATTCCGGAAGGAACTTAGACTAAAGAGAAACTAGAAACGTGTTGCCCAGAAAAAAAATTCCCGAGCAAAGTAACGCACTCACACGTCAGACACTGCAACAAGATATGATAATTCCAAACTGGCAGTGTCAAGGAGTGGGAATATTTCAGAAGTTTCATTACATTTTATTTTGAAACTGCACACTTGCTGCTTACATGAGGCGGTGGGTATATGCACGTACTTGTTTGAAGGTCACATAGCGTACAGTGGTACGATTATCCTATGCCAACACCATGCAACACGTTTCAAGGTGATCGTCGTAGCATAATGTGATCACCACCGCGCACACCGAGTAACGTGTTTATTAGAGGTTCGTGGGATAACATTTCTGGCAGCGGAGAGAAGAGACGTGACAAATAAATGAGACAATTTATTAACAGAATATGCATCTGAACAGAGGAATGAAAAATAAGTAAAATTCGAAAAGCGAGTCAAATTGACATGCTCATAGTTTCCTCATCTGAAAGGGAGGAAACAGTGATGCAGGCGCTAGGAGGCGAGACAGGAAAAAAGGAGGCGAAGCAGCATGTGGTGTAAGAATGTACTTTAGGGAATGTGTCACTGCAGCGCTGCCATTAGCTGGGTCAGTAGAGGAACCGGAACTGTCGTGAGGAAGAGAAGTTGAAAGGACCGCAGAAATAATGCAGCTGAAAGAAGAGGAGAAAAGACAGGTGTCCGAAGAAAGTGTGGAAGCAAGTGAAATTGAAGTGTTTTCCATAAATGGAGGAGTAACTGGAGTAGAAGTAGAATGTTCTGCATAAACTTCCAGCTGTATTACCAGAGTAGTAGATTAAAAAGAATATGTGGGTTGTAAAGGGGGTGGAGAATGAAGCAAGAGTGTCAGTGGGAAACCATTGTGAGGGAAAAGTCGACGAAATGAAGGTATAGTTGTGGAGGCTCCTAGGAACCGTTAGTAAATCCCTGCCCACACTCCCATCTAGCGGGCTGCTGCAAAACGTCAGATTTCCTTGGGTCTGGATTTCTTTAGTTTCTACTCCTGGTAGTATTAACTTTACATGGTGTGAAATTCGCTGCCTGGATGAGGTAGAGTGCAGTCGTGCTTTTCACCCCTCTACTGTTCACCCAGACGAGCTACTCAGAAAACAATATGGCGCTAGGCATGCGCCGGAGAGTGAATACTGTGGGCATTGAACTCATTAGTAGGGCTTTAAGGCCTACATAAGTCGAGGTGTTATTGCCCAAAATTATAAGAGAAACAAACGGCATCAGAGACGAGGATTTATATGGAGTGGCAATAAATGGTGTTTATAGAATATTCGTGAAAGTGCTAACAGGTCAAGTGTACGAGGTGTTTACCTGGAGTTTACCTGGAGAGAGTTTCGGGGGTCAACGCCCCCGCGGCCCGGTCCGTGACCAGGCCTCCTGGTGGATCAGCGCCTGATCAACCAGGCTGTTGCTGCTGGCTGCACGCAAACCAACGTACGAGCCACAGCCCGGCTGATCAGGAACTGACTTTAGGTGCTTGTCCAGTGCCAGCTTGAAGACTGCCAGGGGTCTGTTGGTAATCCCCCTTATGTGTGCTGGGAGGCAGTTGAACAGTCTCGGGCCCCTGACACTTATTGTATGGTCTCTTAACGTGCTAGTGACACCCCTGCTTTTCATTGGGGGGATGGTGCATCGTCTGCCAAGTCTTTTGCTTTCGTAGTGAGTGATTTTCGTGTGCAAGTTCGGTACTAGTCCCTCTAGGATTTTCCAGGTGTATATAATCATGTATCTCTCCCTCCTGCGTTCCAGGGAATACAGGTTTAGAAACCTCAAGCGCTCCCAGTAATTGAGGTGTTTTATCTCCGTTATGCGCGCCGTGAAAGTTCTCTGTACATTTTCTAGGTCGGCAATTTCACCTGCCTTGAAAGGTGCTGTTAGAGTGCAGCAATATTCCAGCCTAGATAGAACAAGTGACCTGAAGAGTGTCATCATGGGCTTGGCCTCCCTAGTTTTGAAGGTTCTCATTATCCATCCTGTCATTTTCCTAGCAGATGCGATTGATACAATGTTATGGTCCTTGAAGGTGAGATCCTCCGACATAATCACTCCCAGGTCTTTGACGTTGGTGTTTCGCTCTATTTTGTGGCCAGAATTTGTTTTGTACTCTGATGAAGATTTAATTTCCTCATGTTTACCATATCTGAGTAATTGAAATTTCTCATCGTTGAACTTCATATTGTTTTCTGCAGCCCACTGAAAGATTTGGTTGATGTCCGCCTGGAGCCTTGCAGTGTCTGCAATGGAAGACACTGTCATGCAGATTCGGGTGTCATCTGCAAAGGAAGACACGGTGCTGTGGCTGACATCCTTGTCTATGTCGGATATGAGGATGAGGAACAAGATGGGAGCTAGTACTGTGCCTTGTGGAACAGAGCTTTTCACCGTAGCTGCCTCGGACTTTACTCTGTTGACGACTACTCTCTGTGTTCTGTTAGTGAGGAAATTATAGATCCATCGACCGACTTTTCCTGTTATTCCTTTAGCGCGCATTTTGTGCGCTATTACGCCATGGTCACACTTGTCGAAGGCTTTTGCAAAGTCTGTATATATTACATCTGCATTCTTTTTGTCTTCTAGTGCATTTAGGACCTTGTCGTAGTGATCCAGTAGTTGAGACAGACAGGAGCGACCTGTTCTAAACCCATGTTGCCCTGGGTTGTGTAACTGATGGGTTTCTAGATGGGTGGTGATCTTGCTTCTTAGGACCCTTTCAAAGATTTTTATGATATGGGATGTTAGTGCTATTGGTCTGTAGTTCTTTGCTGTTGCTTTACTGCCCCCTTTGTGGAGTGGGGCTATGTCTGTTGTTTTTAGTAACTGAGGGACGACCCCCGTGTCCATGCTCCCTCTCCATAGGATGGAAAAGGCTCGTGATAGGGGCTTCTTGCAGTTCTTGATGAACACAGAGTTCCATGAGTCTGGCCCTGGGGCAGAGTGCATGGGCATGTCATTTATCGCCTGTTCGAAGTCATTTGGCGTCAGGATAACATCGGATAGGCTTGTGTTAATCAAATTTTGTGGCTCTCTCATAAAAAATTCATTTTGATCTTCGACTCTCAGTCTGGTTAGCGGCTTGCTAAAAACTGAGTCATATTGGGACTTGAGTAGCTCACTCATTTCCTTGCTGTCATCTGTGTAGGACCCATCTTGTTTAAGTAGGGGCCCAATACTGGGCGTTGTTCTCGATTTTGATTTGGCATAGGAGAAGAAATACTTTGGGTTTCTTTCGATTTCATTTATAGCTTTTAGTTCTTCCCGCGATTCCTGACTCCTAAAGGATTCTTTTAGCTTAAGTTCGATGCTTGCTATTTCTCTGACCAGTGTCTCCCTGCGCATTTCAGATATATTGACCTCTTTTAGCCGCTCTGTTATTCTTTTCCGTCGCCTGTAAAGGGAGCGCCTGTCTCTTTCTATTTTACATCTACTCCTCCTTTTTCTTAGAGGAATAAGCCTTGTGCATACATCGAGTGCCACCGAGTTAATCTGTTCTAGGCATAAGTTTGGGTCTGTGTTGCTTAGTATATCTTCCCAGCTTATATCGGTTAGGACTTGGTTTACTTGGTCCCACTTTATGTTTTTGTTATTGAAGTTGAATTTGGTGAATGCTCCCTCGTGACTAGTCTCATTTTGTCGGTCTGGGGCTCCTCGCATACATGTCTGAACCTCAATTATGTTGTGATCTGAGTATATTGTTTTTGATATGGTGACATTTCTTATCAGATCATCATTGTTAGTGAATATGAGGTCTAGTGTATTCTCCAGTCTAGTAGGCTCTATTATTTGCTGGTTTAAATTGAATTTTGTGCAGAGATTTAAAAGCTCGTGTGAGTGTGAGTTTTCATCAGAGCTGCCTCCTGGTGTTATTTCTGCAACAATATTATTTGCTATATTCCTCCATTTTAGGTGCCTTAAGTTGAAATCCCCCAGGAGCAAGATGTTGGGTGCAGGAGCTGGAAGATTTTCCAGACAGTGGTCAATTTTTAACAGCTGTTCCTGGAATTGCTGGGATGTTGCATCCGGAGGCTTGTAGACTACCACAATGACTAGGTTTTGGTTCTCGACCTTTACTGCTAAAACTTCCACTACGTCATTTGAGGCATTAAGCAGTTCTGTGCAAACAAGTGACTCTGCAATGTACAGGCCAACCCCCCCCCTTTTGCCTGTTCACTCTGTCACATCTGTATAGGTTGTAACCTGGGATCCATATTTCATTGTCCAAGTGATCCTTTATGTGGGTCTCAGTGAAAGCCGCGAACATTGCCTTTGCCTCTGCAAGCAGTCCACGGATGAAAGGTATTTTGTTGTTTGTTGCTGGCTTTAGACCCTGTATATTTGCAAAGAAGAATGTTATCGGACTGGTGGTATTGTTGGTACTGGGGGGGGATTTTTTTTCCGGCATTAGTATCTGTATCTGTTGGTTTGGAGTGGAGGCCATCGACTGTGGTTCCACTCCAGGAATGACTGGATTTGGTGTACGATTTCTGCCATTTCCTGCCAGTTTTTTTTCCTTCCTGGCACTAAAAAACCTCTCCCTCTTGAGTGGCTGTGGCTACCCAGGTTTTCCCATGGCCTGGATGTTTTGTATCTTTTTGTCCCCTTTAGATGGTATGCCTGGCAATTTAAGTTATAGCACAGTCTTTCCTGTACTGAAGAGGTACACATTTCAGGGTGAAAAAGCTTACAGGAAGGGAGTTTGCATTTTCCTGTTGTCATATGGGCATGGCATTTTCTAGGGTGGTCATAGTTGCACGTCCCATCTGTTTTTCCAGATTTCCCATGCCAGCAGATACCAAGTGCATAGTATGTGCACAGGCTTGGTTTCCGCTTGCCTTGGGTTTCTGTGACTGTATTCCCTGTTGGTGCATGTTTCCCTGTCTTACTTCTATCCTCCCTAGCACCAACAATGGAGCTCCCACCAGTTGTTTTTGGTAATTTATCCTCACTATTGCTATTGGAGTCCTCTTGTTTGCTATTTCCTGCGGTATTTCTAGTTTGCAATATTGGTTTTATCTTATCTTTGACTACACTTGTTTCCCTACTATGGCTCCTGTCCCCTATGAGGTCATTTATATGTATTCCTTCCTGCGTATAATTCCCGACTACCTGGACAAAATCTCCAGCTTCACCATTACTGTCTCCCAGGACAGTATCTCCAGCTTCACCATTTCCGTCTCCCAGGACAGCACCTCCAGCTTCACCATTACTGTCTCCCAGGACAGTATCTCCAGCTTCACCATTTCTGTCTCCCAGGACAGCACCTCCAGCTTCACCATTACTGTCTCCCAGGACAGCACTATCAGCCCCACATTTACTGACTACCAGGACTTCATCTCCAGCCTTACAGTTTCTGACTACATGGCCAGTATCAAGGGCAGTACCATTCAGCCCAGACTTTTTATGTTCCCATCTGTTGTAGAAAGCTTCCAGGTTTTCTATGAAAGCAGCTTTGATGTTGTCCTCTTTTAATACCCTTGTGATTTTAGTCCACAGATTTTCCTCATTTGGGCATACCCAGAAACACTTCTCTGTTTTAATACTGCTTGTAGCTAGTTCTGGGATATCTGCACAAGGGGCGTGACACCAATTTCCACAAAAATGACAATTTATCCATGTGGAAGCCCGTTTGTTTGACTGACCACAGACTACACACAGCTTCATAATGATTTGAATGGTTGATTTACTGCAATTCTACTAGCAACCTCTTGAATATTATATTAATAACCTTAAATGAAGCTCTAGCTATTTGTATTTCTGTTTCTAACTCTTTTTGTATATTGGACAGCTTACCGTCACGTTCCTGATTTTTAATGTTTGTGTTTATAAGGGCGCCTACAACCCCATCCGTTTACAGTCTGCTTTATTGTCCAACGAAACTGTTTGAAACCAGTCCCGGGTTCGGACCAGTCAAGGGTTCGGACCAGTCAAGGGTCCGGACCAGTCGATCTGCTCTGATCAGTGGGTCACTTATTTAAAACATACTGGTCGGTGATTTGAGCTAACACATGAAGGATCTACTGGAAATTATCTACCCAAGTAATATGTGATTTGACTGATACAAAAGTATAACTTGCGTGTTGAAGAGCCGGTGATATCTGGCAGCTCCTACAATGACGAACGGTCACCTCCTTGTTTATCAATCGCTGTATCTGGCTTTTCTATTTTTTTTTTTCCGTCTCCACCACAATAAATGCTATATTATCACTATAGTTGACTGGTGCAAATTTTGGAGGAAGGACGCTTTTTCTGTAGTAATAATTGCTTCTTGTTGTGTATATTGCGACCGCTGGTAACTACAGGTTATATGAAATTCACAGTAACGTCTCGTATTTCAAGAAAAGAAACTAATGAAAGTCACTCCACTCCACTAAGTACCATTATAATACTGGTTAGTTGCTACTACAACACTGTATTCTGCTATTCACTGGTATCACTAGATTATATGCGAGTACACTAGCAGGCCAGTAAGATTATTAAAAACAGCTGACCTGTGGTAAGTTTCTGGCGACTTCTGGCACCTTCCTCTATAGGCTTATCACTTCATTTACAAATTCACCTGTTTTCAAATGACACTTTAGCCTTTATCATCAATATACTAGGGAGCCACTGTAGTATACACTATACACTATGTATACTCAATGTTATCAGGGAGACTTTCTTTCCTCTGACATGAAAAGTTCAATTATTATTATTTTTTTTCCACACGGGAACAGGCCTATGATTCCCCTCTGGCAGTAAACTCTGCTACGCAGTGCACACTAATTCTCCTTTTTTGACTCAGTATATAATGTTTTCTGCCCAAGATTGGTTCCAGGCGCTAGAGGGATGTATCGTATAGGATTGATGACACAAATTAAAGTTCTAGCACGTAAGAGCCACCGTGAAAACACGAGAAAACCGGGAGCACAACGAGGCACGCTGACACTTAACTACCAGTCACGGTTATGGTGTTGGTAGATCGTTACCAAGATGTCAGCATTAACGTAACACTGGCAGTGAGGGTCAGGTTGACGGATGTATCAAGACATTATTCGTGGGTAAAGCTCCGCAACGTGCCTTTTGAGGCTGATGAAGCAGATATCAGAAGTGTTTTCGAAAGATATGGGACTGTACATCTAGCCCAACCTGGAAAATGGGTAAAAGGAGCTTATGCAGGATTTCCTGAGGGTACTTTCAATCTCAAGATGATGGTGAGACATCCTATACCCTCGTATGTATACCTCAAGGAGTTTAAAACCCAGGTAATGGTGGCATATGCCAGGCAGAGGCATACGTGCCAACTGTGTGGCGAATATGACCATATGGCAGCAGATTGTGGCAAGTGGAATTGGGCTCTTGGGCCGGCAAGAGGCGGAGCACCTGCACATGAGAAAACGATGCCTGAGGAAGAACAGAGGCAAGGAGGAGGGCATGGTCGCATGAGGAGTGAAGAGGTAGTGGCTCCTCCTGTGGAATCGGAAGGGGACGTGGTGATTCATGAATCACCCAGCCCATTGACAGTACAGATGTCAAGTGAGGAGGTGCAAGTGGGCGCAGAAGTGAAAGCTCTCGAGGAGGAGTTGGAGACGGTGTTACAGGCTATGTTACAGTCTATGGAGCTGGAGAGTCGCAGCGAGCAGGAACCTGGGATCGGGGTGGAAGGAGGTGTGTGCAGGAGGAGGGAAGACCAGGTGGCACCTGTGATGAACATTGCGAGTGCCATGGAAGGACATGGAGGCGAATTCAGGGTGGTAGAGGTGGAAGTCCATTGTGAGGACTTCCAGGACACAGATATGGAGATGGAGAGGGCAACGAGGAAAAGGGCTGCGGCGTCAGATTCAGACGATGTTCTGACGCCGGCGCAAAGGCCAGGGAAAAAGGCATGGGGTTATGGTACCCAGAGTGACTATAAGAGAGGGCCACAACAGAAGGGGGGGGATGGTTGGGAAGGAGGGTGGAGTACGTGACAAAGGCAATGCCCAGGGAATGGTCAGAAAGGGAAGAGTCTTGAAATGAGGTGGGGAGGGAAACCTTAAACTGGCCTCAGGTGAGTAACAATAAATATTAATGGTCTGTGTGATGGTGTAAAACGTGAGTGCTTCCGGATGTTTTTGAAAAGATACAAGGTTGACGTGGCTTTTGTACAGGAATATAATTTTAAACTTGGTCGTGAATTAAGTGATGCCTGGGTACCAGGCTTATGTGTTGCCGTCTGAGCGTTTAAAAGGAGGAGTGGATGTGTTGATCAAGGAGGTGAGCCCGTTTGTATTGCACAGGGAAGAGGGGGGGGGAGAGTATTATGTGTGGAAGGATGGTGGATGGGAGAGAGAGTGGCGTTTGTGTGTGTGTATGCCCCAGCAGAAAGTGAAGTGAAAGTGAAGACGGATCTTGTGCCGGAGGAACTTGTGTACTTCCTACGCACGTTACTGTCTGTGGCGATTGTGGGGGGAGGATTGGAACTGTGTAGTTAAGAGGGCAGACGTGGAACCCAGAGGAGCGGGATACTTTTCCTCAGTCTTAGGGGGCCTGCTTAGAGATCTTCAGTTATGTGATGCTTTTGGGGGAGGTCTGTGGGAGGTGGAACATACTTTTCTAAGGCGGGGATACGTGGCTCATTTGGACAGGATGTATTTATCTCAGAGGGTTTTGGTAGAGTCTTTTAAAACTATTGTGATGGTGTCTTCCGATCATAGGGCGGTATTAGTGGAGGTGGGGTGGGATGCTTTGGCTCGTAGGCAGGGAAGCTATTAGAAACTGAATACGATGGTTTTGGTGGATGGGGAGGGAGTGGAAGGTTTTGCAGTATTTTGGGAACAGCTCTGTGCGGAGGGAAGGACTGAGGAGGATGTGATAAGATGGTGGGATAGTGTGGTTAAGGTAAGAATACGTCAATTTTATGTGAAGGAGGGCAAACGCATTAATCAATTGCGGTATGGTTTGTCGAATTATTTAGAATCTAGATTGCGGGATTGTTATGCGGGGGGGGCGGTGGCCGGGGTTTACCCCATGGAGGATATACAAATGTTGAAGGACAGGATAAGGAATTTGCAAGAAGAGCGTTTTGCAGCGGTACAGGTACAAGTGGGGTTGGACAAAGTACTCTGAGGTGACAAGCCATCGGCTTGTGTGCTGCGAGGACAGAAGGTACGATAGCAAACGACTACAATACTGGGATTGCAAGTCATTCTTCGCTGGGGGGTTGTAGAGAGGGTCAGGTATTACGGGAAACAATGGGGATGAGTGCGTATGCAGATAGATGGTTTGAGGAGTACGGGAAAAGTAGCATCGTGGATGGCGAGGTTCTTGGGCAGTTATGTGAGTATGTGCCGTGCAAACTGGGGAGAAGTGATCAGGAGGCATTGGGTGGGGTCATTGAGGAGGAGGAAATATGGAGAACCCTTATGGTCATGAGGAAGGGAAAGGCGCCTGTGATAGATGGTTTACCAAGCGAATTTTATGTTCAACACTGGGGTCTGCTAAGGGGTTTCCTAGTGAAAGACGGAGGTAAGATGGGAGAATCGCAGGCAATGGCGGTGGTGGTGTTGGTCCCAAAGGGTAAAAAGCAGAGTACCCTTCAGGATTACCGAGCCATTTCGTTGCTTTGTGCTGATTATAAACTGTTCACGAAAATTCTTGGGAATATGCTTAAATGTGTTGTGGGGAGGGTGGTGTTTGAGTCTCAGTTTTGGTTGCCAGGTAGGTCAATGGTCGAGGGCCAAGGGATCATGAAGGGGTTCCTGGAGGACATGGAAAGGGGAAGAGGGGCGTTGTTGGCACTGGATTGGCAAGGGGCTTATGACTCTGTGGAAAGAAGGGCTTTGAGGGATATTCTCCTCAGACAGGGGTTTGGCGAAGAAATAGTGGGGTGGGTGGATATGTTGTACTCAGGAGTGAAGGTAAGGGTGCAAATGAATGGGTGTGTGGGGGAGGGAGTCATCATGGAGAGGGGTCTTCGGCAGGGATGTCCATTATCACAACTATTGTTTGCATGTGTTCAGGATCCTTTTCATAGGATGGTGGAAGATCGTCTAAGGACTGGGGGGGGGGATAGTGAGCAGAAGCCTGGGCCTGATTTGGTGTGTGAGGAGACACGGTTAGGACTTTTTGGGAAAGTTCACATGTTTGGGAGAGCTACTGGGATGAAGGTAAATCTGGAGAAGTCATTGATAATATGGCTGGGAGAATGGGCAGGGAGATTAGAATGGGGATGTGATGTCGTGCAGCATCAGACTGGGAGTCTGAAAATCTGTGGTGTCATATATGAGGCTGAACTAAGTGTGGCAAGGGTCAACAATTCGAATAGGATGGTGGAACAGGTGCAGCGACGTTTGGGAATGCTGCAAGCTCACCATTTAGCCCTTAGGCAACGAGCAATTGTCATCAATGTATTATTATATAGTAAAGTCTGGTTTGTTTCGGCAGTGTTGCAGTTAACAGGAACGGTGATCACCATTCTTAGAATGGTGTTCAAATGCTTGTGGGGGTTCAGGGTGCAACTGGTTGCAAAGGGAGGTAGTGACATTGCCGGTACGCAAGGGAGGGTTGGGTTTGTTGGACTTGAGAAAGCTCGTGAAATGTGTGTTCATTAAGAGGGAAGTGATGCGTGCAGGTAGATGGAGGGGGGGGGGCAGCTAGATAAGGTACAAGATCACCTACGAAATGGTATGGGGAAGCAAAAATGCAGGAATGTGAAAAAGTGTTATGTGCCTTAGTGTTAGCCAGGGAACCGGGTAAAGTAAAGGTGGGAACTTTGTGTAAATTGTTAGAGGGACATGTAGTGGTGCCGATTGAAGGGATCTATCCCATGTATGCATGGAATGTAATATGGCAAAGATTTAGTAAATTAAGGATACGACCTAGGGCACGTGAGGTCATGTATCGTTTCCTACATGGTATTTTCCCAACGGGAGCGATGCTCCGAGATAGGAGGGTCATCGAGGGTGGGGGGCATAGCAGATGCAGTGGGGAAGAGACTGCATATCATGTTGTCTATTTTTGTGAAGGTTGGGAGTGCATCAGGGTATGGATGTGTAAGGTAGTGGCTAGGGTAGGGGGTCATGGTGTGTCGGTATTGCGAGCGTTGAGTCTTGATATGAGTGGGGTGGATGAGGGTGTGGCAAAGGGTTTAGCATATATAATCGTAGACCACATATATGTTTTGTGGGGTATGAGGGAAAGGGTGGGGAAGTGCTGAGGATTTTGGTGGCGACGTTTTATCGAACTTTATGTCGCAATAGAGGCATATGGGGAAAGATGGGATGAGTTTTTTCTGAAGGTTATAGAGGACTAACAACAGGGAATTTATTGGCGTTATAACGGGTTTTTAACTGCCGGGGTGAGTATGTTGGTAAAAGGGGGGGGGGAAGTCAGGGGTATTCAACGGGCTGACCTCCTTGGGTGTGAAGTGATGGGTGGATGGGTGTGACTGGAGGTACAGGTGTGGAACTGGATGTGATGGTGTGACAGATCTGTTTTCTTTTAGCTCCCTTGTTGGGGAAGGTATAAATGACAGTTTAAATATATAACATTTATTAATATATAACATATAAAATATATAATATGAATATTTTCTTTGGTAGCGAATTATGTCCCGCTTGTACTGGTCTTGCAAGTGAATTTTAACTTTTTTAAAAACATTGAGTTTTTTTGCAATTTTTGTAACGTGTTCCTGCATCACTTTTGAAGTAATTACCTATTATGTACTCAAGTGTGAATAAGGATTAGTAACCTAAATTAATATTCATTGTATATTTGTATGTATTACTAGTTAGGCAGGTGCTAGAAGGCACAGAGAAAGTCTAGTCTGGTGGAATATGTGTTAAGTTTTGTTATGTTTGTATGTGGCGTGTTAGATGTTATCAGGAGTTTGATCTGGTGTTGTTATCTTACTAAAATCAAGATGAAATATATGGATAATCGTATTCATGTCCTAGTCTTGGATTATTTTAAAATATTTACATATCCTAGTATTTTACCGATAATGTAGCGCGTGGTGTATTTTCTTGCATTTTAAGCGTGAACTTCACGTTATACAATGTTGTTATAAAAGTTTGATTTTCATGGTTGTTACATTAATATTGATATTATATATTGTTGGTGTATATTCTTCTACTTATAAAGGTGTATGAGTGTATAGGAATGTAATGTTAATATCTGTTTTTAGTCTGTAATTTTATGCTTTTCTGTTTTGTTGTTCATGCATCACCAACTTTTGGTAAATACTCAGTTTTTGGTGAGGTCAGGGTATGATCCAAAATTAGAATAATTAATGGTATGTTTCTAAGAACGGTGAATGTAAATATTTTAAGGGGGGATGGGAGAGAAGTGTCAGTTGTCTGTCTGCACTGGCAATAATAATTATTGTAAAAGGAACGGTTTGTAGGATATGTTGTGGGTTGTGTATCTGGTTGTAATAAGGCCAATATATATATAGTGTTTATGTTCTGTGCTGGAATTGTGTAATAGAGGTTATTGTTAATATCCAGTATAGTTTTTAATTTTATTATACTCTTATACATTCTTGTATTTGTTCTATGTTTTAAATAAAAATATAAAAAAAAACTTCCGCTCTTCTCCTGGTGAGGGAGGGTGATCTTCCAGGAATATTTCATTTCTGGTTACCAGAAAGATCATTAAAACTGTATTTATCATTATGCCAGTGCGGGAATGTTAACAGTGTTACAGAATCGTGTGGGGGATGTAGGGATTTTATTAAGGATTTCTTTGTTATTTATGTTAGTTTGTTGTATGTGAGGCTACTATAACTAAGAGGGCTTAAATTCCTTTTTTGTCCTGGTTGTCTGCAGTTATAGCTACGTTAACGCCAGTTTTAATTTTAGTTCATTCTTCGACTTAGTAACAGATGGTGTTTATATTGTAATTCGATTTAGTGGGGCTTTGGAGGGTTTTCTTCAGACAACTTTGCTAATTATTTCTTGTTTGACAGTATATATGGCGGGGTTGGAGCTAATTCTGAGTTTGTTTTAAAGAAAATTATTGCTCTGTCATCTTTAAGACAATTAGGGTTGATAATGAATATTTTAGCTTGAGGATTTGCTAATCTCGTTTTTTTTTCATTTTTGACTCATGCTTTGTGTAAAGCATTATTGTTCATGTTCGCTGGTTATTCATAGGGTTAAAGAGTACCAGATATTCTGTATATGGGTCTGAATAAATTTAGTTAATTACTTGGCTTTGTGTGGTATACCTTTTTTGGCGTTTTATTCTATGGATCTGATTTCAGAGGTAGCATTTATGAGGGAGGTGAATTTTTTATTTATTTTTTTTATATTTTGGCTACGGGTTTAACAGTGTGTCATACATTTCGGTTGGTTTATTATAGTTTGAGTTGTTTACCTAATATAAGATCAGTGATATTCATTAGGGAGAAATACAGAATAATGGCAAGTGGAACTGTAGTGTTAAGTGTTGGGGCAATAGTAAGTGGTTTTATTTCGAAGCCTTTGTCTCTCTTGAATGTTATTCTTAATAACCATCATGTAACCAGTGTTTTCTTTTTTTCACTATGAGCTCCGCTGCTGGCGAGGTCATCCAGAGTAGACGCTCGACTTAATGGAGTGAGAACCCAGTCAACAGGACATAGTGGGACATAGCGACTAATTATCTCTCCTTTGATTTCTGAAGTCAAATACTACGAACCAATATTAAAAGGATTTCCTGAACATCTGACTAACACCGCCCACCCAGGATAACTAACATCAATTATTAACAATTTAAAACCTCTCCTGGACATAGAAGATTCTCCTGTCTTAAGATTGCCCTGAAACCATCGGCAGCCATTTTTTTTATTTTATTTATTTTTAATTAAAATCCTTATCAAATTTACATTATTATTCCTCAAAGTTATTTACTATTTAACTTTCCATAATTCTGCTCAGGCGGAAGGCGTTTTCCTGACAATGGCGACCTTGCCAGACTACGACTCTTGATGCAACATCTTCCTGAACGTTCAGTTGGTTGTAAGTGTGAAGGTTGAGTGAGTATTGTCATTTTCTACGGAAACGGTGTCAGATTATTACTAGCAGTCTTCTCAGACATAGTGTTGTTGGTTCTAGGATTCGGTTTAGGTGCTTGCCCATTCTTGGACCTGGAGAACTTCGAAAATAACCCGTCCTGTGTGAATCGGATATATTTAAACTTTATGAAGGTTGTTGAGTCCACAGTTGTGTTCGTTCAAGAAGGAAAATTCTGTTCATTTCCTTATGTGGGGAGGGAGGGATTAACAGAGTGTGCGGACTGTGTGTCCTGTTTCGAAACTGCTGTTTCAACTGTTAGTTTCTTTGTATAAATTGTTCAAATTTTGTTTGTATATTTCTTCTCTACATAGATTCTATGGATATCTCGTTAAGAGCTGGAAAACAGATGAGATTTACTGGACAGGAGCTGGACCGTTAATATTACTTCTAAAATAGCAATAAAAGAGAAAAAAGAACAGGAAAGACTAACTCTTGAAGAGAAAGAGGAATTGTAAAAACTTTTTCGTGAAGAGAAACAAGAACAGGAAAGACTAGCTAGGGAGGAAAAAAGAGAACGGGAAAGGATCGCTAGTTCAGGCGAGAGAGGTAGCATTCAAAGTGGTGGAAACTGAAGGACAAACTATGCAGAGGGAATTACAACATACGGAAGCCAAGTAAACAGAAAATAAAAGGGGTACTAGAGTACCCTACCCACGAAGCAAATACTAGAATGCCACTTATACCACCTTTCGTAGATCAGGATCTCTCTGCATATATCACAAGATTCAAGAACACTGCCACTTTTTGACTGGCATTTAGATTCTTAGGCTACTAATTATAGTTTGTTGAAAGCAAAGCTTAAAGCTTTTAAGAAAACCACACATCATTACAGGTCAGAGTTTCGTCACGCTAGAATAACTCCAAATCAAAATTACATGCAGTTCTTAACAAATCTGTTCAGATTGTTTCATTCGTGGATTGAGATTGTTAAAATCAACCTCGACTTCGACTCCTTAAGAGATCTTATATTAAGAGATAAATTTCTTTCTTCTGCAACCTCTGATCTAAGAATATTTATAAATGAACGAAATGTTCAATCTGCTTCGGTAATGGCCCAAGCTGCAGATATATATGCATGTGCGCATAAAAACTACCCCAAGGAACGTAGTACATATAAATCTGTGGTGCCTGAGCAAACTGAGGGGTCCATAACCTGTCCCTAAGAATTACACTGCCTTGTACGATAAAATGCTTGAACTGTAATGAGTTTGGACCTAGACGTCAAGAATGTCTCTGAAGGAAAGGCGAGAATTTCGGAAAAGGTTATACAGAAGGTAACATTAACTCACCTTTTAGTGAAGGTACGTTAATGGAATGAATATTTCCGTAGAGATAAGGGATTCTCCTGTGTTGTTAGCTCTAGCAAGCTTTTCCCTGACCTAGATCCGTCACTTCCGTCTTTTCGGACCGTCAGATGTTTTGTAAGATGCATTTGGTTTTCAGGTTTGGTAGATGCAGTAGTTGGTTTGGTAGATGCAGTAGTTGGTTTGGTAGATGCAGTAGTTGGTTTGGTAGATGCAGTAGTTGGTTTGGTAGATGCAGTAGTTGGTTTGGTAGATGCAGTAGTTGGTTTGGTAGATGCAGTAGTTGGTTTGGTAGATGCAGTAGTTGGTTTGGTAGATGCAGTAGTTGGTTTGGTAGATGCAGTAGTTGGTTTGGTAGATGCAGTAGTTGGTTTGGTAGATGCAGTAGTTGGTTTGGTAGATGCAGTAGTTGCCCCAATAACTTCGTGTTCCGTTTTGGCGGGAAACATAGGCGTTACTTTTCCTTCTGAAGGTGACTGTTGGAATTTCCGAGAACTTCCAAGAGAAATTTGGAATCTACCCCTGCTAACCTATGTTTCTTCTATCACAGCACCAGAAGTGAGTCAGACTGTTAACTTGAATCAGTGCTGATGGTCACGAAGCCCCTGAAAAAAAATTAGAAATTCATTCTAAGACAACGTATGATACAGAAACACGTGAAGAAACACGAGTGACTGAATCTGCTCAACAACATAAATATATCTTGACTATGATTGACTTTGCGTCTAGTTTCCCAGAGGCGGTACCCTGGAAATCCATTACCTCAATGCAAGTTACAGAAGAGTTATTATCTATTTATTCACGGATAGGTATACCCAGAGAAATTATTTCAGATCAAGTAACACAATTTACTTCTGAATTAATGGATCAAGTTTATCAACTTGTGGGTGTCTACCTCTCTTCACAACATCTTACCATCCAAACTGTAACAAGAGTGGAACGACAACATGCCATCCTAAAGGCAATATTAAAGAAGCTTTTTTTAACCTACTGACTGGCATAGATATCAGCCGTTTGCTCTTTGCTATGAGTGAAATCCCAAGTGATTCCCTTGGATATTTCGCTTTCGAATTACTCACTCGTTGACCTCTTTTTATCTTGAACTATTGTCCAAAGATATTAACCCCGAAGTCCAAAGAACTTATCTTCCTTTAGATCTTTGCGAAAAGTTAGAAGAAACCGCTGAGTTGGTTGTCAAGAACCTTAATATGTCCATGGAAACATACAAGACTTATTTTCACCAAAAGAGCTATAAGCGAATATTTAATATTGGTAATGAACTTTTGGTTCTTTTACCAGACATATCCAACAAATTGTTAATTTCCTGGTGCGAACCGTATAAAGTAGCAAAGGTAGCATGATCACTAGCGCACTCCGCTCACACACTGAGGTCCGGAGTTCGAATCTCTGTTATGGCTGGAAAACATTAGAGACGTGTTTCTATAAGACATCTGTTGTCCCTGTTCACCCATCAGTATAAAATGGGTACCTGAGTGTTAGTGGACTGGTATGGGTCGCATCCTGGGACATAACTGACATAATTTGCCCTCAATGCTCTACATAACAAGCGGCTTTCTGTATAGTAGTATGTCATTGATGTCAGCTAGGACTGTATACCTTGTACATGTACTTGTAGAAATAAAGATTATTATAATATTAGTATTATTATCATTATGTCCGTAATAAGGCTGATTGCTTCTTAGATGTCAAGGGTAAGAAAATAATGTATCTTGAAGAAGATACCAAGTCTTGCATCTTAGTTAAGTCATGATTCTTGTGAATGTAAAAGAAGGGACTATTTGATATTTTAACGGTTGATTCTTCAACGAGTAACAAAGAAAAGGTACAATACCGTGACTGGAACGAGTAACTCAAAAGTCTCAAGTAAGTACCTTTGTACATTAATATGGTATAAAATACCGACAGGTTGTTAGGTAAGACACATATGCAACAGTTAGGAATCTTTATTTCGAAACGTTTCGCCTACACAGTAGGCTTCTTCAGTCGAGTACAGAAAAGTTGATAGAAGCAGAAGATACTTGAAGACGATGTAATCAGTCCATCACCCTTAAAGTTTTGAGGGACTGAGGGACTGACCACCTCAAAACTTTAAGGGTGATGGACTGATTACATCGTCTTCAAGTATCTTCTGCTTCAACTTTTCTGTACTCGACTGAAGAAGCCTACTGTGTAGGCGAAACGTTTCGAAATAAAGATTCCTAACTGTTGCATATGTGTCTCACCTAACAAGTACCTTTGTAAACATTTCTTTAGATGTATTCTCAGAGATTCCAGGACTCACCACTACCGTTGATCACAAGATTGAATTGTCAGCCCATGAACCAATAAAACGGAAACTGTCCCGTCCTCGTTCACTTACGTAACGTTTTCGACATTGAAGTTGACAAACTATTAAAGTTAAATATCATAGAACCTTCTAAATAAGCTTTCTGTTCACCAGTTGTCAAGGTTAAGAATCCTGATAATTCCCACCGACTGCCTTAAGATTTTTGTCATTTAAATGCGATTACTAAATGGAATGCAGAGCCCGTGCCAACAATCGATCATCACTTGTATAAACTTCATGAATGTAAATTCTTTTCTGAATTAGACATTTCACAAGCGTGTCATAGCGTCATCACACCCAGACTCTAAACAACACACTGTTTTTCCTACTTATAGAGGACTCGTGCAATATGACACAATGCCTTTCGGGTTAGTCACTGTGTGTGCCACGTATATCCGGCTCATGAGGATTGTCCTTTCTGACTTATAGAATGTTTCACTGTATTTTGAGAATATATATCATGACTCATGTCTAGTATGAGCGCCTTCTTACACTCGCTTATTTTAGTTAAACCCCAGAAATGTTTTCGTGGATATTCTAAGATGCAATGCCTTGGGTTTATTATTTCTAACAATAATTTATCTCCACTTCTAAACAAGACTAAAGCAGTTCTAGAAAGTACCTTTCCACCTACAAAAAATTGCTACTAAGTTTCCTAGGATCACCTGGTATGGGGTGAAATTTGGGGAATCACTCCACCTCCACTCTTCTGATATAGTAAGATGATCTTCCAGGAGTATTTAATTTTTTTTGTTTCTGTTAACCTGGTTCCAGTAATGACATTGAAACAATATACCACCATTTGTCTTTCTTCAATGTTATACTTAATAACCATCATGTAACCAGTGCTTTCTTTTCCATTATATCAGATCTGCTGCTGGTTTGGTCATCCAGAGTAGACGCTAGATTTGCTGGAGCGAGAACTCAGTCAACGGGACATAGTGGACTCCTCATCTCTCCTTTGATATCTGGAGATACTACGAACCAGTACTGACATTATTTCCTGAACAGCGGACTAACACCGCCTACCTAGGATAACTAACATCAGTTCTTCACAACTTCTTAAAATCTCCTGGACCAAGAAGATTCTCCTGTCAAATTTTATTATTCCTCGAATTATTCGTTATTTATCCATACTTGTGTTCATGGGAAGGCGTTTTCCTGACACCATCAAACCTATTACGGACAAAAAGTGGAAAAGAATTTTCTTTAGTTGATGAAAGCTGAAAAAAAAGCTTATAAACGTATAATATCCTGGGTAAAAGCCAGACCTACGCAGATGTTCCATGGCCTGGCCGTAAGACATGTAATTCTTAGCGTTAGGAAAAAAGAGGAAATGAGCGTGAATAGGCAGTGGCCATCCTAATATAATTCGGACACTGAGCCCTTTTGCAGGGTTAGTCTCCAGGTATAGCAAAGTTATAGGTAGGATAGTCTGCATGAGAGGGACAATACACAGCAGTGTGACTAGAGTAAGTTTATTTAGGCACAGGTACACAAGTACAATCATCATACAGTCAGTGACTTATTTCCATTATGGTTCTTGTGCCTACCCGCATTTAGGAGAACAATTATCAACACATCAAATATCATGGGACTAAAAACTCCTCTCTGCAATGTACCTAAGGATATTATGACTGTCTTCTATAGCCTTAGTAGATTAGAGGATATTCTGTGACAGATAACATATGATAAGAACATGAGGAAGAAGGAACAGGTCAGCAAACAAAGGGGGACAGCAGAGGGCAGCAAGGGACTAGCTCCCTTAAGGTTTACTATACTAATAGCAGGAGTGTTAGAAATAAGATAGATGAGCTAAGATTAATTGCAAGTGCAGGAAACATAGATATTATTGCTATAACAGAGACCTGGCTCAATCTGAAAGATAGAGAGATGCCCTCTGAATGTCACATACAAGGCTATAAATTATTCCACACTGACAGGGTCAACAGGAAAGGTGGTGGAGTAGCGATGTATGTCAGAGACAATTTAAATTGTTGTGTTAGACAAGATATTAAATTAGAAGCGTCAGCCACTGAATCTGTTTGGTTACAGCTTCTCGAGGGCCGAGAAAAACTAATTTTGGGTGTGATTTACAGGGCCCCAAATCTTGATAGGGAGTGCAGTAAACTTCTATGGGACGAAATTCGTAAGGCATCTACATACGAAAATGTTGTGCTAATGGGAGATTTCAACTATAGACAGATTGACTGGAGCAATTTGACAGGAAATTTAGAGTCGGGTGACTTTCTTGATACGATCCAGGATTGTTTTTTAAAACAGTTTGTGACAGAGCCAACTAGGGGAAATAACCTCCTTGACTTGGTTCTTGCCAGTAGGGAAACACTAATTAATAATCTTGAGGTTAATGATGAGCTTGGGGAGAGTGATCACAAATCACTCAGTTTTAACATATCATGGAATTCCCCTAATAATGGCAATCAAGTCTCCGTCCCTGACTTTCGCTTGGCTGATTTCATAGGACTGAAAAATTACTTAGGTGGGCTGAACTGGAATGACCTGACTAGGGGTCAGGTAGGTGGTGATGGTTGCCGATATGATGCTTTCCAGGGCATAGTTCTAGCTGCTCAGTCAAATTATGTTCCAAATAGGGAAATCAGATCAAACAAAAATGATCCTAAATGGATGAACAATAGATTAAAATATCTGATTGGTCAAAAGAGAGGCATATATAGGCAAATCAAAAGAGGAGAGGGGCAATTAAGAAATCGATATATTCAGTTAAAGAGAGAAATAAAAAAGGGAATTAGAAAAGCAAATAGAGATTATGAGGTTAAAGTTGCAAGAGAATCGAAGACTAACCCAAAAGGATTCTTTCAGGTATACAGAAGTAAGATCAGGGACAAGATAGGCCCACTCAAAAGTTCCTCGGGTCAGCTCACTGACAGTGATAAGGAAATGTGTAGAATTTTTAACACATACTTCCTCTCAGTTTTTACACAGGAGGATACCAGCGATATTCCAGTAATGATAAATTATGTAGAACAGGACGATAATAAACTGTGCACTATTAGGGTCACAAGTGACATGGTCCTTAGGCAAATAGATAAATTAAAACCTAACAAATCCCCAGGCCCTGATGAACTGTATGCAAGGGTTCTAAAGGAATGTAAAGAGGAGCTTAGCACACCTTTGGCTAATCTTTTCAACATATCACTACAAACTGGCATGGTGCCAGATAAGTGGAAAATGGCAAATGTGATACCTATTTTCAAAACAGGTGACAGGTCCTTAGCTTCGAACTATAGACCAATAAGCCTAACCTCCATAGTGGGAAAATTTATGGAATCAATAATTGCCGAGGCAGTTCGTAGCCACCTTGAAAAGCATAAATTAATCAACGAATCTCAGCATGGTTTTACAAAGGGGCGTTCCTGCCTTACGAATTTATTAACTTTTTTTACTAAGGTATTTGAGGAGGTAGATCATGGTAATGAATATGATATTGTGTATATGGACTTCAGTAAGGCTTTTGACAGGGTCCCACATCAGAGACTATTGAGGAAAATTAAAGCACATGGAATAGGAGGAGAAATTTTTTCCTGGATAGAGGCATGGTTGACAAATAGGCAGCAGAGAGTTTGCATAAATGGGGAGAAATTAGAGTGGGGAAGCGTCACGAGCGGTGTTCCACAGGGGTCAGTGTTGGGCCCCCTGCTGTTCACAATCTACATAAACGACATAGATGAGGGCATAAAGAGCGACATCGGCAAGTTTGCCGATGACACCAAAATAGGCCGTCGAATTCATTCTGACGAGGACATTCGAGCACTCCAGGAAGATTTGAATAGACTGATGCAGTGGTCGGAGAAGTGGCAGATGCAGTTTAATATAGACAAATGCAAAGTTCTAAATGTTGGACAGGACAATAACCATGCCACATATAAACTAAATAATGTAGATCTTAATATTACGGATTGCGAAAAAGATTTAGGAGTTCTGGTTAGCAGTAATCTGAAACCAAGACAACAGTGCATAAGTGTTCGCAATAAAGCTAATAGAATCCTTGGCTTCATATCAAGAAGCATAAATAATAGGAGTCCTCAGGTTGTTCTTCAACTCTATACATCCTTGGTTAGGCCTCATTTAGATTATGCTGCACAGTTTTGGTCACCGTATTACAGAATGGATATAAATTCTCTGGAAAATGTACAAAGGAGGATGACAAAGATGATCCCATGTATCAGAAACCTTCCCTATGAGGATAGACTAAGGGCCCTGAAACTGCACTCTCTAGAAAGACGTAGAATTAGGGGGGATATTATTGAGGTTTATAAGTGGAAGACAGGAATAAATAAAGGGGATGTAAATAGTGTGCTGAAAATATCTAGCCTAGACAGGACTCGCAGCAATGGTTTTAAGTTGGAAAAATTCAGATTCAGGAGGGATATAGGAAAGTACTGGTTTGGTAATAGAGTTGTGGATGAGTGGAACAAACTCCCAAGTACCGTTATAGAGGCCAGAACGTTGTGTAGCTTTAAAAATAGGTTGGATAAATACATGAGTAGATGTGGGTGGGTGTGAGTTGGACCTGATAGCTTGTGCTAACAGGTCGGTTGCCGTGTTCCTCCCTTAAGTCAATGTGACCTGACCTGACTAGGTTGGGTGCATTGGCTTAAGCCGGTAGGGACTTGGACCTGCCTCGCATGGGCCAGTAGGCCTTCTGCAGTGTTCCTTCGTTCTTATGTTCTTATGTTCTTAACAGGCCTACTGGCTCATGTGAGTGAAGCAGGTCCAAGTCTCCTACCGGCCAATGCCCTAACCTAGTTAGGTCAGGTCACATTCTGACCTAGTAGCACAAGCTAGTCAGGCCCAACTCACACCCACCCGCATCCACTCATAGCTAACCTATTTTTAAAACTACACAGCCTTTTAGACTGTATAACTGCACTAGGGAGTTTGTTCCACTCATTCACAACTCTGTTATCAAACCAGTGCTTTCCTATATCCTTCCTGAATATGAATTTTTCCATTTCAAAACCATTGCTGCGAACCCTGTCTATGTTAGATATTTTTAGCACGCTATTTACATTCCTTTATTTATTCCTGTTTTCCATTTATATACCTCAATCATATCCCCCCTAATTCTATGCCTTTCGAGAGAGTGCAGATTCAGGGCCCTCAGTCTATCCTCATAGGAAAGATTTCTGATACATGGGATCAACTTTGTCATCCTCCTCTGTACGTTTTCCAGAGCATTTATATCCATTCTGTAATACAGTGACCAAAACTGAAGCATAATCTAGATGAGGCCTAACCAAGGACATACAGAGTTGAAGAACAACCTGAGGACTCCTATTATTTATGCTTCTTGACATAAAGCCAAGGATTCTTTTCCCTTTATCGCGAACACTTATACACTGTTGTCTTGGTTTTAGATTACTGCTAACCAGAACTCCCAAACCCTTTTTGCAATCAGTAATATTAAGAACTACATTATTTAGTTTACATGTTGCATGCTTATTTTCCTGTCCAATGTTCAGAATTTTGCATTTGGCTATATTAAACTGCATCTTCCACTTCTCCGACCACTGCATCAGTCTATTCAAATCTTGCTGGAGTGCTCTAACGTCTTTGTCAGAATGAATTCAACGGCCTATTTCGGTGTCATCGGCAAACTTGCTTATGTCGCTATTTATTCCCTCAGCTATGTCGTTTATGTAGACCGTGAACAACGAATGGGCTCTGGAGGCCCATTTAGCCTCCAGAGCCTCTGAAGAATTCCCACAAATTTCAATGTTGTCTTGTTCCTCAAATTCCAATATGACGTCCTCCCCCACCCGACGCTACTTGTTTCCTGGTTCCCTTTCTCATTCCCAAATTAATTTTAAACCAACAACAATGCATTTCATTGGATTATATGCTAAAATTATGCACTACAGTTTCGGAAAATTCTAAATTTTCCATAGGGGTGGAACAGCTATATACTACTCAGATCAACTTGTATGCATCCACAATTCTTGTGAAAGGGTCGAACATAGAGAATATATAATAGTTAAATTTAAACAAAAAATCTGCGAAAACCCCTCACAGTCATAAACATCTGCAGAGTACCACAGTCAAACATTTATCATTTTAGTGACAAAATAGGAAACATGATAACTGATGCACACATGAACAAAGACCACTTACTGCTCACAGGAGATTTCAACATAAATCTCCTACATGACCAGGACCCACAAGTAATCAAATTCACAAACACTATGAGTAACTGCTTCTTACTACCAACAATAACAAAACCTACAAGAATCTCCGAGATCAGTGTCTCCTTATTAGACTACATCTGGACTAATGCCATATCCCTTTAAAATCAGGTATAATCACAGACAACACCACAGACCACTACCCTACCTTTCTCATAACCAACCTAGGTAAATTGCCCCAAGACACTACTAAAGTTACCTTTAGACTACGTAATGAGACAGCAGTTAGTAACTTTATAACAGATATGATTAACATCGACTGGAATAATGAGCTAGAAACATACACAGATACTGGTGAATGTATTAATAATTTTCTAAAAAAAAAAACATTAACTCTATAACAAGCTTTCCCCCTAAAAACTAAACAGATCACATCTAAGAGACTAAACAGTCCCTGGCTAACACCCAGCATCCGTAAATCCATTACACCAGCACCTATATGAAAAACAGTATAGAATGGGCCAAATAACCAGAGACTATTCTATATGTTACTCGTCAATCCTTACCAGCCAGATAAGAAGGTCAAAAAAATTGTATTATGAGAACAGATTACATAACATAAAAAGTGTTATGAAAAAGACCTGGAAAACCCTATCTAAAATTATTATTTTTATTTTATTAACACACTGGCCGATTCCCACCAAGGCAGGGTGGCCCGAAAAAGAAAAACTTTCACCATCATTCACTCCATCACTGTCTTGCCAGAAGGGTGCTTTACACTACAGTTTTTAAACTGCAACATTAACACCCCTCCTTCAGAGTGCAGACACTGTACTTCCCATCTCCAGGACTCAAGTCTGGCCTGCCGGTTTCCCTGAATCCCTTAATAAATTTTACTTTGCTCACACTCCAACAGCACGTCAGGTATTAAAAACCATTTGTCTCCATTCACTCCTATCAAACACGCTCACGCATGCCTGCTGGAAGTCCAAGCCCTTCGAACACGAAACCTCCTTTACCCCCTCCCTCCAACCTTTCCTAGGCCGACCCCTACCCCGCCTTCCTTCCACTACAGACTGATACACTCTTGAAGTCATTCTGTTTCGCTCATTCTCTCTACATGTCCAAACCACCTCAACAACCCTTCCTCAGCCCTATGGACAACAGTTTTGGTAATCCCACACCTCCTCCTAACTTCCAAACTACGAATTCTCTGCATTATATTCACACCACACATTGCCCTCAGTCATGACATCTCCACTGCCTCCAGCCTTCTCCTCGCTGCAACATTCATCACCCATGCTTCACACCCATATAAGAGCGTTGGTAAAACTATACTCTCATACATTCCCCTCTTTGCCTCCAAGGACAAAGTTCTTTGTCTCCGCAGACTCCTAAGTGCACCGCTCACCCTTTTCCCTTCATCAATTCTATGATTCACCTCATCTTTCATAGACCCATCCGCTGACACGTCCACTCCCAAATATCTCAATACATTCACCTCCTCCATACTCTCTCCCTCCAATTTGATATCCATCTTTTATCACCTAATCTTTTTGTTATCCTCATAACCTTACTCTTTCCTGTATTCACTTTCATTTTTCTTCTTTTGCATACCCTACCAAATTCATCCACCAACCTCTGCAACTTCTCTTCAGAATCTCCCAAGAGCGCAGTGTCATCAGCAAAGAGCAACTGTGACAACTCCCACTTTATGTGTGATTCTTCATCTTTTAACTCCACACCTCTTGCCAAGACCATCGCATTTACTTCTCTTACAACCCCATCTATAAATATATTAAACAACCACGGTGACATCACACATCCTTGCTTAATAAGGCCTACTTTTACTGGGAAATAATCTCCCTCTTTCCGACATACTCTAACTTGAGCCTCACTATCCTCGTAAAAACTCTTCACTGCTTTCAGTAACCTACCTCCTACACCATACACCTGCAACATCTGCCACATTGCCCTCCTATCCACCCTGTCATACGCCTTTTCCAAATCTAGGCTCAATACTGTCTAAACCTATTTCATTCAGTTTCGAAACAGAGCCACAAATGTTCCACTTAACATAACGCTAAACGGATCGCCCATCACAAGACGAACAGAGGGAAAATTCCTAGGAATCCTCCTTGACAGTAGCCTTAATTAAATTCCAGTCCCATATACAACAATTTTCCAAGAAAATCTCTAAGACAGTAGGCATACTATCAAAGATACGGTACTGTGTTCCACAATCAGCTCTCCCGGAAGGTTAGTAGAGATGAGTAGGAAACCAGAAGTCATGCAAGGGGTGGCGGTATACCCTTTGTATGATTGGGGTACGATTTAGTATGATTTCCAGAAGCTTAGATTAATGCCGAGAGTAAGGGAGTTAGTTTATAGGTTTGTAATGGGAATTTTAGCGTCAAAGCAGGCTTTGTGTGTTGGGTTTGGTAAGGGAAACGAAATGCGAACATTGTGAGGAATCGGAAACAGCCTTTCATGCTGTATATTTTTGTAGGGAGTTGGGTCAGGTACGGGTGTGGTTGCCTAGAGTCTTCAAGTTAATGGGTGGGGGCAATGTAGAGCTCCTGCGTGCCCTAACTTTAGAGGTAAGGGGGGGTGTCTGAGGTTGTAAAGAGAGCCATTCTGTACATTGTGACAGATTTCTTGTTTTATTCCTGGGGCTTGAAGGAAAAAGGTTGGGGGATTAGGGTAAGGGCAATTGCAGCAGAAATTTATCGCACAGTCTGTAGAAATGAACTCGTTTATGGTAAAAGGTGGGCAACTGCGTTCCCGGAGGCATATAGAAATATAACGGTAAAGGGCCTCAGTAACTTGGCTACTTAAGTACTAAGGGACCATTTTCCTTTTTATAACGAGAATATGACCATACTGAAGGATATGTAAATGTGGTAGGATTGTCATAAGAGTCGTTTGGGAGGGGATGACATGTCAGATGTGGTGTAATTTGGGAGAGTTTTCTTGTGTGTGAATGCTTTAGTTTAGCCAGGTGTTGAAAACAACAGGTCATTGCTGATCATAGATTTAATAAAGTAAATTATCTTTGTAAGTGAGACAACTACAAAAGGGAACACTCAAAGCATTGTTAACATCTTGGTATAAAGGATACAGAGTAATCATGTTTTTCTAAAAATTATTCATTTGCCTCGCTTTTTTCCTAATAAAGGATTAAAATATAAAGTTGTAAAAGTCTTATCTATTGTTGCGTTAAAGTGTGTGTATGAGTCGGTGTGGATATATGTGATCGAGTATATACGCAAATGTATATATATGTATGAGTATAGGTATATATGTTACCAGTTTTTTAAAAGTCTGCCTTCTGTGTAAGGCGACCCTTTTAGCATGTGCATGTAATGTTATTGTGAGATATAAGGTACTCACTGGTTTTAGTTAGTAATATGTAACATACACCGTGAATTTAGAACCTAACATAGGGGGGGGGGTTAAAAGGGGGAAATTGCGTGTTGTCAGGAAGTGAAAGATTTATGGGAGATATTTATAATTTGAGTTTTTAAAAGTTCATATGGATAACCAAGGTTGTCCATGCATAAATATTGTTAAAAATGTCAGAAGATATATAATATGGGAAGTGGTCATCTTCTCAGATGATTTTTTCATGGTATAGTAGGAATATATATACGGGATGAAGCAACTATCTAGGGAATATTTTTTATTGTGTGTATATTAAGAGAAATACGAAATGACACATGTATGAGAGGATCTGGTCATTGATAACAATGGCAACTGTCATCAAATAGTGGGTTTGAATTTTAATTTTAATTTGAAGGTAGAAAACTTTAGTTGGTACATGAAATGATGTAATATTCTTAGGTCACACTGTATGTTGTAAGATGGAGGGAATATCTTTAGGGTTTTTAGGCAATGTTTGAAGATATAACCGTCCGCAGGAGGACATATGTGTAATGGTTATGGTGTGGAGTTCACTTTTGTATGATTTACACTTTATATACGCTCAATATTATATTCCAATAATATAATATACACAACCTACAAAATACTTTCAGATTGTCCCATTACAATATCCTCAGACTGAAACTTGAGTTAACCTACTGTCTGCTTTAAATAAAAACAGATATACAACTTAAACTATGATCAATTTCTCTAGTATTAAGTAGTCTGTAAGCCATTAATTTAGTCTGGCCATAATGCCATGGCATGATAGTGGCTCTCTTGGCACTGCAACTAATTATTGTAACTACAGAATCTCAATGTAAACTTGAAAAGAAATAAAAATTATGTTGTATAAATACTGTGGGTCGGCAGGGCCTGTGCGCCGCCTGTAGGTGAGGCGGAAAAATGTGAGTGTAAACAAAGAGAGCATGAGGCAGATGTCACATGTATTGCCTTCCTAATGTGCAAGTTAATAGCTAGGTGTTACGCAGGGAGGGGAAGTGTACACCCACTCTAGACTGCCGTCCATACCGTGCACAGTTAATGATATATTAGGACTAAGAGGTACAATGTTTACTTACAGTGTCATGTTGTGCATTGTTGGAACTTATTCGGTCATAAGTTCCACAGGGTAAATAAGCCTTATGAAGTCCCTAATTCCAGATAGACCGTCTGAGTTTTGCTGGCCTCACATCTACCCGAAACACACACACACATACCCAGGTTGGCGAAGGTGGTTGGAAAGTACATCTTAATTGATAGATTTATCCCTTCGAGGAAGGTGTAGGTAATTTAGGTTGTTATTAAACTAATATTAGGATTATTGAGGCAACTGTAGATATTAATAATGTAGACCTAAGACCTTAACGTAGGTAGGAATAGGCCTTTAATATTGGCAAACACTAGGTTATATTAACTAAGGAGAACTGGCAGCCTCAAGTTTGAATGGCGAGACACGGGTCTTTGAGACACAAGTGCCTTAAATAACTGCCTTCTTCAAGTGCCGGGAACAGCAGGGTGGCGCCCCCACATGTCCATACATACTAGGCCTGGGGAAATCTGGTGGAGGCACCTCGAAGCACTGTAGATGCCTTCCTCCGTCAGGCCCATTACAGTAAGACAAGTCCTCCCCTTTCTCAGTATTCTGGCCAGTTTCTGTGGGAAATTGCGAGTGAGTTGAACTGTGAGTCTTTGTGCACTCGGACGCCCGAAGACCAGTACGTACCGGTGTCCCCTCTTTAGTTAAAGCTTAGAAGCTAGTGTCACTTCCTGACCTACCTGAGGTGCAGGTAGGTCACTAATACCGAATGAATATTGCAGGAATTAGGTTCACGACTGCACGCGGTGACTTATAGGGAAATGTCCATAGGGGCTCAGGCTTAGGGAGGTTGAAGACCGGGTGATATATCCACCAACATCAAGTAAGTTAGTCCGCTATTTGTGCATGGAGGTTGTAATTCTTGCAACATCAGTTATTTATGGAAATGTGTCATATAAGCCACTTTTGAGGCTGAGGCGCCAACCTCAGAGCTCAGTGTCAACAGGGTAGACAACTCACATGGAGACAGTCCAGACAAATTTTCAAATGCATCCTAATTTGTGTATTTTATTTCTTTGCAGCTAGGAGCATTTGTTATGTTGTATCTGAATAAAGGATTATCAGCACACACCCGAATGTCTCTTTGACCATGCTCCTAGATATTACGCAAGCTAAGGAGCTGGTGTGGTAGCCTAGCCTAGGCATATCTGGTGGTGATGGCGGTTTCGTTGAGTTGCAAGGTGGCAGGGTGTGCAGAGGCGAAGACGGCAGATGACATGCCGACATGCATTGCACTGATGCAGCTATATCAGAAAAAATGTGCATTTCACCAAGGACATCCGACACAAACCACCGAAAATCAACCGCCCAACTCTACAGCAAGGCATTGGTGTAGATGATTCAAATTCAAATTCAAATTCAAAGTTTATTCTCTATAAGGATTACAATGCTGAGTTTACAGAAATTTGGTTATTGTGTGGTTTACATGTAGTAAAATTGTAATTACAGAGTGTACCACTAGAACGCTTAGCATGGCTAGGCATTTCGGGCAGACTTAGTTTTATTCTTAATTGTAAAATATTACAAATTATGAGGTAAGTTGGTATTATGGCTAAGTGACTAAATACTAGTTTGTGAGTTTAGCAATGTGAATGCTTTTGTTTTGGCACAGTACATAGTTTCAGTATTGGAGTATCACAGGATTCATTATTTTAAGATTGAGATTAATATTTCTGTTTATGGTCAAATGAGTGAGTGAGTGTAAGTGTGAACCACCAGGTGGTATTCGTGTAGTTAGTTGACGGGGTGTATCAGGGAGATAAGATGTTTTCTAATGGTAGTTTTGAAGGTGATGAATGTGTCTGCAGTTCTAGAGTTCTCAGGTAGGATATTCCAGATTTTAGGGCCTTTGACATACACTGAATTTTTGTAAAGGTTTAGTCGGACACGGGGAATGTCGTAGAGATGTTTGTGTCTGGTGTTATGCCTGTGGGTTCTGTCACAACTATCAAGAAAGCGTTTTAGGTCAAGGTTGATATTAGAGTTTAAGGCCCTGTAGATGTAGATTGCACAGTAGTAAGTGTGGATGTACTGAACTGGGAGTAAGTTTAGGTCTATGAAGAGTGGGGGGGGGGTGTTGCCAGGGATGGGATTTAGTGATTATTCTTACTGCAGCTTTTTGTTGGGTTATTATTGGCTTTAGGTGTGTTGCTGCAGTTGATCCCCAAGCACAAATAGCATAGGTGAGGTATGGATAAATAAGTGAGTGGTATAGTGTGAGAAGGGCATTTTGCGGCACGTAGTATCATATCTTGGAGAGAATCCCAACCGTTTTGGATACTTTTTTGGTTATATGCTGGATATGGGTGCTGAAATTCAGGTTGTTGTCAAGGTATAAGCCTAGGAATTTGCCCCCATTATTTCTGGTAATTAGAGTGTTGTCAATCTTAATGTTAATTTGTGCATCTCCTGCTCTGCTACCAAACATAATATAGTAGGTTTTGTCAGTTGTAAGCGTAAGTTTATTGGCTGTCATCCAAGTCGATATTTTAATCAGCTCCTCGTTCACAATGGTGTTGAGGGTGGCAAGATTAGGGTGAGAGATAATATAAGTCGTGTCATCAGCAAAGAGAAAGGGTTTCAGGTGTTGGGATACGTTTGGAAGGTCATTGATGTATATGAGGAAGAGCAGGGGACCAAGGACACTTCCCTGCGGAACTCCAGTATCAAGTGGCCGTGTTGCTGATGCTGTGTCTTTAATGGTGACGTACTGATACCTATTAGTAATGTAAGATTTGAAATAAGCAAGCGCATGGCCTCTTATACCGTAATGATCAAGTTTGTGGAGTAGGATGTCGTGGTCTACTGTGTCAAAAGCTTTTCTTAGGTCAATAAAAATTCCTAGTGGATATTCCTTATTTTCCAATGCTGTGTAAAGCAGATCTAGCATTTTTATGATTGCATCATTAGTGCTTTTATTTTTCCTAAATCCAAATTGGCAGGGGTTGAGTATGTTTTGAGCCGTTATAAATGAATACAGTCTCCTGTGCACGAGTTTCTCAAAGATTTTGGATAGCAATGGTAAGTTAGATATTGGCCTATAGTTGTTTAAGTCTGTAGGGTCACCACCTTTATGTATTGGTGTAACCCTTGCCATCTTGAGTAGTTTCAGGAAGGTGCTAGTCTCTAGTGACTTGTTAAAAAGTAATGAAATAGCATGCGAAAGGACATGGGCCGCTCGCTTGTACAGTAATGGTGGGACATGAGACAGATTCCACGAGTTATTTTTAAGTGACTTTATAATCTCAGTGACTTCCGTGGGCTCAGTTGGTGCAAGATAGAAGGAATTAGGGAAATTCCCATCTAGGTAGTCCCCGGCATGGGCATTGGTATGTGGGATTTTACTGGCGAGATTAGATCCTATGGTTGAGAAGAAGTCGTTTATCTTGTTAGCTGTGTCAGTGGGATGTAGTGGTGTTTCATTAGGTTTAGTTAGGACAATATTCTTGGTTTTTCTCAGTTTGTGGGTCCCTAGAATCTGAGAGAGTGTTTTCCAGGTCTTTTTTATATCTCCTCTAGTGTCTGTGAATCTGCTGGAGTAGTATAGTTGTTTGGCTTTCTTTATTACTTTGGTGAGAGCTGATGAATAGTGTTAAAGAATATCTTTGTGTATTAAGCCCTGTCTATATTGCTTTTCATATTGGTGTTTCTTGTCAATGGATTTCAGAATGGTGCTGGTTAGCCATGGGCAACCAAGCCGTTTGTTTGTGATCTGTTTTGTTTTTATAGGACAATGTTTGTTGTATAGTCTAAGTAATTTGTTAAGAAAAATGTCTGTCCAGTCATCAATACCATTGGCCTTGGAGAATTCTGTAGGCCAATCAACAGTCTGTAGGTCAGCTGTGAACTTCCTTACTGAGGCCTCGTCATGGAGTCTAAATGAGACTTTGTTGTATTCAAGTGGTGGTTTACTAATGTTTGTCAGGAGGAAGGTAGGGTAGTGGTCTGTAGTGCTATCTGTGATTATCCCTGATTTAAGGGGGGCTAGTATATTGGTCCATATGTGGTCTATTATGGTTGCACTTGTCTCAGTGAGCCTGGTTGGTTTAGTTATTGTTGGTATGAGAAGTGTGTTGTTCATATTGTTGATGAAATCAGTTACAGGGTGATCATCTAGTAAGCCAAGGTTGATGTTGAAGTCTCCAGCTAAGAGAAGGTGGTGCTTATTCATTTGTCTGTTTGTTATTAGTGACTTTAATTTCTCACTGAAATTTGGGATGTTTGTGTGAGGTATCCGGTAAATGGCACCGATTGTTATAGGCGTCTTAAGGTTTTTTTTACAGTAAAATTAGCAAAAATGTATTCCCCATATTCATCACTAAAGCAAGTGGTGCTAAGACAGGATAATTGGTTAGAGTAATAGATTGCAATACCACCCCCAACTTGGTTTGGTCTGCAGTTGTGAATTGCTGTATATCCTGGTAGAGGGTAGATATCTATTGTGTCCTGCTTAAGCCAGGTCTCAGTAAGAATAATGCAGGAGAAGGGTGTCTTTAGTGATTCAAGGAGTGCTAGGAGGTCATCATAGTGTTTGCTTAAGGGCCTAATGTTGTAGTTAAGTACTGATAGACTTTTAGCATTGTTTAGGATAGTGGTGGCTTGTGATGCTGTGTAATAAAGGCAGTTACTTTCCAATAGGTTTTGATTGGGTGTCAGATTATGGAGGTTTAGATCAGGGTCAACGTGATCAATCATCTTCTAGGTTTAAATTATGGTTATTTATATCCTGAGTTGTGTGTTGAGTTCTAGTACTGATATCTGTAGTGGTAGGAAGTTTGGACAAGTATATAGCTAGAGTATTTTGGTCATGTAGGGTATAGTCACTACTACACATAATGAAGTTGATGTTGTCTGTGTGTTGTGCTGGAATGAACTAAAGTACAACTAGGTATAAACTAGTAATATAAAAATACAAATTAAAAATAGAACAAGACTCTCACTTGTAATTGCACTAAGGTCTAATAATGACTTTGAATGAGCTATAGTACAATAGGTTTAATCTAATAATATAAAAATACAAATTAAAAATAGCACTAGTCTCTCACTAGTAATTGCACTATGGTCTAATATAGTGAATTTGGTATTGACTATGTATTGAGTTAGAATGAGCTATGGTACAACTGAATTTAATCTAATAATATAAAAATACAGATTAAAAATGGCACCAGTCTCTCACTAGTAATTGCACTATGGTTTAATATAGTGAATTTGATATTGACTATGTATTGAGCTAGAAAGAGCTATAGTACAACTAGGTTTAGTTTCATTCGTCTCTCGACCTCCGGGGAGAGAGGACGCACGCCTAGTAGCTACACCTGCCCTCTGGTGGTGACCTTTAGCAACTAGAAGACAAAATGGCGTACCGAGTGGGACAGCGGATTAACACTGTTTGTATACAGCTGGTACGTGGCACGCTTACTGGAGCAACGATGCATACATTGCTACCTGCTATCATCAGGGACGCCTATGGCGTCCCCAACGAGGAAGTATATGGTGTTGCCTTAAATGAGATGACCAGAGTCTTCCTGAAACTGAATTGTACCGGCGTCTACGACAAACTTGTTGAAGAGTACCAGGAGAGGAAGGTGACGGTCAACTCGGCAGTGGACGTTGTTATGCATGACGTATCCAGGTACTATACGTGGGTGAAGGTGAGGAATGTCCCTTTCGAGGCGACGGCGTATAGTATACAGGAGGTTTTCAACACCTACGGTAAAGTTCATTCGGCAACGATGGGAGTATGGACAGAAGGGCCATATAAGGGACGACCTGAGGGCTCTTATACCCTCAGAATGACGTTGGCTAGGCCTATACCGTCCTACATCATGCTGGTGGAGTCCAGGACGCAGGTTTTTGTACACTATGCCGGCCAGAGAAAGACCTGTCGACTATGTAGCTCATATGACCATATGGCAGCTCAGTGTCCTAGAAGGCAGCCTACCAGGGCTCCTGGTACGTTGGCAGTGGAGCAGAGACCATGTGAGTTGATGCCTGAGTTGGGAGAGGAGGAACCAGTGACGAGTGGTCGATGGAGCGAAGAGGTAGAACGGGAAGTATCGACGGTCGGTACCTGTGTTACCCTCCCGGAGGTGACAGGGGAGGGGCCCCCATCGCCTGAGGGATGGGTGGACGTGGAAGAGTCTACCCAGGAGAAGTTGCTGGATGCGGTGCTGAAGGAGTTCTTCGACGAGACGGTGGCCGGGGAGGATGGTCCTGAGAAGTCAAGTGAGATACAGCTGATTGTTGAGCAGCAAGAACAGGTGAAGGGTTCGAGGAATGCCAGAGAGGACATGGAAGTGGTGGTGGAAGTCCATCAGGAGGACGTGCAGGAGGTAGATTTGTGTGTGAGTGAGAGCTCACGAAAAAGGACTGCGGGTGCTTTTGACCTCGATGAGGTTTTAACACCTGGGCAGAGACCCGGGAAGAAGTCATGGGTAGTTGTAGGGGAAAAGGTAGGCAGGGGAGGGGGTGTACCGGGGAAGATCAGTGGGGGGGGCAAGGAGGGGCTGGAGGACAGGTTAGAAAAAAGGATAAAAATGGTACAGGTACTGAGAAAGGTGAAGTGAGTAAGATACAGCGGCATAGGGGTAAGCCCCCTCTTCTAGCAAATTCAAGTGTCACAATAAATGTCAATGGGCTTAAATCTGAGGTAAAAAGGGTTTGGTTAGAGTGGTTTTTACGAAGGTTTGATGTGGATGTATGTTTTTTGCAGGAGCATAACCATAGGTTAGGGAGTGAATTGAGTTTGAGGGGTTATAAAATGTTTGTCAGTAATGCTTTGCAATTAAAAGGAGGGGTAGCAGTAGCTGTAAAGGAGACCAGCCCATTGCGTGTCATGGGTTGGGAGGAGGGGGGAGGGGGGAGGGTTGTAAGGGTAGATGGGCACTGGGGGGTGAGGAGAGTATGTTTCATTGGTGTATATATGCCGGCATGTAACAATGTTAGAGTCAAAGTTGATTTTGTACGTGATGTTTTGATGTATTATTTGCGGGGTTTACCTTCCATAACTGTAATTGGAGGTGATTGGAACTGTGTGATTAGGTATGGGGATGTGACGCCGAGGGGGGCAGGACGTGTTTTGGGTGCACTACGGGATGTGTTAAGGGATGTAGGAGTTGTAGATGTGGTGGGCAGGGGGGAGTATGGGGTGGAGCACACGTTTATTCGTGGGAATTATGGGGCAAGGTTAGATAGGATATATGTGATGCAGGGGATTGGTGTGGAGAGAGTGAGGGCTTTTGATGTCGGTTTTTCGGATCACAGGGCGGTGATAGCTGATCTGCGGGTGGATGGTATAGTTCGCATATATGCTGGGTATTGGAAATTGAATGTGAGGCTTCTGCAGGAGGGGGATGAAGGCTCATCCTTTGAGGAATGGTGGAGACATTGCTGGGAGGGTAGGGATGGTGGGATGGATTTGCTTGACTGGTGGGAGATGCGAGCAAAGACAGCAATAGCAGAGTTTTTTAGGATACGTGGAAAGGAACAGGCAAGGTGGAGATATGGTTTGCAAAACTACCTGGAGGGACAGTTGAATGCTGTTTACGACGGGGGGGGAAGGGAAGATGTGCGAGGTGAGGTGGATGGCTTAAGGAGTAGGATTGAAGGATTACATAATGAAAGGTTTAACTTGATTAGAATTAGGGCAGGATTAGAGGAGGTGTTAAAGGGTGATCGACCATCAGGTTATGTCCTGAGAAAATTTAGGGAAAGGCAGATGGTGACTACCATAGCGCATCTAGTGGTCGCTGATGGGGGGGGGGGTTATGTGGTGGGTCAAGGTCTTACTGATACAGATGATATTAGTGGTTATGCTGATTATTGGTTTAGGGAGAAATGGAGGAGGAACAAGGAAGTTGTCAGTGAGGAGGTATTTGGGGTTATGCAGAATACTATTGTATTGGGACAAGAGGAACGGGAAATGCTGGAGGGTAGTATTAGTGAGGAGGAGGTGGGGGAGGCGGTTTACGGGATGAGTCAGGGTAAGACGCCGGGCATTGATGGAATACCGAATGATTTTTATAGAGTTTATTGGGAATGCATTAGGTATGGGTTAGTGGAAGTCTTGAATCATATGTGGAGCAGTGGGAGGATGGGGAAGACCCAGAAAACAGGGATCGTTGTGTTGGTGCCGAAGAAGAAGGATGGGAAAGTATTGAATGATTATAGAGCAATATCCTTAATGTGTGCAGATTATAAAATTAATGCTAAAATTCTGGGCAATACACTGAAGAAGGTTCTAGGATCAGTGGTACATGGGGGACAGTTTGGCATTCCGGGAAGAAGTATGAGGGACGGGCATAGTCACATAAGGGATTTTATTGAGGACTGCACCGGAGGGGGAATACTTGGATTAGATTGGGCTAATGCGTATGATTGTGTGAATAGGGATTTCTTAAAAGTTTGTTTGGAACAGCTGGGTTTGGGGAAGAAGGTGGTGAGATGGGTGCAAACCTTGTATGAGGGAGCAGTTATTAGGGTACAGGTTAATGGTAAGTTGGGGGACCCAGTACTGATGGAGAGAGGTTTGAGGCAGGGCTGTCCACTCTCTCAGTTATTGTTTGCCTGCTTACAGAATCCATTTTATGGGCTGGTGGATGAGGTGATGAATGAACATGGGATTAGGGGGGTGGGCGGGGGGGGATTGTGGGGTACGTAGATGATACTACTGTGCTGGTAAGGCATGAGGAAGATCTAAGGAAAGTTGGTGGAATCATTCAGATTTTTGGGGACGCCACGGGTATGAGAGTTAATTTAATGAAGTCGAGACTATTAGAGGTGGGGGATTGGGTGGGAGGGGGCTTGGGGGAGGGGTTGGGATGGTCAGTAGTGGACAGAATTAAGGTTTGTGGAATATGGTACATGGCGGAAGTGCAGGAGAGTAGGAAGATAAATTCGGAATTAGTTACGAGCAGGGTTTTGGGTAGGCTAGGAGGCTTAAGGGCTAGGGACGTAACATTACAGCAGAGAGTTTTAGTGGTCAACTCTCTGGTTTACAGTAAGGTGTGGGGAGTGGCTGAGGTGTTCCCTTTAAGAGCAGAGGATATTGCAGAAATCCAGAGGAAGGTTCTAAGGTATGTGTGGGGGTTTGGGAGAGCATGGTTGAGCAAGGACGTGGTGATGACGGAGGGGAGACGTGGGGTTCTTGGCCTGATGTCATTGGGTCATAGAGTAATGGCTTTATATATTAAACAAAGATATATCCGGACTGGGGGGAATAGAGGAGTCAGGGTAGGTAGGGTAATGGAGGATGCACGAAGATGGTGGTGTGGAAGGGATTTGAGGTATTGTGAGGATATGTTGAGGGTTTTATTACATGTTAAACAGGTGTCCACGTTAAAGGTCAAACGAATGGTGGGTGCTGTGGTAGGCAAGGGTGTCTTACAGGGACTTGCTGTATATCCAACATATGACTGGATAAGCATATGGAGGAAGTTTGGCTTGCTTAGAATACCAGCGAGGGTACGAGAGTTAGTATATCGTTTTCTGATGGGAATATTGGCCTCTAGGGATGTGTTATATAAAATGGGTCTTGTGAGAGAGGACTCGTGCTTGCATTGTGGGGACATCGAAACGGCCTTTCATGCGGTATATTTTTGTCCCTCTTTGGAGGGGGTGAGGTTATGGATGGTGAGAGTTATCAGATTTTTTTTTTTTGGGGGGGGGGGCAATGGCCATTCCTACGGGCCTTAATGTTGGATGTAACTGGGGTGCCGGGTGATGTGGGTAGAGCCTTAATGTATGTTATGACGGATTATTTACATGTATCTTGGGGGATGAGGGAGGTTAGGGGAGAGTTGAGGATAAAAGCGTTAGCAGCGAGATTTTATAGAACTATGTGTAGGAATAGGCAAGTCTATGGTGGGAGGTGGGTAGTTAGCTTTTCGGAGGGTTACCGGAATCTCACTGTGGGGGGCCTTCTCCTCATGAACCCAGGGGGCAGGCAAAGGGTTGGTCTCCTACCGGGGGATACATGAGGGTGGGTTGGTTTAGGCTTCTTTGTAGTGTGGATGGTGGGAGGGTTATGAATAGAGTGGAAGGGAGATGAATGAGGATTTGGAATCTATGGTTATGCTCACTGCATACAGGATAACCTTAAAAACCATGATGACTAAACCTTGGGATCTCGGGTTTAGAGCAGAATGATGTTAAGATAAGCACACAAGTTAACTTGATCGTTGTATAACTTATGTTTGTGAAGTGCTGTGACCCTGCACAGTTGCTTTGTGGGAAAAATTTTCTGCTATGTATATGAAATCATGATCTTTGGTTTAGTCAATTTTACAATCACATATAATGACACCTTTTTCTATGTAACTAATCATGTTATGTAATGATATATGAATTATAATGAATAGTGAGGTATTAGGTTAGGAGTGGACAATTTTATTGTGCGATGCCCTTAATGGGGTTTCTGTGAGATTGTTAACTGGTTTTGTTCAATGGTGTTATTGGGGAAAAAACAAGGATGGAACATGTACGAACTTGTATGTCAATATTTTTAATTATGACTACTGTATGTGCGGCGAGTCTTTAGGCAATGAGAATTATAATTATATGCTAATTATTTGTTTATATATTATCTTTTAGACTGTTTATATAAAAAAAAAAAAATCAGCAATGATGTACTAGTGTTTCAAATAGGGAGATAAGGTTTTTATGTCCTGTAACTAGACAGTTTTGATACCTTATGTTAGGATTTTGTTAGTTGTATGGGTTGTACTTGCGTATATAATGTTATGTCTTTTACTTGAGGGTGTTTCCTGCCCAGTGTTTATGCGGGGAGTTTCATTGTGATATGTACCAATGTAATGTTTATTGTAGGCTTTGGTTTGCCTAATGTTTAAATTAATGTTCTGTATAATTTTAATTTTTGTATGTTAAATAATATTTATTGTGCACTTTGTGCAAGGGGTCTAATTGTACAGAGTTGTGGGGGATTTATGTGGACACAGACATAAATTTTGAGTTTTTGGTTTTTGCTAATTTTTTTGTTGGGTGCTGGAGCTCTCTCGCTCTTTATTATGTTAAGAGTTTCCTGCTATTTGCGGGAAGTATTATGTGGTATGTCTTTGCAATTTTATTGTAGGGTTAGGTTAGCCTTTGTTTAATTATTGTAATGTATAGTTTTGTCCTTCGTATGCTGCATCATATCATCTGTGTACTTTGTGCAAGGAGGTCTTACTGTACTGTATAACAGGCATGATTTGTAGGTTTAGAATTTGTTGATGTTTTTTCTGAGCAGGTGTTATCCTGTTCGTTTCATTGTTCGGTGATGGTATATCCTTTAATACAATATGAATGTAACACTTGTGGTATGCTATGGGGTTGATGGTAGGTCATTGTATTTTCAAACGGTTAATTATTGTGTTCTTTTATTTATTTATATCTTGTACTGTGTCCTTTTAAATAAAAATATAAAAAAAAAAATAAAAAAATAATATAAAAATACAAATTAAAAATAGCACCAGTCCCTCACTAGTAATTGCACTATGGTCTAGTATAGTGAATTTGGTATTGACTATGTATTGAGCTAGAATGAGCTAGAGTAAAACTGTGATTAATCTAATAATATAATGAAGGAACAAGACTCTCAATTGTAATTGCACTAAGGTCTTATATAAGTTGTTTACAAGAATTAGAGTATAATTAGATTTAAACTGACAGGATAAAATACACAAATTAAGGTAGCAAAAGAATAATAAAAAAAATTATAAAAATGAAAATGGCAATGACTTGGTTATAGTATGCTAGTAAGATGGTAGACAGGATAATATAAAAGTTGTAGTTGAAAATACTAGTTTAAAAAAGTATGGAATAAAAATGGTTAATAAAAGAAGTTTACAATAAGTTTGATCAATATAGTTTAAAGTAAAATTGGGCAATAATAGGGATTTAGAATAAAATTGGGCAATTGAGTATTTTTTAAAGTGAGGTAGAATTATTGAAGACAAGTTATGGTTAGTTTATAATAAAATAAGATGGAACAGTGATGTGGTAAGTTGTAAAAAAGGAGATAGATTCTGTAGATATTAAACACAATTAAGACTATGAGGTAGAATGGTCGTTGAATACAACAATGACAATCAAAAGTAGTTGGGGTATTGGAATTTTAGGGGGGCACAAATTTATGACAATATAACACTAACGGTGGACTATGGGTATTATCTGCACTTTACTCTGATTCTGTTAGTCCAGCCTCACTTAGGAATGTTTTAAGGTCATGTTCTGTAGAGATGAAATATCTCTTCCCAGTGGGCTGTTTCCTAACTGCTATTTTTCCATCCCTCACAAAGCACTGGTGGATTTTTTGGGCATAGCGCAATTTTCTTAGCCGATAAAGAAGGTTTTGTCTCGTTTTGGTAAGGCACTCATTGACGTAAACATCAGTTTTCATAGAAATAGATGTTTTTAGTAGGTTGCATTCACCCGCCGGTGGGAGGTGTTTAGAAACGGGACTGACCTAACACCTAATCAAGTCACTGCTCAGCTCCTGGTCTGCTGTGAGCCAGATTTAAAAGCCGCATTGTTCCATGAAACCCCAGTAATAGCCAGCAGTCCTGAGACAGAGGTCTTAGATGCAATGAAACGTCTCGCAGTGTTGAGCGTGGCGCTGAGTGTACGATGGGCAGCGCTACTTCAGATGTAGCAGGAAACAGGGGAGCACGTCAGGCAGTATGTGGCGAGACTACGCGGGTTGGCCAATGTCTGTCATTGGACCAATACTAGGACATGTAGTTTGGCTACCTGGTCCAGTACAGACTCCATGAACTACACCAAGGATATCGTCAAATTGGTTCTCTTAACTGGTCTGGAAGATGACAACATCAAGAGGGAGGTCCTTGGGACAACAGACATCGACACATTGTCGGTGTTGTCGATAGCAAAGAGACTGCCGCCTGTGCCATGGTGACAGAGAACCTATGCGTGGCTGCCAGTGGCTACAAGAAGATGGTCCGTGGGCACTGCAGCCAGGCGTCACCAGCCCCCCACACAGGATCATGGCGAGCAGGCCCAGATGAGACAAAAAAAAAAATACACTGCCAGTGCAGCTCCCTCACTCCCTAGTCCGGTATGGTGAGAGACAAACTCAAGGAATTCACTCTGTGTCTCGGGTGCTGGAAAAAGAACAACTCACGCCCCCTTAAATCGTCTCCACCATCATCCAGCGAGTCGGTGGAGGCGCTGTTTCAATATGTTACCACCACCGAGATAGGCTCCTACATGGGTGAGGCACTGCCACATCCAACTCTATCTTTGACAGTAGCCATGGACGGCGAGGCCTACGACTTGATGAAGACACCATGTCCATCACGGCGATCTGTCAGCATCCCTGCCATCACCAACTCTGTCTGATGGGACTGTGGCTCCTCAAGAAGTTGGATTTATACCAACATCACCTCATTCGCGTCTCCACACGCATTCTGGCTGCAAATAATTCAGAGATGAATGTTCAGAGTGTTCCTCCTGCTGTTCTGTCACAACAAAAAAGGGGAGCAACTCAAGACTTCTGCTGTGGTCTACATTACAGACTCCACTAACCGATCTTACCTGAGCTGAGTTGCACTGGAACAGCTGAAAGTTTTCAGGATGGATTTTCCAAAAATTGGCGCAACGGAAACCGGAGTGTGTGGGAATGCTGTGTGTACATATACCCACCCCATAGCCCAGCCTACCCGCTCTGCCAGTTTGCTCATAGTGCTATCACTTGAGTCCATGGCGGAGATGAAGACATGGCTCTTGGAGAGGTGTGCTTCATCGACCTTCAATGTATGCCCACACCAGCCACTCCCACATATTATGTTTGCCATAAAAGTTGTCCCATTTGTCAATGAATGGAATTGCAAGTTCCTTGCAATATCTGTCCAGCCAGCAATTTACACCAATTGCTCTATACAACCATTCATTGCCCACTCCCCTTCTAGGCAAGATGCTACATATGATTGGGATACCTCCCTTAGACCTAACTAAATCTATAGCTGACCTGTACTTATTTAGCAGCTCTTCCCTCCTACCCTTCTCGATATTATTTCCACCAGCACTGAGACAGATAATGGGCTTGCTCCCATTACCTGACATGATATTATCCATGTTACAAAAAACGCGATTCTAAAAGCTTAGAGATCTCCAGTGAATACTAGAAAGGACTGCCCTTCTAGCATCCAGCCTGTTACTGGGTTTTCGTAACAAGTAGTCAGTATCCTTGTCCAATTATCCATTATAAATCAGTATTATTCAATAGTGCTTCAGGATTACAACTGGTAGGCTACTAACTAGAGAAATTAAAATTTAATAAATTTATTAAGTCTAGAGGTATATTATCAAATTAAATTAATCACAGCAATCAAAATAAAATCAATCTCTCGAGTTCAATATTATTGTGCTGAAAGCACATATCACATTTATAATTCTTAAGTACCGTCTGGTACATTAACATTTAATAAGATATTACAAATATGTACAAGTAAGTTTGTGTATGCGTGTAAGTGCTCTAAGTAGTTCACTATGTCTCACGACTCGACTAGACTTAAACAAGTGACTGACAAAGTCCTCAAATAAAATAACTTCTTGACCGACTGGCAACCAGAACAGTCTGCTTGAACAATGAAAAGAATGCTAAGCCCAATATCCATATAACAAGCGACTGCGACACAATCAGGATCAAGGAGATAATATAACGACACTGAGCAGGGACCATCAGCAGATCCTCCACAAAAGTTACAAAACTCCCATACTACTGAATCTAAGTTCAGCATAGGAAAAACCCTGACTGTGACAATACACAGAAACCAGTACAAAATTAGGTCAGAAGCTATAGCTAAGGACCTGAGATGTTCAGAGTGTCTATGTGACACACAACCTCAGTACAACGTCGAAAATCACTAAGTCTATACAATGTTCTATGAACAGAGTTCTACAGAACTAACAAGAATAATGAGACAGACAATCTGTCCACCCACCAAGCGAGTCTAGAGCAGACTGAATACTTCACGAGAGGTGAGGACACCCTCCCCTCGATCACGTGAAAGCCCCGTGGACAGCACAGCTCAGAAGCCGGCAGTATAACGACCGACAAGCGATAATTACAGTAGTTTGACAATCAAGACTTGAACTGAGCACTTAATATGTACATCCTAACAACATAAGTCAAATAACAATATAACAGTCAAATAATAATATAAAGTCATACATTTACGATTTAGCTATTATCGCAAATATAAGCAATATAAAATTAAATGAAAAGGTAATATACATTATATATACATAATAATCATTGTAACCCATTCAGGGGTTGCAACCCCCCCCCCCCAACACGACAGAGGGTCGCACTAGGAGTTGCATTAATGTCTTTCACATTATTATTGATTACTCATATCAATACAATTTAATATAAATATTAATCAAAGTCTCTCTTGTGCCAAGCACCTCTACAATTTCACAGCGTCCGTCACTAGGATATGCCCCTAGTACTAGGGCAGTACACAGTATCGTATCTCTGCATACTCGTGGTTATGTACATCATTGTAGAGACAGGATAGCACTGACAAGAAGGGCACGTTGAGGCTCGATCATAGTAGAGGAGACTGCATTCCACTCTTAAGTAGTGGTTGTGGAATGCGAGGCAGTATGAACATCTGAGTATGAAACAGCTTAAGGTGTGTAGTGAGGGGGGGGGGTCTGCGACAGGACAGTGTTGCATCACGCAGTACATCACCCACACCACACTACTCACTCAACACTCAGCTTGTCTCCTCCTCACACAACAATACTGTGAATACATAAATATAATAATTAGACATGACATGAGTATACATAGTTAATATGGGCTGGAGGGATTAAGTTACTTTACTGAATTTGACATAGCAAGTAACAAAAGGTATTTGGGCATAAAATTACGTTAATTTAATGTAACTGATAATTATTAAGGACGAGACAGAGCGTCAGCAATTACATTACAATGACCACTTATGTGTTTTATACTAATAGAATAAGGTTGGATTCTGAGGGCCCACCTCATGATCCTAGCATTTTTACTTTTCATAGTGTTTATGTAGGTGAGTGGATTGTGGTCTGAAAAAACGTTAATTTTAAATGGGGAAGTGCCCAAATACACGTCAAAATGTTCCAAGGACACCACAAGAGCTAGAGCCTCTTTCTCAATAGTGGCATAATTTTTCTGGTGTCGTTTAAGCTTAGATGAATAGTAACATATAGGATGGAGAATATCAGTGGATGTTGACTGTTGGAGCAGCACAGCGCCCACTGCATAACCACTCGCATCTATATGTAAAAAGAAGGGAAGATTGAAATTAGGACTTTTCAACACAGGAGCAGAGGATAGCAGATGCTTCAACCTTTTGAACGAGTCTGAACAATCTCTAGTCCAGGTGAACTGAACTTTGCTACTAGAGCTCATAGTGAGAGGTGTAGGTGGAGGTGTGTGTGCTAGCTTGCCTGTCACTTGACACACGTGGCAACGTCGCACATGATCAGCTACTGTTTCCTTCATCTTTGGCCATGTAAAATGTTTTGCCAGTTTACCGAGTGTCTTCTTGACACCCAAATGTCCTCCTATGGGACTATTGTGAGCAAAATCAATGGCTTGTTCACGAAATGTAACTGGTAACACTACGAAATGCTTGACTGTGGTGGAAACACTATCAGCTGACAACTTACATGTATCTTTCTCCATCAGTACACCGTTACTATAATAGTAACAATTATCGAGATCCTTTGCTTCACTCTCAGTAACTGCTATATCTCTCAGTCTTTCCAGTGACTGATCAACAAACTGATCCTTGATTAAATCATCATGAGTTAGAAATTTAACGTCAGTTGTGTCCTGACTAGGTTGATGACCGGGGGGAGTCAGTGTTAATGATCCTGGGCGCAGAGCATCACTAAACAACATATTCAAGCCCAAATCATTGTCATCCACTAACTCAACAGGAGACAAGGATGGTTGTTGAATCTTTGACATAGCTCTAGTAATTGCGCTGAGAGGAAATAAAATAGGTTTCTCTCTACAAGCTTCAATGGCATAATTATCATCAGTGTTATTATCAATCACAAGTGGTTCTTTACATATACCAGCATGAAGGATATCGTTCCCTATCAACAAGTCCACTGACCTGATGGGAAATACACCACTGGATATACCCACTGAAATATAACCAGTATAATAGCTTGTTTGAATATAAACTTTGTGAAGAGGTACTTTTATAACAGCCCCTCCATAGGCTTCTAACAATACATCTATCTTGCAATAGGTATCGTCAGTTATGGGCAGTACATCTTCTCTTAATAACGTGAGATAACTGCCAGTGTCTCTGAAAGAAATTATCTCAGTTAGATGTGATTCGTCAAATCCTACTTTATCTCTCGAAAAGTAAGGACTCATCGCTGAACGAATCTTTTCGTCAGATACACTTTCTGATGCTAGTCATCTATCCTGAGTAACATTATCTAAAACAGTAGGATAAGAGGAATTGCTAGGATTTTGGTGCCTTTGCTGCTCGGAAGAGGATACGACTTGAGTGGGGGCGCCAGCCGCACGACTGTATCTCGTATCTCTTTCTAACTTATAGCAATACTCTCTAGCATGTCCTTTTCTGTTACAATAGGTACATTTAACTTTCTTCTTCTCGATATCAGATTTCTGTCTAGCCACAGAGACAGATTCAGGATTGTGAGTTTTCCTGGTAAAGGTACGAGAAGTTACAGTAGCAGGTACATCAGGCCGGCAATGAGCAGTTGATTTAGGTTGCCAACTTCTAGGACAATCTTTAGTTACCTTGTTTCTGTGTGTTTTAGTATGTACAAGTTTGTGAGAAATCTCGTAATTGTCTGCTAATGCTGCAGTTTCCAGAATATCCGAGGTAGTATGATCGATCAGATATTCTTGTATGTCAGCCGGCATACAGTTGTTAAACTCTTCGTGTAGTAACAACTGAACAAGGCTGTTGTAGTTGTTACATTTAGCAGCTCTAGACCATCTCTCAAATGCAACTTTTTTCTCACGAGCAAATTCTACACAAGTTTGATCTTGTCGTCGCTGTAACGTACGAAATGCTCTTTGATAACTTACAGGTAACAAGTTATACGTCTCTAGAATAGTTTATTTGACAGCGTCATAACTAATGTACTTGGTAAATGGCAAAGCTGCAGTACAGGTTTGAGCTCTTCCCATCAAAGCAGTATGCAACAATGTTGCCCAGTGCTTACGTGGCCAGTTCATAGCACGTGCCTGGTTCTCAAACACATCAAAATATGTGTCTAAGTCACTTTCAAAAATCTTAGGAACCATGGATGCAGCTTTCTGCACATTAAATGTGTCCTGTGATCTATCAGTCTGTTGTCTTAACAGACGAACATTTTCTCTTTGGAAATCTTCTTCGTTCAATTTCCTCTGTGCCTCTATTTGTGCAGTCTGCAACATAATGAGGCGTTCCAACCTCTCAAACTGTTCCTGAGAGATAGGACCAGTGGGTAATGGAGGAGTAGGGAAATTAACGTGGTCTGGACGGTCCTTAGGTCGGACACTTCGTCCAGCCGTCTCTAGAGAGTCTAGATCTGGTCTAGGATAAGTAGATACAGGTGTAGTATACACTGTACTAGCGTGAGGCTTAGTCATACCAGCTATACTCTGTACTATAGTGTCAGTGAAGGAAGGAGCGAGCGAGAACTGATCTACACTAGGCTCAGACACTAGGCTCACTTCTGCTCTAGTTGCTCTTTCTTCTTCATCAAATAGAGTCATACCTCCTAATTGTGACACTAGGCTTTCAGAATCTGAATCATAATCAGACATCTCTGTATGAGCAGGAAACAATATATCTTTAATTAATGCACTGACAGTTTCAGCTGTGTAATTCCTGTTATACGTCACACCGAGATATTTGGCTACTCGCCAACATGTCTGAAGTTTTAATGTACTTAACTCAGACAAAGTCAGAGTATCAATTAACTGTTTCACTTTGGCATACATCACGAAAATAATTGTACTACGAGAGAGTGATTATGGGAAACTATAATCCTAATAGGAATTTTAGTGTTAGTTGTCTTAGAGTTAGAACTCATAAACAGTATTTCCATCTCCTTGGATCAAGAGACTCAGTCAGGTACATACATCCACCTGGTATGTTGTACAAGACAAAACTCAAAGTCTTCAGATTAGGAAAGTACTTAAAGTGTTTGATCATAGAGTTACTAGTATGTCAAACTGGACAATTTCTCCAACACCTTGGATCAAGAGAATCCCGGACAGTTTCTCCAACACCTTGGATCAAGAGCATCCCGGACAGGCCCCCATTTGTTACAAAAAACGCGATTCTAAAAGCTTAGAGATCTCCAGTGAATACTAGAAAGGACTGCCCTTCTAACATCCAGCCTGTTACTGGGTTTTCATAACAAGTAGTCAGTATCCTTGTCCAATTATCCATTATAAATCAGTATTATTCAATAGTGCTTCAGGATTACAACTGGTAGGCTACTAACTAGAGGAATTAAAATTTAATAAATTTATTAAGTCTCAAGGTATATTATCAAATTAAATTAATCACAGCAATCAAAATAAAATCAATCTCTCGAGTTCAATATTATTGTGCTGAAAGCACATATCACATTTATAATTCTTAAGTACCATCTGGTACATTAACATTTAATAAGATATTACAAATATGTACAAGTAAGTTTGTGTATGCGTGTAAGTGCTCTAAGTAGTTCACTATGTCTCACGACTCGACTAGACTTAAACAAGTGACTGACAAAGTCCTCAAATAAAATAACTTCTTGATCGACTGGCAACCAGAACAGTCTGCTTGAACAATGAAAAGAATGCTAAGCCCAATAGCCATATAACAAGCGACTGCGACACAATCAGGATCAAGGAGATAATATAACGACACTGAGCAGGGACCATCAGCAGATCCTCCACAAAAGTTACAAAACTCCCATACTACTGAATCTAAGTTCAGCATAGGAAAAACCCTGACTGTGACAATACACAGAAACCAGTACAAAATTAGGTCAGAAGCTATAGCTAAGGACCTGAGATGTTCAGAGTGTCTATGTGACACACAACCTCAGTACAACGTCGAAAATCACTAAGTCTACAGAACTAACAAGAATAATGAGACAGACAATCTGTCCACCCACCAAGCGAGTCTAGAGCAGACTGAATACTTCACGAGAGGTGAGGACACCCTCCCCTCGATCACGTGATAGCCCCGTGGACAGCACAGCTCAGAAGCCGGCAGTATAACGAGCGACAAGCGATAATTACAGTAGTTTGACAATCAAGACTTGAACTGAGCACTTAATATGTACATCCTAACAACATAAGTCAAATAACAATATAACAGTCAAATAATAATATAAAGTCATACATTTACGATTTAGCTATTATCGCAAATATAAGCAATACAAAATTAAATGAAAATGTAATATACATTATATATACATAATAATCATTGTAACCCATTCAGGGGTTGCAACAATCCAACCTGCTGACTCTGTCAACAACACCAGCTCCAGGGAAGCACACACTCTCTCTCACCTTCTTATTCCTACTACAGAAAGCACGGGCCATATATCTTAACTGTGAGTCACCAACCACAAGAATTCGCTTACCTCTATTAGCATGGTAAGTAGTATCTTTACCTCCACTGACCACTGAAGTACACGCATCCTGAAGAACAGAGAAGCGATTTCCTACCTTCAATTCCTCTCTCTTAGCTTTCCTTAATTTGATGCTCCTCCTATTACTGGGAACCACACGCCACTTGTAGCAGGTACTGGACTGCACCTCAAAGCTGGTAGCCTTTTCGTCCTCCCCACTTTCAGCCTCTTCGCAATGAATGACAGACTGCACCTCACTGTTGGTAGCCTCATTTCCCTCAACCACTCCAGCCACCTCACACTCACTCCCAAACCCATTGAGGTGAACTTTCAGCCTCCTAATTCCCTCCTGGAAAAGTAGGACTTCCTACCTCAGCACTCCAGCCCCAGATTTTAACTGAACAGGCCACCATGCTGAGGTCAGCGGTTATGATAGGTTATCCTGTCCTAGCTGTCTTGAGGATTAGTGTGGAGCGTGATAGAGCACCATAGCTTGCTGTAGTGTTTTGGAATCTCAAGTTAAAGTGTTGAAGGAGGAGGTTCTACTACTCCAAGGAAAAAATAGGAGGCAGAAAATTAGCATAGATGGATTTGGGAGTGTGCAAAGGGTGGAGATGGTGTGGAGAAAAAGGTTGCCAACAGTGCATTGAAGAGTGGCAACCGCTTCAAGTGGAATGTAGACTCTACTAATGGTAGCAGTATCAGGATAAGGAAGCTAATTAAGAGACGATCTGAAGTAGGAAATCGATTCTTGCTCTTCTCCGGGATGAGCGTGCTTCAGTGGTTAGCGAGGTTGAAGGTAACGCTAACGCCTCTGCTAATCAAGGTAAGAACATTCTGGTTGTGGATGACTCATAAGTAAGATATATTGACCATTCTTTCTGTAACAGAGATAGGAATGTTAGACAGAGAGTGTGCTTATCAGAAGTTAGTGTTGATGACATAGTCGACAGTTTGGATATTATTATGACAGGTAATGGGAACAAGCCCATCATCTGTTTTAGTGCTGGTGGAAATGATATCGGGGAAGGGAGGGAGACAAGAGCTGCTGGATAAGTACAAGCAGCTATATATGTAATTAGGTCTAAGGGAGGGGTCCCAATCATATGTAGCATGTTGCCTAGAAGGGAAGTGAGAAATGAATGGATGTCTAGGGCAATTGGTGTAAATTGCTAGCTAGACAGGTACTGCAAGGAATTTGCTATCCCATTCATTAATAACTATGAAAAATTTTATGGCAACCATGCAAAGGATGGGTTATATCTCTCAGGGGCCAGAGTGGATGCACTAACCAACTCGATTGAGGGGGCCATTGCTCATTGCCAACTTGTCTAGGACATTAAATTGATAGATTATGAAGGTATGGGTGTGTGTGGGAAACAATCAAGTTGCAATATACATGTTGAAAACATCAGATATTACCAGGATACCTCAGGGATATGTTTAATAGACAATATTCAAAATAAAGTTGCTGGCAAGGGCAAAGCAACTTATCTACAAAGAGAGACAGTAGAGGGCAGAGAGTGACTAGCTCTTTAAGGTTTACTATACCAATAGTTGGAGTCTAAGAAATAAGATAGATGAGCTAAGATTACTTGCATGTTCAAGTAATATAGATAGTATTGCTATAACGGAGACCTGGTTCCACCTGAAAGATTGAGAAATGCCTTCTGAATGCCGCAAGCAAGGCTATAAACTACTCCACAATGAAAGAGTGAGCAGGAAGGGTGGTGGAGTAGCGATGTATGTCCGAGATAATTTAAACTGTAGTGTTAGACATGATATAAGATTAGAAACATCGTACACAGAATCTGTTTGGCTACAGTTTCTCGAGGGTCGTGATATATTAATTTTGGGTGTGATTTATAGGCCCCAAATCTTGATAGGAAGTACAGTAAGCTGTTATGGGACGAAATTCATAAAGCGTTTAGATATGAAAATATCATGTTAATGGGAGATTTTAACTTTAGACAAATTGATTGGAACAATATGACAGGAAATCTTGAAGTCTAGTGACTTTCTTGATACGGTTCAGGATTGCTTTTTAAAACAGTTTGGGACAGAACCAACTAGAGGAAACAATCTGCTTGACTTGGTTCTTACAAACAACGAGTCACTAATTAATAATCTTGAGGTTAATGATGAGTTTGGGGAAAGTGATCACAAATCACTTAGTTTCAACATATCATGGAATTACCCAAATAACCGAAATCAAGTATCTGTCCCAAACTTCCGCTTGGACGATTTCATGGAACTTAGAAATTACCAGGGTGGTCTTAATTGGAATGATCTGACTATGGGTCAGGTAGGTGATGTTGGTTACCAATATAACGTTTCCAGAGCATAGTTCAAGCTGCCAAGACAAGTTATGTTCCAAGTAGGTAATTTAGATCAACCAAAAATGATCCCAAATGGATAAACAATAGATTAAAACATCTCATTGGTCAAAAGAGAGGCATATATTACCTGGAGTTTACCTGGAGAGAGTTCCGGGGGTCAACGCCCCCGCGGCCCGGTCTGAGACCAGGCACATTAAAAGATGGGATGGGCAGTTAAGAAATCAATATAGTATTCGATTAAAGAGAGAAATAGCAAAAGAGAATAAGAAAAGCTGAAAGAGATTATGAGGCCAAAGTCGCAAGGGATTCAAAAACTAATCCAGAAGGTTTCTTTCAGGTATATAGAAGTAAGATTAGAGACAAGACTGGTCCACTCAAAAGTAACTCAGGTGTGAAATTTTTAACTCTTATTTCCTCTCAGTTTTTATGCAGGAAGATACTAGCGTAATGCAAGAAATAATAAACTATCTAGAACAGGATGATAATAAACTATGTACGATTAGGGTAACCAGTGACATGGTCCTCAGACAGAGAAATTAAAATCGAACAAATCCCCAGGCCCTGATGAACTGTTTGCAAACCTTTGGCTAATTTTTTCAACATATCACTACAAACTGGCATAGTGTCAGACAAGTGGAAAATGGCAAATGTAATACCTATTTACAAGGCAGGTGACAGGTCCTTAGCTTCGAGCTATAGACCAATAAGCCTAACCTCCATAGTGGGAAAATTTATGGAATCAATAATTGCCGAGGCAATTCGTTGCCAACTTGAAAGGCATAAATTGATTAATGAATCTCAGTACGGTTTTACAAAGGGGCGTTCCTGTCTTACGAATTTACTAACGTTTTTCACGAAGGTATTTGAGGAGGTACATCATGGTAATGAACATGAAATTGTGCATATGGATGTCGGTAAGGCTCTCGACAGACTTCCACATCAGAATCTATTGACGAAAATTAAGGCACACGGAACAGGAGAAATTTTTTCCAGGGTATAAGCGTGGTTGACAGATAGGCAGCAGAGAGTTTGTATCAATAGGGGAAATCAGAGTGGATTTGCATCACGAGTGGTGTTCCACAGGGGTCAATGTTGGGCCCTGTGTTGTTCACAATTTATATAAACAACATAGATGAGGGAATAAATAGCGTCATAAGCAGGTTTGCTGATGATACCAAAATGGGTCGCCTATTTCATTCAAGTGAGGACAGAGCACTCCAGGAAGATTTGAATAGACTGATGTAGTGGTCGCAGAAGTGGCAGATGCAGTTTAATATAGACAAATGAAAAGTTCTGAACATTGGACAAGAAAATACCCATGCCACACATAAACTAAATAATGTGGCCTGGTGGCTAAAGCTCCCGCTTCACACACGGAGGGCCCGGGTTCGATTCCCGGCGGGTGGAAACATTTCGACACGTTTCCTTACACCTGTTGTCCTGTTCACCTAGCAGCAAATAGGTACCTGGGTGTTAGTCGACTGGTGTGGGTCGCATCCTGGGGGACAAGATTAAGGACCCCAATGGAAATAAGTTAGACAGTCCTCGATGACGCACTGACTTTCTTGGGTTATCCTGGGTGGCTAACCCTCCGGGGTTAAAAATCCGAACGAAATCTTACTTCTTACTTGCAAAAAAGATTTGGGAGTTGTGGTTAGCAGTAATGTAAAACAAAGACAACAGTGCATAAGCGTTCACAAGGAGCATAAATAACGGGAGTCCTCAGGTTGTTCTTCAAGTCTGTATTTCCATGGTGAGGCCTCATTTAGATTTTGCTGCACAGTTTTGGTCACGTATTACAAAAAGGATATTTATGCATTGGAAAACGTACAGAGGAGCATGACAAAGTTGATCCAGGAAGGATATAGGAAAGCACTGATTTGGTAATAGAGTTGTGGATGAGTGGAACGAATTCCCGAGTACCATTATAGAAACTAAGATGTTGTGAAGTTTTAAAAATAGACTGAATAAATTCATGAGTGGCTGTGGGTGGGCGTAAGCTGGACCTGACTAGCTTGTGCTAATAGGTCTGATACCGTGCTCCATCCTTAAGTAGATGTGATCTGACCTGTCTAGACTTACCTTTCATGGGCCAGTAGGCCTGTTGCAGTGTTCCTTCTTTCTTATGTTCTTATCTTTTTATATTCATTTTGGCTAGTTCATGAAGTAAAACAGTACTGTTTGTGATATCAAATGCACACTTTCAATAAAGGAGTGTCGTAAAACTAGTAGAAGTGAGAAAGTAAGTTATACAATTCTGCATACGTTTTCTTCTCATATATCCACAGAGATAAGAGTTGGTGTTTGACTGTATAGTATAGTCTGTTAAGTATCATCCTTCCAAATGCTTTTCGAAGATAACTAGTTAAGAAAAATGGTCTAACTGTATCAGGTTATTGAGGCTAAGGGATAGATGCAAATACCTACATTACTACTATTACCATTACTGCTCCACTTTTACACCACTCTCTGTCTCCTGTGTCTAGCACTACTCGGTTTTTATTGCCACTTTTGTCACTTGCGCTACTTACACTACTACCACTACCACCATCACTACCTGTTCCACTTCTACTAAATCTTCTACAATTATACTGCTACCTCCTCTCTTTCTACTCCTATCGACTAGCTAATGGTCCAAGTCGGACCGAAATATCGTCATGTTTCATTCTCCTATGTGCAGGCTATTTGTGTATAATAAGATTATTGGCTTAGTTAGTAGAAAGAACACTCTCAGTGCAAATAAGGTTATACAGCTCTGACATATAGTTATCAGGGTCTAGAGGAAAACTTACTGATAACGAGAGTGAGGGAATGGGAGGCGTCTCAAAATATTACATCACTCTCACTACAGCTGGATTTCAGTGCCATCTGAAATCCAGCTGTAGTGAGAAATCCTGTTTGTTTCTTCATTTCTTATCTCCACAAAGACATCCGCATCATTCACAACCCCATGCTCTCCCACATACACTCACAGGCCTATCAAATGCATTGAGTATTAAGATTACACAAAATTTGCTTGACACCAATGCTGTTATAGCCGTAATTGTCTACTAAGATTATTCTCAAATTCACAGGAACAGAAATTTAAAGCAACCTCTCTGTGAACTGTACTGAAAAACATACCTCTTCGTAATCTTTTTTTTTTTTCTCATTTATCTTTTTCCGTTTTCTTCGGTTTTCTTTCTTCAGGATAGATGCAGTTTGTCTGGAGATTCCTTCTTTCCCGAGTGACTACACGAGCTGGCATGTAGTGATTCTGTTACACTGGTTCAGTGATGTCTGTTATCACTGCAATTACTAGTGAGATATAATATCCTATTGTTTTTCTCTGCAGAGCGGAAATACTTTATTATTGTCTGTGTTTACCTGGAGTTTACCTGGAGAGAGTTCCGGGGGTCAACGCCCCCGCGGCCCGTTCTGAGACCAGGCCTCCTGGTGGATCAGAGCCTGATCAACCAGGCTGTTGCTGCTGGCTGCACGCAAACCAACATACGAGCCACAGCCCGGCTGATCCGGAACTGACTTTAGGTGCTTGTCCAGTGCCAGCTTGAAGACTGCCAGGGGTCTGTTGGTAATCCCCCTTATGTGTGCTGGGAGGCAGTTGAACAGTCTCGGGCCCCTGACACTTATTGTATGGTCTCTTAACGTGCTAGTGACACCCCTGCTTTTCATTGGGGGGATGGTGCATCGTCTGCCAAGTCTTTTGCTTTCGTAGTGGGTGATTTTCGTGTGCAAGTTCGGTACTAGTCCCTCTAGGATTTTCCAGGTGTATATAATCATGTATCTCTCCCTCCTGCGTTCCAGGGAATACAGGTTTAGGAACCTCAAGCGCTCCCAATAATTGAGGTGTTTTATCTCCGTTATGCGCGCCGTGAAAGTTCTCTGTACATTCTCTAGGTCGGCAATTTCACCTGCCTTGAAAGGTGCTGTTAGTGTGCAGCAATATTCCAGCCTAGATAGAACAAGTGACCTGAAGAGTGTCATCATGGGCTTGGCCTCCCTAGTTTTGAAGGTTCTCATTATCCATCCTGTCATTTTTCTAGCAGATGCGATTGATACAATGTTATGGTCCTTGAAGGTGAGATCCTCCGACATGATCACTCCCAGGTCTTTGACGTTGGTGTTTCGCTCTATTTTGTGGCCAGAATTTGTTTTGTACTCTGATGAAGATTTAATTTCCTCATGTTTACCATATCTGAGTAATTGAAATTTCTCATCGTTGAACTTCATATTGTTTTCTGCAGCCCACTGAAAGATTTGGTTGATGTCTGCCTGGAGCTTTGCAGTGTCTGCAATGGAAGACACTGTCATGTAGATTCGGGTGTCATCTGCAAAGGAAGACACGGTGCTGTGGCTGACATCCTTGTCTATGTCGGATATAAGGATGAGGAACAAGATGGGAGCGAGTACTGTGCCTTGTGGAACAGAGCTTTTCACCGTAGCTGCCTCGGACTTTACTCTGTTGACGACTACTCTCTGTGTTCTGTTAGTGAGGAAATTATAGATCCATCGACCGACTTTTCCTGTTATTCCTTTAGCACGCATTTTGTGCGCTATTACGCCATGGTCACACTTGTCGAAGGCTTTTGCAAAGTCTGTATATATTACATCTGCATTCTTTTTGTCTTCTAGTGCATTTAGGACCTTGTCGTAGTGGTCCAATAGTTGAGACAGACAGGAGCGACCTGTTCTAAACCCATGTTGCCCTGGGTTGTGTAACTGATGGGTTTCTAGATGCGTGGTGATCTTGCTTCTTAGGACCCTTTCAAAGATTTTTATGATATGGGATGTTAGTGCTATTGGTCTGTAGTTTTTTGCTGTTGCTTTACTGCCCCCTTTGTGGAGTGGGGCTATGTCTGTTGTTTTTAGTAACTGTGGGACGACCCCCGTGTCCATGCTCCCTCTCCATAGGATGGAAAAGGCTCGTGATAGGGGCTTCTTGCAGTTCTTGATGAACACAGAGTTCCATGAGTCTGGCCCTGGGGCAGAGTGCATGGGCATGTCATTTATCGCCTGTTCGAAGTCATTTGGCGTCAGGATAACATCGGATAGGCTTGTGTTAATCAAATTTTGTGGCTCTCTCATAAAAAATTCATTTTGATCTTCGACTCTCAGTCTGGTTAGCGGCTTGCTAAAAACTGAGTCATATTGGGACTTGAGTAGCTCACTCATTTCCTTGTTGTCATCTGTGTAGGACCCATCTTGTTTAAGTAGGGGCCCAATACTGGACGTTGTTCTCGATTTTGATTTGGCATAGGAGAAGAAATACTTTGGGTTTCTTTCGATTTCATTTATGGCTTTTAGTTCTTCCCGCGATTCCTGACTCCTAAAGGATTCTTTTAGCTTAAGTTCGATGCTTGCTATTTCTCTGACCAGTGTCTCCCTACGCATTTCAGATATATTGACCTCTTTTAGCCGCTCTGTTATTCTTTTCCGTCGCCTGTAAAGGGAGCGCCTGTCTCTTTCTGTTTTACATCTACTCCTCCTTTTTCTTAGAGGAATAAGCCTTGTGCATACATCGAGTGCCACCAAGTTAATCTGTTCTAGGCATAAGTTGGGGTCTGTGTTGCTTAGTATATCTTCCCAGCTTATATCGGTTAGGACTTGGTTTACTTGGTCCCACTTTATGTTTTTGTTATTGAAGTTGAATTTGGTGAATGCTCCCTCGTGACTAATCTCCAGCTTTTTTTTTTTTTTTTTGCTTGATCGTAGGAATTGGGTTAATAATTTATCTATATTTTGCTTCATGTGAAGTGGGAAGAACCCATCTTCCAAAGCATTTTCATTTTTAAAGAGGATTTCCATTGTTGCAACCTCCTGTATGAAGATGGTTCTTGCACTGTAATGTCGATATCCGTGAAATAAAAAATTCTGTATTGTTCCTGGAATATTTAAAGGTGTGCCTGTAACTGCTGTTTGTTGTGTAGTCATAGTCTGGCCAGTGTTACGTCCACTGTTCTGGTTTCATGCCATGTATGTTTCTTTGGAGATGTGCCAAAGTATCGGAATCTGCCAAAATTTTGGTATCCCATTCCCAGCTTTTACACATCCCACGTCTTTTTAGTAGTTTCACAGTATGCTGATGAGCATGAAGATATTTTACACTTTTCAACGAAAGTGTTTGTGATGATTTGGAGTTGTCAGTGACTTAGTGAACGTTATAGTGTCTTGCCTTGACTACCCGACCAACTATTTTGTTTTTGTTGAGAAATGGCATTACCAGCTAAGCTTAATTTATAAATATAAATATAGTGAACACTTAGCTGATAAAAGACAGCAAATCATCTACACAGCCGCCCCTGCAGACGAGGTCTAGAAGCTGTCGAAACCATCTTTCAACGGGCTGTAAAGATTTATAATTTGTAAGATTATAAATTACCCCTAGGGGGTGTTATGTCAGCATATTTCATTCACTGATGGCTGACAAAATACATACTTGTTTGGACTCAAAAGTCCGCACCTTACTGCCGACTATAGGTTGATTACAACCTCCTTGCGACTCAAGAACTGCGCAGTCCCCCGTACCACAAGAAATTCGTAACATACCTAGCTCTTGTAACGTGAGCTATGGTGTTCTTCACACCTTCGACAGGTATCGGTGACTTGATAGAAGCTGAAGTGTCCTTGGATGTCCACGTCTTCCATTGTCTAGGAAACGCACACTGGTACACTATGTTCCACAAGATTTGTCTTTATTGTTCACAATCTTATCACAAGAGAAGCTGATCACACTTCTCTTAAGTGTTTATTGTGTTTTGTGAGACACTTTGTTCACACTAACGCACAGATCGTTGTTCTTTGTTGGTTATCCTGGCGTCACTGTCACTCTCAGTAGAGTCAAAAGTAATCTAAAGACGCCACAGCGCCCCATGCCGTCACTGCCCCTTGCACAAAGAAAAAGCTGACATAGTACCTTTGCTTCCATGCCACTTCCTCGATGAAGTAAAGCAGAATGTTTGATTCTTGCTGTCTTAAGCATAGACAACAATGTCCACTATCTTTACTATGGTAATAAAGTGGGAGCAGGATTTTCCTTAATTGTCCTGCTAAAGTAAGAGATGTACTGTCTTTTATTAAGCTACACTCTGCAACACAGGACTGCAAGGAGCAGCGGTCACTTGACCACGTCGCATACTCGTACGGCATCTGTGATCAATTACTCACTGTAGCAGTAAACAAGACGCTTGCCCCTTCTGAGAGGGCTGGGCCCCTCAGGGCTGAAAGGGGCTGAAGGGGGCTGATACCCCCTCCTGGAGAAAATTTCTCCACAGTTTTGTCGTGCAGTAAACAAACGCTCACTGAGCTGATATGTGATACCCGTTCTTGTAGGTGAGGCCGGGAGTCACAAGGGCTATACAGAGTAGAGTGATACATTGTACAGTTTCACGAGAACACCTGCAGTTCCACAGTAACACCTGCAGTTCCACAGTAACACCTGCAGTTCAACAATAACACCTGCAGTAACACAGTAACACCTGCAGTTCCACAATAACACCTGCAGTTCCACAGCAACACCTGCAGTTCCACAATAACACCTGCAGTTCCACAGTAACACCTGCAGTTCCAGAATAACACGTGCAGTTCCAGAATAACACCTACAGTTCCACAGTAACACATGCAGTTCCACAGTAACACCTGCAGTTCCACAATAACACCTGCAGTTCCACAGTAACACCTGCAGTTCCACAGAAACACCTGCAGTTCCACAATAACACCTGCAATTCCACAATAACACCTGCAATTCTACAGTAACACATGAAGTTCCGCAATAACACCTGAAGTTCTACAATAACACCTGCAGTTCCACAATAACACCTGCAGTTCCACAAAAACACCTGCAGTTCCAAAATAACACCTGCAGTTCCACAATAACACCTGCAGTTCTACAATAACACCGGCAGTTCCACAATAACACCTGCAGTTTCACAGTAACACCTGCACTTCCACAATAACACATGCAGTTCCACAATAACACCTGCATTTCCACAAGAACACCTGCAGTTCCAAAATAACGCCTGCAGTTCCACAATAACACCTGCAGTTCCACAATAACACCTGCAGTTCCACAATAACAATTGCAGTTCCACAATAACACCTGCAGTTCCACAGTAACACCTGCAGTTCCAGAATAACACGTGCAGTTCCAGAATAACACCTACAGTTCCACAGTAATACATGCAGTTCCACAGTAACACCTGCAGTACCACAATAACACCTGCAGTTCCACAGTAACACCTGCAGTTCCACAGAAACACCTGCAGTTACACAATAACACCTGCAATTCCACAATAACACCTGCAATTACACAGTAACACATGAAGTTCCGCAATAACACCTGCAGTTATACAATAACACCTGCAGTTCCACAATAACACCTGCAGTTCCACAAAAACACCTGCAGTTCCAAAATAACATCTGCAGTTCCACAATAACACCTGCAGTTCTACAATAACACCGGCAGTTCCACAATAACACCTGCAGTTTCACAGTAACACCTGCACTTCCACAATAACACATGCAGTTCCACAATAACACCTGCATTTCCACAAGAACACCTGCAGTTCCACAATAACGCCTGCAGTTCCACAATAACACCTGCAGTTCCACAATAACACCTGCAGTTCCACAATAACAATTGCAGTTCCACAATAACACCTGCAGTTCCACAATGACACCTGCGGTTCAACATTAACACCTGCAGTTCATTAATAACACCTGCAGTTCCACAATAACACCTGTAGTTCCACAGTAACACCTGTAGTTCCACAATAACACCTGCAGTTCTACAATAACACCTGCAGTTCCACAATGACACCTGCTGTTCAACAATAACACCTGCAGTTCCCTAATAACATCTGCAGTTCCACAATAACACCTGTAGTTCCACAGCAACATTTGCTGTTGCACAATAACAACTGCCGTTCCACAAAAACACCTGCAGTTCCACAATAACACCTGCTGTTGCGCAATAACACCTACAGTTCCACAATAACACCGGCAGTTCCACAATAACACCTGCAGTTCCACAATAACAATTGCAGTTCCACAATAACACCTGCAGTTCCACAATGACACCTGCGGTTCAACATTAACACCTGCAGTTCATTAATAACACCTGCAGTTCTACAATAACACCTGTAGTTCCACAGTAACACCTGTAGTTCCACAATAACACCTGCAGTTCTACAATAACACCTGCAGTTCCACAATGACACCTGCTGTTCAACAATAACACCTGCAGTTCCCTAATAACACCTGCAGTTCCACAATAACACCTGTAGTTCCAAAGCAACACCTGCTGCTGCACAATAACACCTACTGTTGCACAATAACACCTGCAGTTCCACAATAACACCGGCAGTTCCACAATAACACCTGCTGTTGCACAATAACACCTGTAGTTGCACAATAACACCTGTAGTTCCACAGTAACACTTACAGTTCCACAATTACACCTGCTGTTCCACAATAAAACCTGCTGTTACACAAGAACACCTGCTGTTGCACAATAACACCTGCAGTTCCACATTAACACCGGCAGTTCCACAATAACACCTACTCTTCCACAATAACACCTACTGTTCCACAATAACACCTGCAGTTCCACAATAACACCTGCAGTTCCACAATAACACCTGAAGTTCCACAATAACACCTGCAGTTCCACAATAACACCTGCTGTTGCACAATAACACCTGCAGTTCCACAATAACACCGGCAGTTCCACAATAACACCTACTGTTCCACAATAACACCTGCTGTTGCACAATAAAACCTGCTGTTACACAAGAACACCTACTTTTCCATAAGAACACCTGCTGTTGCACAATAACACCTGCAGTTCCACATTAACACCTGCAGTTCCACAATAACACTTACTGTTCCACAATAACACCTACTGTTCCACAATAACACCTGCAGTTCCACAATAACACCAACTGTTCCAAAATAACACTTGCTGCTGCACAATAACACCTGAAGTTCCACAAGAACACCTGCAGTTCCACAATAACACCTGCAGTTCCACAATAGCACCTACTGTTCCACAATAACACCTGCAGTTCCACAATAACACCTGCTGTTCAACAACAACACCTGCAGTTCCACAATAACACCTGAAGTTCCACAAGAACACCTGCAGTTCCACAATAACACCTGCAGTTTCATAATAACACCTGCAGTTCCACAAGAACACCTGCAGTTGCACAATACTTGCTGTTCCACAAAAACACCTGCTGTTACACTGGAACACCTACAGTTCCACAATAACACCTGTTGTTACACAACAACACCTGCAGTTCCACAATAACACCTTCAGTTCCACAATAACACCTGCAGTTCCACAATAACACCAGCAGTTCCACAAGAACACCTGCAGGTCCAAAATAACACATGCAGTTCCACAATAACACCAGCAGTTCCACAAGAACACCTGCAGTTCTACAATACCTTCAGCTCCACAAGAACACCTGCAGGTCCAAAATAACACATGCAGTTCCACAATAACACCTGCAGTTCCACAATAACACCTGCAGTTCCACAATAACACCAGCAGTTCCACAAGAACACCTGCAGGTCCAAAATAACACATGCAGTTCCACAATAACACCTGCAGTTCCACAAGAACACCTGCAGTTCTACAATACCTTCAGTTCCACAAGAACACCTGCAGGTCCAAAATAACACATGCAGTTCCACAATAAAACCTTCAGTTCCACAAGAACACCTGCTGTTCCGCAATAACACCTGCTCTTACACAAGAACACCTGCAGTTCCACAATAACACCTGCTGTTACAAAAGAACACCTGCAGTTCCACAGGAACACCGGCAATACCAAAATAACACCAGCAGTTCCACAAGAACACCTGCTGTTCCACAATAACACCTGCTGTTACACAAAAACATCTTCAGTTCCACAATAACACGTGCAGTTCCAAAATAACACATGCAGTTCCAAAATAACACCTGCAGTTCCAAAATAACACTTACAGTTCCACAAGAACACCTGCAGTTCCACAAGGATACCTGCTGTTACACAAGAGCACCTGCAGTTCCACAATAACACATGCAGTTCCAAAAAAACACCTGAAGTTCCACAAGAACACCTGCAGTTCCACAAGAACACCAGCAGTTCCACAATAACACCTGCAGTCCCAAAATAACACCTGTGATTCCAAAATAAAACCAGCAGTTCCAAAATGACACCTGCAGTTCCAAAAGAGCGTCTACAGTTCCACAAGAACACCTGCAGTTCCACAAGAACACCTGCAGTTGCACAATAACACTTTCAATTCCACAAGAACACCTGCTGTTCGACAATAATATCTGCTGTTACACAAGAACACCTACAGTTCCACAAGAACACCAGCAGTTCCACAATAACACCTGCAGTCCCAAAATAACACCTGTGATTCCAAAATTAAACCTGCAGTTCCAAAATAACACCTGCAGTTCCAAAAGAGCGTCTACAGTTCCACAAGAACACCTGCAGTTCCACAAGAACACCTGCAGTTGCACAATAACACTTTCAGTTCCACAAGAACACCTGCTGTTTGACAATAATATCTGCTGTTACACAAGAACACCTGCAGTTCCACAAGAACACCTGCACTTCCACAATAACATGTGCAGTTCCACAATAACACCTGCAGTTCCACAATAACACCTGCAGTTCCACAATAACAACTGAAGTTCCACAATAACACCAGCAGTTCCACAATATCACCTGCTGTTCCACAAAAACACCTGCTGTTCCACAAAAACACCTGCAGTTCCACAGGAACACTGGCAATTCCAAAATACCACCAGCTGTTCCAAAATAACAACTGCAGTTCCACAAGAACACCTGCAGTTCTACAAAGACACCTGCTGTTACACAAGAACACCTGCAGTTCCACAATAACACCTGCAGTTCCCAAATAAAACCTGAAGTTCCTCAAGAGCACCTGCAGTTCCACAAGAACACCTGCTGTTCCACAATAACACCTGCAGTCCCAAAATAACACCTGTAATGCCAAAATAAAACCTGCAGTTCCAAAATAGCACCTGCAGTTCCACAAGAACACCTGCTCTTCCACAAGAACACCTGCAGTTCCACAAGAACTCGTGCTGTTCCACATTAACACCTGCAGATGCAAAATAACACCTACAGTTCCAGAATAACACCTGCAGTTCCACAATACCATTTTCAGTTCCACAATAACACCTGCCGTTCCACAATAACACCTGCAGTTTCACAATAACACCTGCAGTTCCACAAAAACACATGCAGTTCCATAATAACACCTGCAGTTCCACAATAACACCTGCAGTTCCACAATAACACCTACTTTTCCACAATAACACCTGCAGTTCCACACTAACACCTGCAGTTCCACAATAACACCTACTGTTCCTCAATAACACCTGCTGTTGCACAATAACACCTGCAGTTCCACAATAACACCTGCTGTTCAACAACAACACCTGCAGTTCCACAATAACACCTGAAGTTCCACAAGAACACCTGCAGTTCCACAATAACACCTGCAGTTTCATAATAACACCTGCAGTTCCACAAGAACACCTGCAGTTGCACAATACTTGCAGTTCCACAAGAACACCTGCTGTTCCACAAAAACACCTGCTGCTACACAGGAACACCTGCAGTTCCACAATAACACTTGCAGTTCCAAAATAACGCCTACAGTTCCACAAGAACACCTGCAGTTCCACAAGGACACCTGCTGTTACACAAGAACACCTGCAGTTCCACAATAACACATGCAGTTCCAAAATAACACCAGAAGTTCCACAAGAACACCTGCAGTTCCACAAGAACACCTGCTGTTACACAATAACACCTGCAGTCCCAAAATAACACCTGTAATGCCAAAATAAAACCTGTAGTTCCAAAATAACACCTGCAGTTCCACAAGACCATCCGCAGATCCACAAGAACACCTGCTCTTCCACAAGAACACCTGCAGTTCCACAAGAACTCGTGCTGTTCCACAATAACACCTGCAGATGCACAATAACACCTACAGTTCCACAAGAACACCGGCAGTTTCATAATAACACTTACAGTTCCACAAGAACACCTGCTGTTCGACAATAACATCTGCTGTTACACAAGAACACATGCAGTTCCACAAGAACACCTGCACTTCCACAATAACATCTGCAGTTCTACAATAACACCTGCAGTTCCACAATAACTCATGAAGTTCCACAATAACACTTGCAGTTCCACAATAACAACTGCAGTTTCATAATAACACCTTCAGTTCTACAAGAACACCTGCAGTTCCACAATACCTGCCGTTCTTCAAGAACACTTGCTGTTCCACAATAACACCTTGTGTTACACAAGAACACCTGAGTTCCACAATAACACCTGCAGGTCCACAATAACACCTGCAGTTCCACAATAACATCTGCAGTACTACAATAACAACTGCATTTCTACAATAACAACTGCAGTTCCCCAATAACACCAGCAGTTCCACAATAACACCTGCTGTTCCACAATAACACCTGCAGTTCCACAAAAACACCTGCACTTCCACAATAACATCTGCAGTTCTACAATAACAACTGCAGTTCCCCAATAACACCAGCAGTTCCACAATAACACCTGCAGTTCCACAATAACACCTGCTGTTCCACAATAACACCTGCAGTTCCACAAAAACACCTGCACTTCCACAATAACATCTGCAGTTCCACAATAACATCTGCAGTTACAAAATAACACCTGCAGTTCCACAAGAACACATGCAGTTCCACAATAACACCTGCAGTTCCACAATAACATCTGCTGTTCCACAATAACACCTGCAGTTCCACAAAAACACCTTCAATTCCACAATAACACCTGCAGTTCCACAAGAACACCTGCATTTCCACAATAACATCTGCAATCCCACAATAACATCTGCAGTACCACAATAACACCTGCAGTTCCACAAGAACACGTGCAGTTCCACAATAACACCTGCAGTTCCACAATAACACCTGCAGTTCCACAATAGCACCTGCAGCTCAACAATAACACCTGCAGTTCGACAATACCACCTGCAGTTCCACAATAACACCTGCAGTTCCCCAATAACACCTACAGTTCCACAATAACACCTGCAGATCCACAATAACACCTGCAGTTCCAAAATAACACCTGCAGTTCCACAATAACACTTGCAGTTCCACAATAACACCTGCAGTTCCACAATAACACTTGCAGTTTCACAATAACACCTGCAGTTCCACAATAACACCTGCAGTTCCAAAATAACACCTACAGTTCTACAATAACACCTGCAGTTCCACAATAACACCTGCAGTTCCACAAAAACATCTGCAGTTCCACAATAACACCTACAGTTTCACAATAACAAATGCAGTTATATAATAACACCTGCAGTTCCACAATAACACCTGCAGTTCCACAATAACAACTGCAGTTCCACAATAACACCTGCAGTTCCACAATAACAAATGCAGTTTCACAATAACACCTGCAGTTCCATAATAACACCTGCAGTTTCACAGTAACACCTGCATTTCCACAATAACACCTACAGTTCCATAATAACACCTGCAGTTCCACAATAACACCTGCAGTTCCACAATAACAACTGCAGTTCCACAATAACACCTGCAGTTCCACAATAACTCCTGCAGTTCCACAATAACACCTGCAGTTCCAAAATAACAATTGCACTTCCACAATAGCACCTACAGTTCCACAATGACACCTGCAGTTCCACAATAACACCTGCACTTCCATAATGACATATGCAGTTCCACAATAACACCTGCAGTTCCCCAATAACACCTGCACTTCCACAATAACACCTGCAGTTCCACAATAACTCTTGCAGTTCCACGATAACAACTGCAGTTCCACAATAACACCTGCAGTTCCACAATAACACCTGCACTTCCATAATGACACATGCAGTTCCACAATAACACCTGCAATTCTACGATAACACCTGCAGTTCCACAATAACACCTGCAGTTCCACAATAACACCTGCAGTTCCACAATAACACCTGCACTTCCATAATGACACATGCAGTTCCACAATAACACCTGCACTTCCACAATAACACCTGCAGTTCCACAATAACAATTGCAGTTCCACAATAACACCTGCAGTTCCACAATAACACCTGCAGTTCCACAATAACACCTGCACTTCCATTATGACACATGCAGTTCCACAATAACACCTGCAGTTCCACGATAACAACTGCAGTTCCACAATAACACCTGCAGTTCCACAATAACTCCTGCAGTTTCACAATAACACCTGCAGTTCCAAAATAACACCTGCACTTCCACAATAACACCTGCAGTTCCACAATGACACCTGCACTTCCACAATAACACCTGCATTTTCTCAATAACACCTGCAGTTCCATAATGACACATGCAGTTCCACAATAACACCTGCATTTTCTCAATGACACCTGCACTTCCATAATGACACATGCAGTTCCACAATAACACCTGCATTTTCTCAATAACACCTGCAGTTCCATAATGACACATGCAGTTCCACAATAACACCTGCATTTTCTCAATAACACCTGCAGTTCCATAATATCACCTGCAGTTCCACAATAACACCTGCATTTCCACAATAACACCTGCAGTTCCATAATAACACTTGCAGTTCTACAATAACACCTGCAGTTCCACAATAACTCTTGCAGTTCCACAATAACTCCTGCAGTTCCACAATAACAGTTGCAGTTCCAAAATAGCACCTGCAGTTCCACAATAACACCTGCAGTTCCACAATAACACCTGCAGTTCCACAATAACTCTTGCAGTTCCACAATAACTTCTGCAGTTCCACAATAACTCCTGCAGTTCCAGAATAACACCTGCAGTTCCACAATAACTCCTGCAGTTCCAGAATAACACCTGCAGTTCCACAATAATATCTGCAGTTCCACAATAACACCTGCAGTTCCAAAATAACTCTTGCAGTTCCACAATAACTCTTGCAGTTCCACAATAACTTCTGCAGTTCCACAATAACTCCTGCAGTTCCACAATAACTCTTGCAGTTCCACAATAACTTCTGCAGTTCCACAATAACTTCTGCAGTTCCACAATAACACCTGCAGTTCCAGAATAACACCTGCAGTTCCACAATAACTCCTGCAGTTCCACAATAACACCTGCAGTTCCAAAATAACTCTTGCAGTTCCACAATAACACCTGCAGTTCCAAAATAACTCTTGCAGTTCCACAATAACTTCTGCAGTTCCACAATAACTCCTGCAGTTCCACAATAACACCTGCAGTTCCAAAATAACTCTTGCAGTTCCACAATAACTCCTGCAGTTCCACAATAACTTCTGCAGTTCCACAATAACTCCTGCAGTTCCAGAATAACACCTGCAGTTCCACAATAACTCCTGCAGTTCCACAATAACACCTGCAGTTCCACAATAACACCTGCAGTTCCACAATAACTCCTGCAGTTCCACAATAACTCCTGCAGTTCCACAATAACTCTTGCAGTTCCACAATAACACCTGCAGTTCCAAAATAGCACCTGCAGTTCCAAAATAACACCTACAGTTCCACAATAACACCTGCAGTTCCACAATAAGACCTGCAGTTCCACAAAAACACCTGCAGTTCCACAATAACACCTGCAGTTCCACAATAACACCTGCAGTTCCTCAATAACTCCTGCAGTTCCACAATAACTCCTGCAGTTCTACAATAACACCTGCAGTTCCACAATAACACCTGCAGTTCCTCAATAACACCTGCAGTTCCACAATAACTCCTGCAGTTCCACAATAACTCCTGCAGTTCCACACTAACACCTGCAGTTCCACAATAACACCTGCAGTTCCACAATAACACCTGCAGTTCCACAATAACACCTGCAATTCCACAATAACACCTACAGTTCCACAATAACACCTGTAGTTCCACAATAACACCTCCAGTTCCACAGAAACTCCTGCAGTTCCACAATAACACCTGCAGTTCCACAATAACACCTGCAGTTCCTCAATAACACCTGCAGTTCCACAATAACTCCTGCAGTTCCACAATAACTCCTGCAGTTCCACATTGACACCTGCAGTTCCACAATAACACCTGCAGTTCCACAATAACACCTGCAGTTCCACAATAACACCTGCAATTCCACAATAACACCTACAGTTCCACAATAACACCTGTAGTTCCACAATAACACCTGCAGTTCCACAATAACACCTGCAGTTCCACAATAACACCTGCAGTTCCACAATAACACCTGCAGTTCCACAATAAAACCTGCAGTTCCACAATAACTCCAGCAGTTCCAGAATAACTCCTGCAGTTCCACAATAACACCTGCAGTTCCGCAATAACACCTGCAGTTCCAAAATAACACCTGCAGTTCCACAATAACACCTGCAGTTCCACAATAACACCTGCAATTCCACAATAACACCTACAGTTCCACAATAACACCTGTAGTTCCACAACAACACCTCCAGTTCCACAATAACACCTGCACTTCCACAATAACACCTGCAGTTCCACAATAACACCTGCAGTTCCACAATAACACCTGCAGTTCCACAATAACTCATGCAGTTCCAGAATAACTATTGCAGTTCCACAATAACACCTGCAGTTCCGCAATAACACATGCAGTTCCACAATAACACCTGCAATTCCACAATAACACCTGCAATTCCACAATAACACCTGCAGTTCCACAATAATACCTGCAGTTCCACAATAACTCCTGCAGTTCCACAATAACACCTGCAGTTCCACAATAACACCTGCAGTTCCACAATAACTCCTGCAGTTCCACAATAACTCCTGCAGTTCCACAATAACACCTGCAGTTTCACAATAACACCTGCAGTTGCACAATAACACATGCAATTCCACAATAACACCTGCAGTTGCACAATAACACCTGCAGTTCCACAATAACACCTGCAATTCCAAAATAACACCTGCAGTTCCACAATAACACCTGCAGTTCCACAATAACACGTGCAGTTTCACAATAACACCTGTAGTTCCACAATAACACCTGCAGTTCCAAAATAACACCTACAGTTTTACAATAACACCTGCAGTTCCACAATAACACCTGCAGTTCCACAATAACACCTGCAGTTCCACAATAACACCTGCAGTTTCACAATAACACCTGCAGTTCCATAATAACACCTGCAGTTCCACAATAACTCCTGCAGTTCCACAATAACAACTGCAGTTCCACAATAACACCTGCAGTTCCACAATAACAAATGCAGTTTCACAATAACACCTGCAGTTCCATAATAACACCTGCAGTTCCATAATAACACCTGCAGTTCCACAATAACAACTGCAGTTCCACAATAACACCTGCAGTTCCACAATAACACTTGCAGTTCCATAATAACACCTGCAGTTCCAAAATAACAACTGCAGATCCACAATAACACCTGCAGTTCCACAATAACTCCAGCAGTTCCAGAATAACTATTGCAGTTCCACAATAACACCTGCAGTTCCGCAATAACACATGCAGTTCCAAAATAACACCTGCAATTCCACAATAACACCTGCAATTCCACAATAACACCTGCAGTTCCACAATAACACCTGCAGTTCCACAATAACTCCTGCAGTTCCACAATAACACCTGCAGTTCCAAAATAACACATGCACTTCCACAATAACACCTACAGTTCCACAATGACACCTGCAGTTCGACAATAACACCTGCACTTCCATAATGACACATGCAGTTCCACAATAACACCTGCAGTTCCACAATAACACCTGCATTTCCACAATAACACCTGCAGTTCCACAATAACACCTGCAGTTCCACGATAACAACTGCAGTTCCACAATAACACCTGCAGTTCCACAATAACACCTGCACTTCCATAATGAATCATGCAGTTCCACAATAACACCTGGAATTCCACGATAACACCTGCAGTTCCACAATAACACCTGCAGTTCCACAATAACACCTGCAGTTCCACAATAACACCTGCACTTCCATAATGACACATGCAGTTCCACAATAACACCTGCACTTCCACAATAACACCTGCAGTTCCACAATAACACCTGCAGTTCCACAATAACACCTGCAGTTCCACAATAACACCTGCAGTTCCACAATAACACCTGCAGTTCCACAAGAACACCTGCAGTTCCACAAGAACACCTGCAGTTGCACAATAACACTTTCAATTCCACAAGAACACCTGCTGTTCGACAATAATATCTGCTGTTACACAAGAACACCTACAGTTCCACAAGAACACCAGCAGTTCCACAATAACACCTGCAGTCCCAAAATAACACCTGTGATTCCAAAATTAAACCTGCAGTTCCAAAATAACACCTGCAGTTCCAAAAGAGCGTCTACAGTTCCACAAGAACACCTGCAGTTCCACAAGAACACCTGCAGTTGCACAATAACACTTTCAGTTCCACAAGAACACCTGCTGTTTGACAATAATATCTGCTGTTACACAAGAACACCTGCAGTTCCACAAGAACACCTGCACTTCCACAATAACATGTGCAGTTCCACAATAACACCTGCAGTTCCACAATAACACCTGCAGTTCCACAATAACAACTGAAGTTCCACAATAACACCAGCAGTTCCACAATAACACCTGCTGTTCCACAAAAACACCTGCTGTTCCACAAAAACACCTGCAGTTCCACAGGAACACTGGCAATTCCAAAATACCACCAGCTGTTCCAAAATAACAACTGCAGTTCCACAAGAACACCTGCAGTTCTACAAAGACACCTGCTGTTACACAAGAACACCTGCAGTTCCACAATAACACCTGCAGTTCCCAAATAAAACCTGAAGTTCCTCAAGAACACCTGCAGTTCCACAAGAACACCTGCTGTTCCACAATAACACCTGCAGTCCCAAAATAACACCTGTAATGCCAAAATAAAACCTGCAGTTCCAAAATAGCACCTGCAGTTCCACAAGAACACCTGCTCTTCCACAAGAACACCTGCAGTTCCACAAGAACTCGTGCTGTTCCACATTAACACCTGCAGATGCAAAATAACACCTACAGTTCCACAATAACACCTGCAGTTCCACAATACCATTTTCAGTTCCACAATAACACCTGCCGTTCCACAATAACACCTGCAGTTTCACAATAACACCTGCAGTTCCACAAAAACACTTGCAGTTCCATAATAACACCTGCAGTTCCACAATAACACCTGCAGTTCCACAATAACACCTACTTTTCCACAATAACACCTGCAGTTCCACACTAACACCTGCAGTTCCACAATAACACCTACTGTTCCTCAATAACACCTGCTGTTGCACAATAACACCTGCAGTTCCACAATAACACCTGCTGTTCAACAATAACACCTGCCGTTCCACAATAACACCTGAAGTTCCACAAGAACACCTGCAGTTCCACAATAACACCTGCAGTTTCATAATAACACCTGCAGTTCCACAAGAACACCTGCAGTTGCACAATACTTGCAGTTCCACAAGAACACCTGCTGTTCCACAAAAACACCTGCTGCTACACAGGAACACCTGCAGTTCCACAATAACACTTGCAGTTCCAAAATAACGCCTACAGTTCCACAAGAACACCTGCAGTTCCACAAGGACACCTGCTGTTACACAAGAACACCTGCAGTTCCACAATAACACATGCAGTTCCAAAATAACACCAGAAGTTCCACAAGAACACCTGCAGTTCCACAAGAACACCTGCTGTTACACAATAACACCTGCAGTCCCAAAATAACACCTGTAATGCCAAAATAAAACCTGTAGTTCCAAAATAACACCTGCAGTTCCACAAGACCATCCGCAGATCCACAAGAACACCTGCTCTTCCACAAGAACACCTGCAGTTCCACAAGAACTCGTGCTGTTCCACAATAACACCTGCAGATGCACAATAACACCTACAGTTCCACAAGAACACCGGCAGTTTCATAATAACACTTACAGTTCCACAAGAACACCTGCTGTTCGACAATAACATCTGCTGTTACACAAGAACACATGCAGTTCCACAAGAACACCTGCACTTCCACAATAACATCTGCAGTTCTACAATAACACCTGCAGTTCCACAATAACTCATGAAGTTCCACAATAACACTTGCAGTTCCACAATAACAACTGCAGTTTCATAATAACACCTTCAGTTCTACAAGAACACCTGCAGTTCCACAATACCTGCCGTTCTTCAAGAACACTTGCTGTTCCACAATAACACCTTGTGTTACACAAGAACACCTGAGTTCCACAATAACACCTGCAGGTCCACAATAACACCTGCAGTTCCACAATAACATCTGCAGTTCTACAATAACAACTGCATTTCTACAATAACAACTGCAGTTCCCCAATAACACCAGCAGTTCCACAATAACACCTGCTGTTCCACAATAACACCTGCAGTTCCACAAAAACACCTGCACTTCCACAATAACATCTGCAGTTCTACAATAACAACTGCAGTTCCCCAATAACACCAGCAGTTCCACAATAACACCTGCAGTTCCACAATAACACCTGCTGTTCCACAATAACACCTGCAGTTCCACAAAAACACCTGCACTTCCACAATAACATCTGCAGTTCCACAATAACATCTGCAGTTACAAAATAACACCTGCAGTTCCACAAGAACACATGCAGTTCCACAATAACACCTGCAGTTCCACAATAACATCTGCTGTTCCACAATAACACCTGCAGTTCCACAAAAACACCTTCAATTCCACAATAACACCTGCAGTTCCACAAGAACACCTGCATTTCCACAATAACATCTGCAATCCCACAATAACATCTGCAGTACCACAATAACACCTGCAGTTCCACAAGAACACGTGCAGTTCCACAATAACACCTGCAGTTCCACAATAACACCTGCAGTTCCACAATAGCACCTGCAGCTCAACAATAACACCTGCAGTTCGACAATACCACCTGCAGTTCCACAATAACACCTGCAGTTCCCCAATAACACCTACAGTTCCACAATAACACCTGCAGATCCACAATAACACCTGCAGTTCCAAAATAACACCTGCAGTTCCACAATAACACTTGCAGTTCCACAATAACACCTGCAGTTCCACAATAACACTTGCAGTTTCACAATAACACCTGCAGTTCCACAATAACACCTGCAGTTCCAAAATAACACCTACAGTTCTACAATAACACCTGCAGTTCCACAATAACACCTGCAGTTCCACAAAAACATCTGCAGTTCCACAATAACACCTACAGTTTCACAATAACAAATGCAGTTCCATAATAACACCTGCAGTTCCACAATAACACCTGCAGTTCCACAATAACAACTGCAGTTCCACAATAACACCTGCAGTTCCACAATAACAAATGCAGTTTCACAATAACACCTGCAGTTCCATAATAACACCTGCAGTTTCACAGTAACACCTGCATTTCCACACTAACACCTACAGTTCCATAATAACACCTGCAGTTCCACAATAACACCTGCAGTTCCACAATAACAACTGCAGTTCCACAATAACACCTGCAGTTCCACAATAACTCCTGCAGTTCCACAATAACACCTGCAGTTCCAAAATAACAATTGCACTTCCACAATAGCACCCACAGTTCCACAATGACACCTGCAGTTCCACAATAACACCTGCACTTCCATAATGACATATGCAGTTCCACAATAACACCTGCAGTTCCCCAATAACACCTGCACTTCCACAATAACACCTGCAGTTCCACAATAACTCTTGCAGTTCCACGATAACAACTGCAGTTCCACAATAACACCTGCAGTTCCACAATAACACCTGCACTTCCATAATGACACATGCAGTTCCACAATAACACCTGCAATTCTACGATAACACCTGCAGTTCCACAATAACACCTGCAGTTCCACAATAACACCTGCAGTTCCACAATAACACCTGCACTTCCATAATGACACATGCAGTTCCACAATAACACCTGCACTTCCACAATAACACCTGCAGTTCCACAATAACAATTGCAGTTCCACAATAACACCTGCAGTTCCACAATAACACCTGCAGTTCCACAATAACACCTGCACTTCCATAATGACACATGCAGTTCCACAATAACACCTGCAGTTCCACGATAACAACTGCAGTTCCACAATAACACCTGCAGTTCCACAATAACTCCTGCAGTTTCACAATAACACCTGCAGTTCCACAATGACACCTGCACTTCCACAATAACACCTGCATTTTCTCAATAACACCTGCAGTTCCATAATGACACATGCAGTTCCACAATAACACCTGCATTTTCTCAATGACACCTGCACTTCCATAATGACACATGCAGTTCCACAATAACACCTGCATTTTCTCAATAACACCTGCAGTTCCATAATGACACATGCAGTTCCACAATAACACCTGCATTTTCTCAATAACACCTGCAGTTCCATAATATCACCTGCAGTTCCACAATAACACCTGCATTTCCACAATAACACCTGCAGTTCCATAATAACACTTGCAGTTCTACAATAACACCTTCAGTTCCACAATAACACCTGCAGTTCCACAATAACTCTTGCAGTTCCACAATAACTCCTGCAGTTCCACAATAACAGTTGCAGTTCCAAAATAGCACCTGCAGTTCCACAATAACACCTGCAGTTCCACAATAACACCTGCAGTTCCACAATAACTCTTGCAGTTCCACAATAACTTCTGCAGTTCCACAATAACTCCTGCAGTTCCAGAATAACACCTGCAGTTCCACAATAACTCCTGCAGTTCCAGAATAACACCTGCAGTTCCACAATAATATCTGCAGTTCCACAAGAACACCGGCAGTTTCATAATAACACTTACAGTTCCACAAGAACACCTGCTGTTCGACAATAACATCTGCTGTTACACAAGAACACATGCAGTTCCACAAGAACACCTGCACTTCCACAATAACATCTGCAGTTCTACAATAACACCTGCAGTTCCACAATAACTCATGAAGTTCCACAATAACACTTGCAGTTCCACAATAACAACTGCAGTTTCATAATAACACCTTCAGTTCTACAAGAACACCTGCAGTTCCACAATACCTGCCGTTCTTCAAGAACACTTGCTGTTCCACAATAACACCTTGTGTTACACAAGAACACCTGAGTTCCACAATAACACCTGCAGGTCCACAATAACACCTGCAGTTCCACAATAACATCTGCAGTTCTACAATAACAACTGCATTTCTACAATAACAACTGCAGTTCCCCAATAACACCAGCAGTTCCACAATAACACCTGCTGTTCCACAATAACACCTGCAGTTCCACAAAAACACCTGCACTTCCACAATAACATCTGCAGTTCTACAATAACAACTGCAGTTCCCCAATAACACCAGCAGTTCCACAATAACACCTGCAGTTCCACAATAACACCTGCTGTTCCACAATAACACCTGCAGTTCCACAAAAACACCTGCACTTCCACAATAACATCTGCAGTTCCACAATAACATCTGCAGTTACAAAATAACACCTGCAGTTCCACAAGAACACATGCAGTTCCACAATAACACCTGCAGTTCCACAATAACATCTGCTGTTCCACAATAACACCTGCAGTTCCACAAAAACACCTTCAATTCCACAATAACACCTGCAGTTCCACAAGAACACCTGCATTTCCACAATAACATCTGCAATCCCACAATAACATCTGCAGTACCACAATAACACCTGCAGTTCCACAAGAACACGTGCAGTTCCACAATAACACCTGCAGTTCCACAATAACACCTGCAGTTCCACAATAGCACCTGCAGCTCAACAATAACACCTGCAGTTCGACAATACCACCTGCAGTTCCACAATAACACCTGCAGTTCCCCAATAACACCTACAGTTCCACAATAACACCTGCAGATCCACAATAACACCTGCAGTTCCAAAATAACACCTGCAGTTCCACAATAACACTTGCAGTTCCACAATAACACCTGCAGTTCCACAATAACACTTGCAGTTTCACAATAACACCTGCAGTTCCACAATAACACCTGCAGTTCCAAAATAACACCTACAGTTCTACAATAACACCTGCAGTTCCACAATAACACCTGCAGTTCCACAAAAACATCTGCAGTTCCACAATAACACCTACAGTTTCACAATAACAAATGCAGTTCCATAATAACACCTGCAGTTCCACAATAACACCTGCAGTTCCACAATAACAACTGCAGTTCCACAATAACACCTGCAGTTCCACAATAACAAATGCAGTTTCACAATAACACCTGCAGTTCCATAATAACACCTGCAGTTTCACAGTAACACCTGCATTTCCACACTAACACCTACAGTTCCATAATAACACCTGCAGTTCCACAATAACACCTGCAGTTCCACAATAACAACTGCAGTTCCACAATAACACCTGCAGTTCCACAATAACTCCTGCAGTTCCACAATAACACCTGCAGTTCCAAAATAACAATTGCACTTCCACAATAGCACCCACAGTTCCACAATGACACCTGCAGTTCCACAATAACACCTGCACTTCCATAATGACATATGCAGTTCCACAATAACACCTGCAGTTCCCCAATAACACCTGCACTTCCACAATAACACCTGCAGTTCCACAATAACTCTTGCAGTTCCACGATAACAACTGCAGTTCCACAATAACACCTGCAGTTCCACAATAACACCTGCACTTCCATAATGACACATGCAGTTCCACAATAACACCTGCAATTCTACGATAACACCTGCAGTTCCACAATAACACCTGCAGTTCCACAATAACACCTGCAGTTCCACAATAACACCTGCACTTCCATAATGACACATGCAGTTCCACAATAACACCTGCACTTCCACAATAACACCTGCAGTTCCACAATAACAATTGCAGTTCCACAATAACACCTGCAGTTCCACAATAACACCTGCAGTTCCACAATAACACCTGCACTTCCATAATGACACATGCAGTTCCACAATAACACCTGCAGTTCCACGATAACAACTGCAGTTCCACAATAACACCTGCAGTTCCACAATAACTCCTGCAGTTTCACAATAACACCTGCAGTTCCACAATGACACCTGCACTTCCACAATAACACCTGCATTTTCTCAATAACACCTGCAGTTCCATAATGACACATACAGTTCCACAATAACACCTGCATTTTCTCAATGACACCTGCACTTCCATAATGACACATGCAGTTCCACAATAACACCTGCATTTTCTCAATAACACCTGCAGTTCCATAATGACACATGCAGTTCCACAATAACACCTGCATTTTCTCAATAACACCTGCAGTTCCATAATATCACCTGCAGTTCCACAATAACACCTGCATTTCCACAATAACACCTGCAGTTCCATAATAACACTTGCAGTTCTACAATAACACCTTCAGTTCCACAATAACACCTGCAGTTCCACAATAACTCTTGCAGTTCCACAATAACTCCTGCAGTTCCACAATAACAGTTGCAGTTCCAAAATAGCACCTGCAGTTCCACAATAACACCTGCAGTTCCACAATAACACCTGCAGTTCCACAATAACTCTTGCAGTTCCACAATAACTTCTGCAGTTCCACAATAACTCCTGCAGTTCCAGAATAACACCTGCAGTTCCACAATAACTCCTGCAGTTCCAGAATAACACCTGCAGTTCCACAATAATATCTGCAGTTCCACAATAACACCTGCAGTTCCAAAATAACTCTTGCAGTTCCACAATAACTCTTGCAGTTCCACAATAACTTCTGCAGTTCCACAATAACTCCTGCAGTTCCACAATAACTCTTGCAGTTCCACAATAACTTCTGCAGTTCCACAATAACTTCTGCAGTTCCACAATAACACCTGCAGTTCCAGAATAACACCTGCAGTTCCACAATAACTCCTGCAGTTCCACAATAACACCTGCAGTTCCAAAATAACTCTTGCAGTTCCACAATAACACCTGCAGTTCCAAAATAACTCTTGCAGTTCCACAATAACTTCTGCAGTTCCACAATAACTCCTGCAGTTCCACAATAACACCTGCAGTTCCAAAATAACTCTTGCAGTTCCACAATAACTCCTGCAGTTCCACAATAACTTCTGCAGTTCCACAATAACTCCTGCAGTTCCAGAATAACACCTGCAGTTCCACAATAACTCCTGCAGTTCCACAATAACACCTGCAGTTCCACAATAACACCTGCAGTTCCACAATAACTCCTGCAGTTCCACAATAACTCCTGCAGTTCCACAATAACTCTTGCAGTTCCACAATAACACCTGCAGTTCCAAAATAGCACCTGCAGTTCCAAAATAACACCTACAGTTCCACAATAACACCTGCAGTTCCACAATAAGACCTGCAGTTCCACAAAAACACCTGCAGTTCCACAATAACACCTGCAGTTCCACAATAACACCTGCAGTTCCTCAATAACTCCTGCAGTTCCACAATAACTCCTGCAGTTCTACAATAACACCTGCAGTTCCACAATAACACCTGCAGTTCCTCAATAACACCTGCAGTTCCACAATAACTCCTGCAGTTCCACAATAACTCCTGCAGTTCCACACTAACACCTGCAGTTCCACAATAACACCTGCAGTTCCACAATAACACCTGCAGTTCCACAATAACACCTGGAATTCCACAATAACACCTACAGTTCCACAATAACACCTGTAGTTCCACAATAACACCTCCAGTTCCACAGAAACTCCTGCAGTTCCACAATAACACCTGCAGTTCCACAATAACACCTGCAGTTCCTCAATAACACCTGCAGTTCCACAATAACTCCTGCAGTTCCACAATAACTCCTGCAGTTCCACACTGACACCTGCAGTTCCACAATAACACCTGCAGTTCCACAATAACACCTGCAGTTCCACAATAACACCTGCAATTCCACAATAACACCTACAGTTCCACAATAACACCTGTAGTTCCACAATAACACCTGCAGTTCCACAATAACACCTGCAGTTCCACAATAACACCTGCAGTTCCACAATAACACCTGCAGTTCCACAATAAAACCTGCAGTTCCACAATAACTCCAGCAGTTCCAGAATAACTCCTGCAGTTCCACAATAACACCTGCAGTTCCGCAATAACACCTGCAGTTCCAAAATAACACCTGCAGTTCCACAATAACACCTGCAGTTCCACAATAACACCTGCAATTCCACAATAACACCTACAGTTCCACAATAACACCTGTAGTTCCACAATAACACCTTTAGTTCCACAATAACACCTGCACTTCCACAATAACACCTGCAGTTCCACAATAACACCTGCAGTTCCACAATAACACCTGCAGTTCCACAATAACTCCAGCAGTTCCAGAATAACTATTGCAGTTCCACAATAACACCTGCAGTTCCGCAATAACACATGCAGTTCCACAATAACACCTGCAATTCCACAATAACACCTGCAATTCCACAATAACACCTGCAGTTCCACAATAATACCTGCAGTTCCACAATAACTCCTGCAGTTCCACAATAACACCTGCAGTTCCACAATAACACCTGCAGTTCCACAATAACTCCTGCAGTTCCACAATAACTCCTGCAGTTCCACAATAACACCTGCAGTTTTACAATAACACCTGCAGTTGCACAATAACACATGCAATTCCACAATAACACCTGCAGTTGCACAATAACACCTGCAGTTCCACAATAACACCTGCAATTCCAAAATAACACCTGCAGTTCCACAATAACACCTGCAGTTCCACAATAACACGTGCAGTTTCACAATAACACCTGTAGTTCCACAATAACACCTGCAGTTCCAAAATAACACCTACAGTTTTACAATAACACCTGCAGTTCCACAATAACACCTGCAGTTCCACAATAACACCTGCAGTTCCACAATAACACCTGCAGTTTCACAATAACACCTGCAGTTCCATAATAACACCTGCAGTTCCACAATAACTCCTGCAGTTCCACAATAACAACTGCAGTTCCACAATAACACCTGCAGTTCCACAATAACAAATGCAGTTTCACAATAACACCTGCAGTTCCATAATAACACCTGCAGTTCCATAATAACACCTGCAGTTCCACAAAAACAACTGCAGTTCCACAATAACACCTGCAGTTCCACAATAACACTTGCAGTTCCATAATAACACCTGCAGTTCCAAAATAACAACTGCAGATCCACAATAACACCTGCAGTTCCACAATAACTCCAGCAGTTCCAGAATAACTATTGCAGTTCCACAATAACACCTGCAGTTCCGCAATAACACATGCAGTTCCAAAATAACACCTGCAATTCCACAATAACACCTGCAATTCCACAATAACACCTGCAGTTCCACAATAACACCTGCAGTTCCACAATAACTCCTGCAGTTCCACAATAACACCTGCAGTTCCAAAATAACACATGCACTTCCACAATAACACCTACAGTTCCACAATGACACCTGCAGTTCGACAATAACACCTGCACTTCCATAATGACACATGCAGTTCCACAATAACACCTGCAGTTCCACAATAACACCTGCATTTCCACAATAACACCTGCAGTTCCACAATAACACCTGCAGTTCCACGATAACAACTGCAGTTCCACAATAACACCTGCAGTTCCACAATAACACCTGCACTTCCATAATGAATCATGCAGTTCCACAATAACACCTGCAATTCCACGATAACACCTGCAGTTCCACAATAACACCTGCAGTTCCACAATAACACCTGCAGTTCCACAATAACACCTGCACTTCCATAATGACACATGCAGTTCCACAATAACACCTGCACTTCCACAATAACACCTGCAGTTCCACAATAACACCTGCAGTTCCACAATAACACCTGCAGTTCCACAATAACACCTGCAGTTCCACAATAACACCTGCACTTCCATATTGACACATGCAGTTCCACAATAACACCTGCAGTTCCACGATAACAACTGCAGTTCTACAATAACTCCTGCAGTTCCACAATAACTCCTGCAGTTTCACAATAACACCTGCAGTTCCAAAATAACACCTGCACTTCCACAATAACACCTACAGTTCCACAATGACACCTGCACTTCCACAATAACACCTGCACTTCCATAATGACACATGCAGTTCCACAATAACACCTGCAGTTCCACAATAACACCTGCATTTTCTCAATAACACCTGCAGTTCCATAATATCACCTGCAGTTCCACAATAACACCTGCATTTCCACAATAACACCTGCAGTTCCATAATAACACCTGCAGTTCCACAATAACACCTTCAGTTCCACAATAACACCTGCAGTTCCACAATAACACCTGCAGTTCTACAATAACACCTTCAGTTCCACAATAACACCTGCAGTTCTACAATAACACCTTCAGTTCCACAATAACACCTGCAGTTCCACAATAACACCTTCAGTTCCACAATAACACCTGCAGTTCCACAATAACTCTTGCAGTTCCACAATAAATCCTGCAGTTCCACAATAACTCTTGCAGTTCCACAATAACTCTTGCAGTTCCACAATAACTCCTGCAGTTCCACAATAACACCTGCAGTTCCACAATAACACCTGCAGTTCCACAATAACTCCTGCAGTTCCACAATAATACGTGCAGTTCCACAATAACACCTGCAGTTCCACAATAACTCTTGCAGTTCCACAATAAATCCTGCAGTTCCACAATAACTCCTGCAGTTCCACAATAACTCTTGCAGTTCCACAATAACACCTGCAGTTCCAAAACAGCACCTGCAGTTCCAAAATAACACCTACAGTTCCACAATAACACCTGCAGTTCCACAATAAGACCTGCAGTTCCACAAAAACACCTGCAGTTCCACAATAACACCTGCAGTTCCACAATAACACCTGCAGTTCCTCAATAACTCCTGCAGTTCCACAATAACTCCTGCAGTTCCACAATAACACCTGCAGTTCCACAATAACACCTGCAGTTCCACAATAACTCCTGCAGTTCCACAATAACACCTGCAGTTCCACAATAACACCTGCAGTTCCACAATAACACCTGCAGTTCCACAATAACTCCTGCAGTTCCACAATAACTCCTGCAGTTCCACAATAACACCTGCAGTTCCACAATAACACCTGCAGTTCCTCAATAACACCTGCAGTTCCACAATAACTCCTGCAGTTCCACAATAACTCCTGCAGTTCCACAATAACACCTGCAGTTCCACCATAACACCTGCAGTTCCACAATAACACCTGCAGTACCACAATAACACCTGCAATTCCACAATAACACCTACAGTTCCACAATAACACCTGTAGTTCCACAATAACACCTCCAGTTCCACAATATCTCCTGCAGTTCCACAATAACACCTGCAGTTCCTCAATAACACCTGCAGTTCCACAATAACACCTGCAGTTCCACAATAACACCTGCAGTTCCACAATAACACCTGCAGTTCCACAATAACTCCAGCAGTTCCAGAATAACTCCTGCAGTTCCACAATAACACCTGCAGTTCCGCAATAACACCTGCAGTTCCACAATAACACCTGCAGTTCCACAATAACACCTGCAATTCCACAATAACACCTGCAGTTCCACAATAACACCTGCAGTTCCACAATAACTCCTGCAGTTCCACAATAACACCTGCAGTTCCACAATAACACCTGCAGTTCCACAATAACTCCTGCAGTTCCACAATAATACCTGCAGTTCCACAATAACACCTGCAGTTCCACAATAACACCTGCAATTCCACAATAACACCTGCAGTTCCAGAATAACACCTGCAGTTCCACAATAACACCTGCAATTCCAAAATATCACCTGCAGTTCCACAATAACACCTGCAGTTCCACAATAACACCTGCAGTTTCACAATAACACCTGTAGTTCCACAATAACACCTGCAGTTCCAAAATAACACCTACAGTTCTACAATAACACCTGCAGTTCCACAATAACACCTGCAGTTCCACAATAACACCTGCAGTTCCACAATAACACCTGCAGTTTCACAATAACACCTGCAGTTCCATAATAACACCTGCAGTTCCACAATAACACCTGCAGTTCCACAATAACACCTACAGTTCCACAATAACACCTGCAGTTCCATAATAACACCTGCAGTTCCACAATAACACCTGCAGTTCCGCAATAACACCTGCAGTTCCACAATAACACCTGCAGTTCCACAATAACTCTTGCATTTCCACAATAACTCCTGCAGTTCCACAATAACACCTGCAGTTCCAAAATAGCACCTGCAGTTCCACAATAACACCTGCAGTTCCACAATAAAACCTGCAGTTCCACAATAACACCTGCAGTTCTACAATAACACCTGCAGTTCCACAATAACACCTGCAGTTCCACAATATCACCTGCAGTTCCACAATAACACCTGCAATTCCACAATAACACCTACAGTTCCACAATAACAGCTGTAGTTCCACAATAACACCTGCAGTTCCACAATAACACCTGCAGTTCCACAATAACAACTGCAGTTCCACAATAACACCTGCAGTTCCACAATAACACCTGCAGTTCCACAATAACAAATGCAGTTTCACAATAACACCTGAAGTTCCATAATAACACCTGCAGTTCCACAATAACACCTGCAGTTCCACAATTACAACTGCAGTTCCACAATAACACCTGCAGTTCCACAATAACAAATGCAGTTCCATAATAACACCTGCAGTTCCACAGTTACACCTGCATTTCCACTATAACACCTGCAGTTCCATAATAACACCTGCAGTTCCACAATAACACCTGCAGTTCCACAATAACAACTGCAGTTCCACAATAACATCTGCAGTTCCACATTAACTCCTGCAGTTCCACAATAACTCCTGCATTTCCACAATAACACCTGCAGTTCCAAAATAACACCTGCAGTTCCACAATAACACCTACAGTTCCACAATGACACCTGCAGTTCCACAATAACACCTGCACTTCCACAATGACACATGCAGTTCCACAATAACACCTGCAGTTCCACAATAACACCTGCATTTCCACAATAACACCTGCAGTTCCATAATAACACCTGCAGTTCCACAATAACACCTGCAGTTCCACAATAACACCTGCAGTTCCACAATAACTCCTGCAGTTCCACAATAACTCTTGCAGTTCCACAATAACTCCTGCAGTTCCACAATAACACCTGCAGTTCCAAAATAGCACCTGCAGTTCCACAATAACACCTGCAGTTCCACAATAACACCTGCAGTTCCACAATAACACCTGCAGTTCCACAATATCACCTGCAGTTCCACAATAACACCTGCAGTTCTACAATAACACCTACAGTTCCACAATAACAGCTGTAGTTCCACAATAACACCTGCAGTTCCACAATAACACCTGCAGTTCCACAATAACTCCTGCAGTTCCAGAATAACTCCTGCAGTTCCACAATAACACCTGCAGTTCCGCAATAACACCTGCAGTTCCACAATAACACCTGCAGTTCCACAATAACTCCTGCAGTTCCAGAATAACTCCTGCAGTTCCACAATAACACCTGCAGTTCCGCAATAACACCTGCAGTTCCACAATAACACCTGCAGTTCCACAATAACACCTGCAATTCCACAATAACACCTGCAGTTCCACAATAACACCTGCAGTTCCACAATAGCTCCTGCAGTTCCACAATAACACCTGCAGTTCCACAATAACACCTGCAGTTCCACAATAACTCCTGCAGTTCCAGAATAACTCCTGCAGTTCCACAATAACACCTGCAGTTCCACACTAACACCTGCAGTTCCACAATAACTATTGCAGTTCCACAATAACTCCTGCAGTTCCACAATAACACCTGCAGTTCCACAATAACACCTGCAGTTCCACAATAACACCTGCAATTCCACAATAACACCTGCAGTTCCACAATAACACCTGCAGTTCCACAATAACACCTGCAATTCCACAATAACACCTGCAGTTCCACAGTAACACCTGCAGTTCCACAATAACACCTGCAGTTTCACAATAACACCTGTAGTTCCACAATAACACCTGCAGTTCCAAAATAACACCTGCAGTTCTACAATAACACCTGCAGTTCCACAATAACACCTGCAGTTCCATAATAACACCTGCAGTTCCACAATAACACCTGCAGTTCCACAGTTACACCTGCATTTCCACAATAACACCTGCAGTTTCACAATAACACCTGCAGTTCCATAATAACACCTACAGTTCCACAATAACAACTGCAGTTCCACAATAACACCTGCAGTTCCACAAAAACAAATGCAGTTTCACAATAACACCTGCAGTTCCATAATAACACCTGCAGTTATACAATAACAAATGCAGTTTCACAATAACACCTGCAGTTCCACAATAACACCTGCAGTTCCACAATAACAAATGCAGTTTCACAATAACACCTGCAGTTCCAAAATAACACCTGCAGTTCCACAATAACACCTACAGTTCCACAATAACACCTGCAGTTCCACAATAACACCTGCACTTCCACAATGACACCTGCAGTTCTACAATAACACCTGCAGTTCCACAATAACACCTGCAGTTCTACAATAACACCTGCAGTTCCACAATGACACCTGCAGTTCTACAATAACACCTGCAGTTCCACAATAACACCTGCAGTTCTACAATAACACCTGCAGTTCCACAATAACACCTGCAGTTCCACAATATCACCTGCAGTTCCACAATAACACCTGCAATTCCACAATAACACCTACAGTTCCACAATAACAGCTGTAGTTCCACAATAACACCTGCAGTTCCACAATAACACCTGCAGTTCCACAATAACTCCTGCAGTTCCAGAATAACTCCTGCAGTTCCACAATAACACCTGCAGTTCCGCAATAACACCTGCAGTTCCACAATAACACCTGCAGTTCCACAATAACTCCTGCAGTTCCAGAATAACTCCTGCAGTTCCACAATAACACCTGCAGTTCCGCAATAACACCTGCAGTTCCACAATAACACCTGCAGTTCCACAATAACTCTTGCAGTTCCACAATAACACCTGCAGTTCCACAATAACACCTGCAGTTCCGCAATAACACCTGCAATTCCACAATAACACCTGCAGTTCCACAATAACACCTGCAGTTACACAATAACACCTGCAATTCCACAATAACACCTGCAGTTCCACAATAACACCTGCAGTTTCACAATAACACCTGTAGTTCCATAATAACACCTGCAGTTCCAAAATAACACCTACAGTTCTACAATAACACCTGCAGTTCCACAACAACACCTGCAGTTCCACAATAACACCTGCAGTTCCACAATAACACCTGCAGTTTCACAATAACACCTGCAGTTCCATAATAACACCTGCAGTTCCACAATAACACATGCAGTTCCACAGTTACACCTGCATTTCCACAATAACACCTGCAGTTTCACAATAACACCTGCAGTTCCATAATAACACCTGCAGTTCCACAATAACAAATGCAGTTTCACAATAACACCTGCAGTTCCACAATAACACCTGCAGTTCCACAATAACAAATGGAGTTTCACAATAACACCTGCAGTTCCAAAATAACACCTGCAGTTCCACAATAACACCTACAGTTCCACAATGACACCTGCAGTTCCACAATAACACCTGCACTTCCACAATGACACCTGCAGTTCCACAATAACACCTGCAGTTTCACAATAACACCTGCAGTTTCTCAATAACACCTGCAGTTCCATAATAACACCTGCAGTTCCACAATAACACCTGCATTTCCACAATAACACCTGTAGTTCCATAATAACACCTGCAGTTCCACTATAACACCTGCAGTTCCACAATAACACCTGCAGTTCCAGAATAACTCCTGCAGTTCCACAATAACACCTGCAGTTCCACAATAACACCTGCAGTTCCAGAATAACTCCTGCAGTTCCACAATAACACCTGCAGTTCCACAATAACACCTGCAGTTCCACAATAACACCTGCAGTTCCACAATAACTCCTGCAGTTCCACAATAACTCCTGCAGTTCCACAATAACACCTGCAGTTCCACAATAACACCTGCATTTCCACAATAACACCTGCAGTTCCATAATAACACCTGCAGTTCCACAAAAACACCTGCAGTTCCACAATAACACCTACAGTTCTTCAATAACACCTGCAGCTCCACAATAACACCTGCAGTTCCACAAAAACACCTGCAGTTCCACAATAACACCTGCAGTTCCGTAATAACTCCTGCAGTTCCACAATAACTCCTGCAGTTCCAAAATAACACCTACAGTTCCACAATAACACCTGCAGTTCCAAAATAACACCTACAGTTCCACAATAACACCTGCAGTTCCACGAGAACACCTGCAGTTCCCCAATAACTCCTGCAGTTCCACAATAACACCTGCAGTTCCACAATAACACCTGCAGTTCCTCAATAACACCTGCAGTTCCACAGTAACTCCTGCAGTTCCTCAATAACTCCTGCAGTTCCACAATAACACCTGCAGTTCCACAATAACACCTGCAGTTCCACAATAACACCTGCAGTTCCTCAATAACACCTGCAGTTCCACAATAACTCCTGCAGTTCCACAATATCTCCTGCAGTTCCACAATAACACCTGCAGTTCCACAATAACTCCTGCAGTTCCACAATAACACCTGCAGTTCCACAATAACACCTGCAGTTCCACAATAACACCTGCAGTTCCTCAATAACACCTGCAGTTCCACAATAACTCCTGCAGTTCCACAATAACACCTGCAGTTCCACAATAACACCTGCAGTTCCACAATAACTCCTGCAGTTCCACAATAACACCTGCAGTTCCACAATAACACCTGCAGTTCCACAATAACTCCTGCAGTTCCACAATAACACCTGCAGTTCCACAATAACTACTGCAGTTCCACAATAACACCTGCAGTTCCACAATAACACCTGCAGTTCCACAATAACACCTGCAATTCCACAATAACACCTGCAGTTCCACAATAACACCTGCAATTCCACAATAACACCTGCAGTTCCACAATAACTCCTGCAGTTCCACAATAACTCCTGCAGTTCCTCAATAACACCTGTAGTTCCACAATAACACCTGCAGTTCCACAATAACACCTGCAGTTCCACAATAACACCTGCAGTTCCTCAATAACACCTGCAGTTCCACAATAACTCCTGCAGTTCCTCAATAACACCTGCAGTTCCACAATAACTCCTGCAGTTCCTCAATAACACCTGCAGTTCCACAATAACACCTGCAGTTCCACAATAACTCCTGCAGTTCCTCAATAACACCTGCAGTTCCACAATAACTCCTGCAGTTCCTCAATAACACCTGCAGTTCCACAATAACTCCTGCAGTTCCACAATAACTCCTGCAGTTCCACAATAACACCTGCAGTTCCTCAATAACACCTGTAGTTCCACAATAACACCTGCAGTTCCACAATAACACCTGCAGTTCCACAATAACACCTGCAGTTCCACAATAACACCTGCAGTTCCACAATAACACCTGCAGTTCCTCAATAACACCTGCAGTTCCTCAATAACACCTGCAGTTCCACAATAACACCTGCAGTTCCACAATAACACCTGCAGTTCCACAATAACACCTGCAGTTCCTCAATAACACCTGCAGTTCCACAATAACACCTGCAGTTCCACAATAACACCTGCAGTTCCACAATAACACCTGCAGTTCCACAATAACACCTGCAGTTCCACAATAACACCTGCAGTTCCTCAATAACACCTGCAGTTCCACAATAACACCTGCAGTTCCACAATAACTCCTGCAGTTCCACAATAACACCTGCAGTTCCACAATAACACCTGCAGTTCCTCAATAACACCTGCAGTTCCACAATAACACCTGCAGTTCCACAATAACTTTTGCAGTTCCACAATAACACCTGCAGTTCCACAATAACACCTGCAATTCCACAATAACACCTGCAGTTCCACAATAACTCCTGCAGTTCCACAATAACACCTGCAGTTCCACAATGACACCTGCAGTTCCACAATAACACCTGCAATTCCACAATAACACCTGCAGTTCCACAAAAACTCCTGAAGTTCCACAATAACACCTGCAGTTCCGCATTAACACCTGCAGTTCCACAATAACACCTGCAGTTCCACAATAACACCTGCAGTTCCACAATAACACCTGCAGTTCCACAATAACACCTGCAGTTCCGCAATAACACCTGCAGTCCCACAATAACTCCTGCAGTTCCACAATAACACCTGCAGTTCCGCAATAACACCTGCAGTTCTACAATAACACCTGCAGTTCCACAATAACACCTGCAGTTCCACAATAACACCTGCAGCTCCACAATAACACCTGCAGTTCCACAATAACACCTGCAGTTCCACAATAACACCTGCAGCTCCGCAATAACACCTGCAGTTCCGCAATAACACCTGCAGTTCCACAATAACACCTGCAGTTCCGCAATAACACCTGCAGTTCCACAATAACACCTGCAGTTCCACAATAACACCTGCAGTTCCGCAATAACACCTGCAGTTCCACAATAACACCTGCAGTTCCGCAATAACACCTGCAGTTCCACAATAACACCTGCAGCTCCGCAATAACACCTGCAGTTCCGCAATAACACCTGCAGTTCCACAATAACACCTGCAGTTCCACAATAACACCTGCAGTTCCACAATAACACCTGCAGTTCCACAATAACACCTGCAGTTCCGCAATAACACCTGCAGTTCCACAATAACACCTGCAGTTCCACAATAACACCTGCAGTTCCACAATAACTCCTGCGGTACCAAAAGTTAATATCAAGCTTTCCTTCTCTTTTCAAGTTAGAAATAATGTTAATTTTTAAAGTGGTGAACTGGCAACTCTTGATAAGGGGTGGACTGGTAAGCCAGTATAAGGGGTGGACTGATAAGCCATTGTAAGGGGTGGACTGGTAAGCCAGTATAAGGTGTGGACTGGTAAGCCAGTATAAGGGGTGGACTGGTAAGCCAGTATGAGGGGTGGACTGGTAAGCCAGTATAAGGGGTGGACTGGTAAGCCAGTATAAGGGGTGGACTGGTAAGCTAGTATAAGGGGTGGACTGGTAAGCCAGTATAAGGTGTGGACTGGTAAGCCAGTATAAGGGGTGGACTGGTAAGCTATTGTAAGGGGTGGACTGGTAAGCCAGTATAAGGGGTGGACTGGTAAGCCAGTATAAGAGGTGGACTGGTAAGCCAGTATAAGGGGTAGACTGGTAAGCCAGTATAAGGGGTGGACTGGTAAGCCAGTATAAGGGGTGGACTAGTAAGCCATTATAAGGGGTGGACTGGTAAGCCAGTATAAGGGGTGGACTGGTACGCCAATATAAGGGGTGGACTTGTAAGCCAGTATAAGGGGTGGACTGGTAAGCCAGTATAAGGGGTGGACTGGTAAGCCAGTATAAGGGGTGGACTGGTAAGCCAGTATAAGGGGTGAACTGGTAAGCCAGTATAAGGGGTGGACTGGTAAGCCAGTAGAAGTGGACTGGTAAGCCAGTATAAGGAGTGCAGGGAAAAGCCAGAGGAAGAGTTGGACTGGTAAGCCAGTGGAAGGCGTGGACTGATAAGCCAGTATAAAGGGTCGACTTGTAAACCAGTAGGAGTGGAGTGGTAAGCCAGTTTAAGGGATGGATTGATAAGCCATTGTAATGCCTCGGTCAAATGACCAAAACTTCAGTGGCGGGTGATCATATAACTAAGACCTGAGTCAGTAGCCACTTGTTCTAATCTTCCCTAACCTAAATCTTCTTAAGTTAGATAAATGACTCGGCGTGAATATAATTACCCACACGTCATGCATTTGTTGTGAGAAAATACCAGACTGACTGGACGATGTCGTCACTCATGGAGGATGTCTTGAAGGACATCGGAAGAGGCGAGATCGCCACTACTATCTCCTTTCTTGGTAACAGTTACAAGGTGTCCAGCATCCCACACCTAGCCTGAAACTTAGACTAGAACTTACGCAATGTTCTATGATCATTTTCACTGAACTTACAAAGTTCTTTAATGAAATGAACTCTAATATGATACATTTACTAAGAGAAATCATTTTAGCCGTTAGTGTTATCGTAAAAATTATTAATTTTTTTACCAAAAGAACCATAGAAAACTTACCTAACATTATTATAACAAGCGCAATTTCCTTTTACCCTAATCCAGCTAAATATATTTTAAATAAGTTTACAGTAATTTAATAACAAACACAATTAAATATATTTGTTTCATTAGGTTCAGAATGATTTTGGCGAAATTATTGCATACACAAATTTTTGCTTGTCTTATTCGGCAAGAAGAGCGTTGCTATTTAGCCCAAAATCGAAAGTTTTCCCTAAAAACTTCGTGGAAAACTGAGTGTTATAGGGAGGATGAAAACCAGCACTTGAAGTTGAACTATAATTATTCACGACTAGTTTCGGTGTTAACTCAGTCCATCATCAGGTGCTGTATGAACCATCATCAGGTGCTGTATGAACCATCATCAGGTGCTGTATGAACCATCATCAGGTGCTGTATGAACCATCATCAGGTGCTGTATGAACCATCATCAGGTGCTGTATGAACCATCATCAGGTGGTGTATGAACCATCATCAGGTGCTGTATGAACCATCATCAGGTGCTGTATGAACCATCATCAGGTGGTGTATGAACCATCATCAGGTGCTGTATGAACCATCATCAGGTGGTGTATGGACCATCATCAGGTGCTGTATGAACCATCATCAGGTGCTGTATGAACCATCATCAGGTGCTGTATGAACCATCATCAGGTGCTGTATGAATCACCATCAGGTGCTGTATGAACCATCATCAGGTGCTGTATGAACCATCATCAGGTGCTGTATGAACCATCATCAGGTGCTGTATGAACCATCATCAGGTGCTGTATGAACCATCATCAGGTGCTGCATGAACCACCATCAGGTGCTGTATGAACCACCATCAGGTGCTGTATGAACCATCATCAGGTGCTGTATGAACCATCATCAGGTGCTGTATGAACCACCATCAGGTGCTGTATGAACCATCATCAGGTGCTGTATGAACCATCATCAGGTGCTGTATGAACCATCATCAGGTGCTGTATGAACCATCATCAGGTGCTGTATGAACCATCATCAGGTGCTGTATGAACTATCATCAGGTGCTGTATGAACCATCATCAGGTGCTGTATGAACCATCATCAGGTGCTGTATGAACCATCATCAGGTGCTGTATGAACCATCATCAGGTGCTGTATGAACCATCATCAGGTGCTGTATGAACCATCATCAGGTGCTGTATGAACTATCATCAGGTGCTGTATGAACCATCATCAGGTGCTGTATGAACCATCATCAGGTGCTGTATGAACCATCATCAGGTGCTGTATGAACCATCATCAGGTGCTGTATGAACCATCATCAGGTGCTGTATGAACCATCATCAGGTGCTGTATGAACCATCATCAGGTGCTGTATGAACCATCATCAGGTGGTGTATGAACCATCATCAGGTGCTGTATGAACCATCATCAGGTGCTGTATGAACCATCATCAGGTGGTGTATGAACCATCATCAGGTGCTGTATGAACCATCATCAGGTGGTGTATGGACCATCATCAGGTGCTGTATGAACCATCATCAGGTGCTGTATGAACCATCATCAGGTGCTGTATGAACCATCATCAGGTGCTGTATGAATCACCATCAGGTGCTGTATGAACCATCATCAGGTGCTGTATGAACCATCATCAGGTGCTGTATGAACCATCATCAGGTGCTGTATGAACCATCATCAGGTGCTGTATGAACCATCATCAGGTGCTGTATGAACCATCATCAGGTGCTGTATGAACTATCATCAGGTGCTGTATGAACCATCATCAGGTGCTGTATGAACCATCATCAGGTGCTGTATGAACCATCATCAGGTGCTGTATGAACCATCATCAGGTACTGTATGAACCATCATCAGGTGCTGTATGAACCATCATCAGGTGCTGTATGAACCATCATCAGGTGCTGTATGAACCATCATCAGGTGCTGTATGAACCATCATCAGGTGGTGTATGAACCATCATCAGGTGGTGTATGAACCATCATCAGGTGCTGTATGAACCATCATCAGGTGCTGTATGAACCATCATCAGGTGCTGTATGAACCATCATCAGGTGCTGTATGAACCATCATCAGGTGGTGTATGAACCATCATCAGGTGCTGTATGAACCATCATCAGGTGCTGTATGAACCACCATCAGGTGCTGTATGAACCATCATCAGGTGCTGTATGAACCATCATCAGGTGCTGTATGAACCATCATCAGGTGGTGTATGAACCATCATCAGGTGCTGTATGAACCATCATCAGGTGCTGTATGAACCATCATCAGGTGGTGTATGAACCATCATCAGGTGCTGTATGAACCATCATCAGGTGCTGTATGAACCATCATCAGGTGCTGTATGAACCATCATCAGGTGCTGTATGAACCATCATCAGGTGGTGTATGAACCATCATCAGGTGCTGTATGAACCATCATCAGTATGAACCATCATCAGGTGGTGTATGAACCATCATCAGGTGCTGTATGAACCATCATCAGGTGCTGTATGAACCACCATCAGGTGCTGTATGAACCATCATCAGGTGCTGTATGAACCATCATCAGGTGCTGAATGAACCATCATCAGGTGCTGTATGAACCATCATCAGGTGCTGTATGAACCATCATCAGGTACTGTATGAACCATCATCAGGCGCTGTATGAACCATCATCAGGTGCTGTATGAACCATCATCAGGTGCTGTATGAACCATCATCAGGCGCTGTATGAACCATCATCAGGTGCTGTATGAACCATCATCAGGTGCTGTATGAACCATCATCAGGTGCTGAATGAACCATCATCAGGTGCTGTATGAACCATCATCAGGTGCTGTATGAACCATCATCAGGTGGTGTATGAACCATCATCAGGTGCTGTATGAACCATCATCAGGTGCTGTATGAAAGAAAGTTAGTATTCTGAGCGTTCAGTGGTACAAAGAGACTATTGTTGCCAGTCAGTGGTATTAGAATGGCTGGACAACACAGTGAAGGATTTTATATTGTTGTAATACCACTGAGCTGGCAACAGTGATCTCTCTTGACTTTATTAAAGATATGTCTTCCTTTCTAATTTTATTTTACTTTATTTTATTTTATTTACTCTCTTATGTTTTCTTTTATATGTAGTGATTAATGTTTAGCAAATGTTCAGATTCAATTCCTATAGTTTAGCTGGAGGAAATCGGACGGTAAACAAAAAAGCTAATTTTTTTGGCCCGAGGGACCCCTTAATTAATACAGTGATTAGTGATAGAGTGAGTGGAACAAACTCCCGAGTACCGTCATAGAAGCTAAGACGTTGTGTAGTTTTAAAAATAGGTTGGATAAATATATGAGTGGGTGTGGGTGGGTGTGAGTTGGACCTGACCAGCTTGTGCTACTAGGTCAGATGCCGTGCTCCTCCCTTAAGTGAATATGACTGACTTGACTAGGTTAAGGCATTGGCTTAAGCCGGTGGGGGAATTGAACCTACCTCTCATGGGCCAGTAGGCCTGCTGTAGTGTTCCTTCCTTCTTATGTTCTTATGGTAACTCCGAAGCTATTAACATAATATATATTCCAATGTGTATAAAATTTATTTGTTAAAGAGTGAAAGAAAACTATGTACATTTTGTGTGATGACGTTGGAGCTGCTTGACCACATGTTACCCAACATCCGCTGAAACAATGTTTTTCCGACGATAGTAAGACACTCCTCCTCACTACTTGCGATATTATGAAGCTGTCAGTGTCAGTCTGAACCCTGACACCAGTCTGAAAAGTTTATTCATTAGTTCTGTTACTTAAATGTGACGTTTATACCAGGAAGAGAACTTGAGAATCACAATATTGACTTCATTCTTAAAACTGCAAGTAAACTTGAGGTTGTTCACAATATCTGCGTTGTCAAGCATTTCGTGTATTGAACATTCACAGTATTCAATAACTGATTTGCTTAATAGTTTTATTGTTCAATAATATGTGCTAAGTGGTTATAGCTCTGGGTCTGCCTCTTTCATGCACCTCGGCTCGACTTACCGTCCATTCTTGTGCTGATGCACTGAGATTCGTTCATTACAAGTTTACCATATTAAGTACCATATGGCATAGATGGGATGAAGAAGGGGGGGGGGTACGATAAGACAGCAGCCCCACTGTTTATATATATAAATAAGTTCCGAAATCGCAATTACATGATTGTAAACAAACCATACAACGGGTGGGGTTTGAACCCGCGGCTAGCCCAGTGGCTAACGCAACGGTCTGGAGTTTTGA